>NW_028136227.1:0-323044 GCF_964662115.1 Mustela nivalis
CCTCATTGATCTCTGCTCTAATATTGATGATTTCCCTTCTTATGTGTGGAGTTGGTTTGATTTTTTGTTGATCCTCCAGTTCTTTAAGGTGTCGAGACAGCTGGTGTGTTCTGGGTTTTTCAATTTTTTTGAGGGAGCCTTGGATGGCAATGTATTTCCCCCTTAGGACTGCCTTTGCTGTATCCCATAGGTTTTCGACCAAAGTGTCTTCCTTCTCATTGGTTTCCAGGAATTGTTTCAGTTCTTCTTTGATCTCCTGGTTGATCCAAGCATTCTTAAGCAAGGTGGTCTTTAGCTTCCAGGCGTTTGAGTTCCTTCCAAACTTTTCCTTGTGATAGAGCTCTAGTTTAAAAGTATTATGATCTGAGAATGTGCAGGTAATAATCTCTGTCTTTTGGTATCGGTTGAGTCCTGATTTGTGACCCAGTATGTGGTCTATTCTTGAGAAGGTTCCATGTGAACTTGAGAAGAATGTGTATTCTGTTGTTTTAGAGTGGAATGTTCTGTATCTATCTATGAGGTCCATCTGGTCCAATGTGTAATTCAATGCTCTTGTTTCTTTATTGATTTTCTGCTTCGATAATCTGTCTATTTCTGAGAGAGGCGTGTTAAGATCTCCTGCTATTAATGTATTCATATCAATATGACTATCTTGATTAAAAGCTTTCTTATGTAATGGGTGCTCCCATATTGGAGTCATAGATATTTACAATTGTTAGAACATCTTGGTGGATAGTCCCTTTAAGAATGATGTAGTGTCCTTCTGTATCTCTGTCTACAGTCTTTAGTAAAATCTAATTTATCTGACATGACAATCGCTACCCAGGCCTTATTTTGAGGCCCATTGGCATGAAAGATGCTTCTCCATCCCTTCACTTTGAGTGTGGGTATATCTTTAGGTTCAAAACTGGTCTCTTGAAGACAACATATGGATGGGTCCTGTCATTTTATCCAATCTGCAACCCTGTGCCATTTTATGGGCACATTTAGGCCATTTACATTGAGAGTGATTATTGATTGATACATTTTTATTGACATCGAGTTACCTTTGAAGTTTTTCTTTCTGTATATTGTCTCTATATTTCTGTTAAATGCTATTCTTAGGATTTTTCCTCTTTAATAGAACCTCCCTTAATACTTCCTGCAGTGTCAGCTTGGTGGTTGCATAGTCTTTTAAGCCTTGCCGCTCTTGGAAACTCTTTATCTCTCCATCCATTTTGAATGTCAGTCCTGCTTGATAAAGTATTCTTAGCTGCATGTTCTTCTCATTTAGCACCCTGAATATATCTTGTTAGCCCTTTCTGCCTTCCAGGTCTCTGAGTACAGGTCTGACGTTATCTGAATGACTTTCCTCTGTAAGTAAGGAGCCTCTTTGTCCTAGAGGATTTCAAGAAATTGTATCTACAATTATGATTCCTCAGTTTCACTATCAGTTGGCTTGATGATTTTTTGGAATGTATAATCTTGGGTGGAGACTGTTCAGCCTCTAGTACATGAATGCTGGTTCCATTAGCGAGATTGGGAAAATCTGTCTGAGTGTCGTAGAGCTTGCGGGTATTAGGAAGAGGAAGCCGGCTACAGAGACTGAGCTGACAGTGAGCTCAGAGCTTGGGGTTACCTTGAACGGGTCACAGGCTCGGCGAGCTCAGAGAGTGGCTGGAGGTGAGTCACACGGGAGTTACTGGGAGCTGTTCTCTGTGGGTGCACTGAGGAGTGGGGACCTGGGCTCTCGGCTCCTCCAGGCCAGAGACCAGGAGGCTGCCATTAGTATTCCCGTCCCCTGGAGCTCTATGGAAAGTGCTCAGGAAACAAAAGCTCCTGAAAGCAAACACAAGCGGATTACTCAGCCTGGCCCCTGGTAAGGACGGTGCAATTACACCTGGGGCACAGACACTTGATAATCACTACAACAGGCCCCTCCCCCAGAAGATCAACAAGAAATCCAGCCAAGACCAAGTTCACTTACCAGGGAGTGCAGTTTCAATACCAAGGAGAGCAGCAGAATTCCAGATGAGGAGAAAGCAAAGCACGGAACTCATGGATTTCTCCCTATGATTCTTTAGTCTTGCAGTTAATTAATTTCTTTTTCTTCTTCATTTTTCTTCTCTTCTTCTGCTAAAATTTTTTAACTTTTACCCATTTTTAACGTTTTTTTACTAGTTTATCTAATATATATATTTTTTTCTTTTTTATACATTTCTTTATTCATTTTCTTTTTTAATTCTTTTTTTTTTTTGTATTGTTTTTGCTTTGTTTTGTTTTGTTTTTCTTTCTTTCTTTCTGAACATCTTTTTATCCCTTTTCTCCCACCTCACGATTTGGGATCTCTTCTGATTTGTTTAAAGCATATTTCCCTGGGGTTGTTGCAATCCTTTTAGTATTTTACTTGCTCCTTTATATACTTTTATCTGGACAAAATGACAAGGCGAAAAAATTAACCACAAAAAAAAAAAGAACAAGAGGCAGTACCAAGGGCTAGGAACCTAATCAATACAGACATTAGTAATATGTCAAAAATAGAGTTCAGAATGATGATTCTCAAGGTTGTAGCCGGGCTCGAAAAATGCATGGAAGATATTAGAGAAGCCTTCTCTGGAGATATAAAAGCCCTTTCTGGAGAAATAAAAGAACTAAAATTTAATCAAGTTGAAATAAAAAAATCTATTAATGAGGTGCAATCAAAAATGGAGGCCCTCACTGCTAGGATAAATGAGGCAGAAGAAAGAATTAGTGATATAGAAGGCCAAATGACAGACAAAAAAGAAGCTGAGCAAAGAGGGACAAACAGCTACTGGACCATGAGGGGAGAATTAGAGAGATAAGTGACACCATAAGACGAAACAACATTAGAATAATTGGGATTCCAGAAGAAGAAGAAAGAGAAAGGGAAGCAGAAGGTATACTGGAGAGAATTATTGGGGAGAATTTTCCCTATTTGGCAAAGGGAACAAGCATCAAAATTAAGGAGATGCAGAGAACACCCCTCAAAATCACAAAGAATAGGCCCACACCCCATCACCTCATAGTAAAATTTACAAGTCTTAGTGACAAAGAGAAAATCCTGAGAGCAGCCTGGGAAAATAAGTCTAACATACAAGGGTAAAAATATTAGATATTGGCAGCAGACTTATCTACAGAGACCTGCCAGGCCAGAAAGAGCTGGCATGATATATTCAGAGCACTAAACAAGAAAAACATGCGGCCAAGAATACTATATCCAACTAAGCTATCATTGAAAATAGAGGATCGGTTAAAAGCTTCCAGGACAAACAAAAACTGAAAGAATTTGCAAACACCAAACCAGCTCTACAGGAAATATTGAAAGGGGTCCTCTAAGCAAAGAGAGAGCCTACAAGTGGTATATCAGAAAGGAACAGAGAAAATATACAGTAACTAGTCACCTTACAGGCAATACAATGGCACTAAATTCATATCTCTCAATAGTTACCCTGAATGTTAATGGGCTAAATGCTCCAATCAAAAGACACAGGGTATCAGAATGGATAAAAAAACAAAACCCATCTATATGTTGCCTTCAAGAAACTCATTTTAAACCCGAAGACACCTCCACATTTAAAATGAGGGAGTGGAAAAGAAGTTTCCATGCTAATGGACATCAGAAGAAAGCAGGAGTGGCAATCCTTATATCAGATCAATTAGATTTTAAGCCAAAGACTATAATAAAAGATGAGGAAGGACACTATATCATACTCAAAGGGTATGTCCAACCAGAAGATTTAACAATTATAAATATATATGCCCCCAACGTGGGAGCAGCCCACTATATAAACCAATTAATAACAAAATCAAAGAAACACATCAACAATAATACAATAATAGTAGGGGACTTTAACACTCCCCTCACTGAAATGGAGAAATCATCTAAACAAAAGATCAACAAGGAAATAAAGGCCTTAAATGACACACTGGACCAGATGGATATCACAGATATATTAGGAACATTTCATTCCAAAGCAACAGAATACACATTCTTCTGTAGTGCACATGGAACATTCTCCAGAATAGATCACATCCTTGGTCCTAAATCAGGACTCAATCGGTATCAAAAGATTGGGATCATTCCCTGCATATTTTCAGACCACAGTCCTCTGAAGCTAGAACTCAACCACAAGAGGGAGTTTGGAAAGAACCCAAATACATGGAAACTAAACAGCATTCTTTTAAAGAATGAATGGGTCAACAAAAAAATTAAAGAAGAATTGAAAAAAAGTATGGAAACAAATGATAGTGAAAACACAACTGTTCAAAATCTGTGGGACACAACAAAGGCAGTCCTGAGCGGAAAATATATAGTTGTACAAGCCTTTCTCAAGAAACAAGAAAGGTCTCAGGTACACAACCTAATCCTACACCTAGAGGAGCTGGAGAAAGAACAAGAAAGAAACCTTATACCCAGCAGGAGAAGAGAAATCATAAAGATCAGAGCAGAAATCAATGAAATAGAAACCAGAAAAACAGTAGAACAAATCAATGAAACTAGGAGCTGGTCCTTTGAAAGAATTAATAAGATTGAAAAACCCCTGGCCAGACTTATCAAAAAGAAAAGAGAAATGACCCAAATAAACAAAATCATGAATGAAAGAGGAGAGATCACAACTAACACCAAAGAAATACAAACAATTATAAGAACAAACTATGAGCATCTCTACGCCAACAAATTTGACAATCTGGAATAAATGGATGCATTCCTAGAGACGTATAAACTACCACAATTGAACCAAGAAGACTAGAAAGCCTGAACAGTCCCATAACCAGTAAGGCAATTGAAAGTCATCAAAAATTTCCAAACAAACAAAAGCCCAGGGCCAGATGGCTTCCCGGGGGAATTCTAACAAATACTTAAAGAAGAACTAATTCCTATTCTCCTGAAACTGTTCCAAAAAGTAGAAATGTCAGGAACATGGCAGGGATGTCTATTATCACCACTGCTATTCAACATAGTACCAGAAGTCCTAGCCTCAGCAATCAAACAACAAAAGGAAATTAAAGGCATCCAAATCCGCAAAGAATAAGTCAAACTATCACTCTTCGCAGATGATATGATACTTTATGTGGAAAACCCAAAAGACTCCACTCCAAAACTGCTAGAACTTGTACAGGAATTCAGTAAAGTGTCAGGATATAAAATCAATGCAGAGAAATCAGTTGCATTCATCTACACCAACAATAAGACAGAAGAAAGAGAAATTAAGGAGTCAGTCCCATTTACAAATGCCCCCAAAACCATAAGATACCTAGGAATAAACCTTACCAAAGAGGCATAGAATCTATACTCAGAAAACTATAAAGTACTCATGAAAGAAATTGAGGAAGACACAAAGAAATGGAAAAATGTTCCATGCTCCTGGATTGGAAGAATACATATTGTGAAAATGTCTATGCTACCTAAAGCAATCTACACATTTAACGCAATTCCTATCAAAGTACCATACATATTTTTCAAAGAAATGGAACAAATAATCCTAAAATTTATATGGAACCAGAAAAGACCTCGTTAGCCAAAGGAATATTGAAAAAGAAAGCCAAAGTTGGTGGTATCACAATTCCAGACTTCAAGCTCTATTACAAAGCTGTCATCATCCAGACAGCATGGTACTAGCACAAAAACAGACACATAGATCAATGGAATAGAATAGAAAGCCCGGAAATAGACACTCAACTCTATGGTCAACTAATCTTCGACAAAGCAGGAAAGAATGTCCCATGGAAAAAGACAGCCTCTTAAATAAATGGTGTTGGGAAAATTGGACAGCCACATGCAGAAAAATGAAATTGGACCATTTCCTTACACCACACACAAAAATAGACTCAAAGTAGATAAAGGACTCAATGTGAGAAAGGACTCCATCAAAATCCTTGAGGAGAACACAGGCAGCAACCTCTTCGACCTCAGCTGCAGCAAATCTTCCTAGGAACATCGCCAAAGCCAAGGGAAGCAAGGGAAAAAATGTACTATTGGGATTATATCAAGATCAAAAGCTTTTGCACAGCAAAGGAAACAGTCAACAAAACCAAAAGACAACTGACAGAATGAGAGAAGATATTTGCAAACGACATATCAGATAAAGACTAGTGTCCAAAATCTATAAAGAACTTAGCAAACTCAACACCCAAAGAACAAATAATCCAATCAAGAAATGGGCAGAGGACATGAACAGACATTTCTGCAAAGACATCCGGATTGCCAACAGACACATGAAAAAGTGCTCCATATCATTCGGCATCAGAGAAATACAAATCAAAACCACAATGAGATATCACCTCACACCCGTCAGAATGGCTAAAATTAACAAGTCAGGAAATGACAGATGCTGGTGAGGGTGCGGAGAAAGGGGAACCCTCCTACACTGTTGGTGGGAATGCAAGCTGGGGCAGCCACTCTGGAAAACAGCTTGGAGGTTCCTCAAAATGTTGAAAATAGAACTGCCCTATGACCCAGCAATTGCACTACAGGGTATTTACCCTAAAGATACAAACGTAGTGATCCGAAGGGGCACGTGCACCCGAATGTTTATAGCAGCAATGTCCACAATAGCCAAACTATGGAAAGAACCTAGATGTCCATCAGCAGATGAATGGATCAAGAAGATGTGGTATATATACACAATGGAATACTATGCAGCCATCAAAAGAAATGAAATCTTGCTATTTGCAACAACTTGGATGGGACTAGAGGGTATCATGCTTAGGGAAATAAGTCAAGTGGAGAAAGACAACTGTCATATGATCTCCCTGATATGATGAAGTGGTGATGCAACATGGGCGCTTAAGGGGGTAGGAGAAGAATACATGAAATAAGATGGGATTGGGAGGGAGACAAACCACAAGTGACTCTTAATCTCACAAAACAAACTGAGGGTTGCTGGGGGGAAGGGGGTTGGGAGAAAGGGGGTGGGGTTATGGACATTGGGGAGGGTATGTGCTTTGGTGAGTGCTGTGAAGTGTGTAAACCTGGCGATTCACAGACCTGTACCCCTGGGGATAAAAATATATTATATGTTTATAAAAAATTAAAAAAATTTAAAAAAAAAGAACTTGTTCCACTATATCTTCTAGACTTCTTTCTTTCTCCTCCCCATCAGGGATTCCAATAATTCTGATGTTGGAACGTTTCATGGCATCATTTATTTTCCTGATTCTGTTTTTGTGGCTTCTAAGCTGTTTGTTCCAGGCTTCCTCCTGATCCTTTCTCTCTATCTGTTTGTCCTCCAGATCACTAATTCTATGTTCTGTCTCAGTTATCCTAGCTTTGAGAGAACTTAGATTAGATTGGAACTCTGAGAGCAATGTGAACCTCATCCCTGGTAACTTACAGTTCTGCCCTAATAGTGTGAACATCATCCCTGGTGGCTTTCAGTTCTGCCCTAATCAATTCCATTTGGTCATCCATGGCTTTCTCCAACCTAGGTATTTCCTGGGTAATTGTTAGCCTGAATTCTCTTTCTGACATATTGTCTATGATGATAGCCATTAGCTCTGTTGCAGAAAAACCTCTGTTTTTCTTCTGTTGGGCATTCCTCTTCCTAGTCGTTTTGGTGAGAGATAACTGAACAGATGCAGCTAGATGTATCAAACTTGGTGCAGTCAAGGTGCACCCTGGAACATTTCTGAGCAATCAGGATTCCCCACCCAAAGAAGAGCAAAAAGAAAAGAAAAAGAAAAAGGGGGGGGGAAGAAGATAAAAGAGAAGGTTCAGCCCAAATGTGCCCCAAGGTAAGATTGATGAAGTATACAAACAGAAACAGACAAACAAAAAGACTGATAACATTATATGATAGAGAAAAAAACATATATATATATGCAAATAAAGGAATAACCTCGTCAAAAAGAACCCCAAGTATAAGATTTATATACTATCAGTCAAACACAAAAACACAGAAACACTGGTGGAAGAAAAAGATGGGATTGTGGGTATAAATTCTCAGTGTGGGCAAGGAAGTTTGTTTTGATTCTTCCTGGGTGTATCATGATATCTTTGTTAAAGGACTCAGCTTTCATAAGATAAAGGGGTATTAAAAATTGGTTTATCTGTAGGGGTAGCATTGATTGGGGAATGGGGATGACCTTGAATTTTAACTCTATATGAATATTAGAAATAAAAATTAAAAAGGAATAAACTAGACTAAACTAAAATAAAATTTTTAAAAAATAAAAAAAATAGAAATGCAAAAGGAAAACCCAGGTGTAGGTATCAGAAAGTTCAAGTTAGAAGGTTATTATGGAATTGATGTACTGGACATCTCACTGTGATGGTAAATAGGTTAAAAAAATCTATATATTAAAAAAATGAACCAGAATAGTGGTAACAAGTTAAAAATAAAAGTTGTCCTATGAAGTAGTGGTGGTTTTTCTCTTGTAGTCTTTTTTTTTTTTTAAATCCTTTCCTGGTTGGTTTTCTGGGGGAGGGGTCTGCCCCATGGGTTTTCAGTCATTGATGTTCCCTGAGTTAAGTCCTCCAGCCCCCCTCAAGGGAGGAAAACGTTTTTTTCAGGCTTTTGTTCTGGAGGTTTTTATGTTTGTTTACTTTTTTTTTTTTCCTCTCACCTTGACCGCTTTTGATGGCTTTTGTAGGTTTAGAAGAAAGCAAACTGCACCCTGACCTCCATCTCAGAGAAGCCTCATCCTGGTCCCCTGTGGGTGCTGCAGAGCCCATATAAATTTCCTTGGCCGCTGGCAGAGCAAGTTCCACATCACGTTCCCTGGGGATGCAGGATCTTCTGCTTGTACTCAAAACCACTACAGCAGTGGCTGTCTGGATAGCTCCAGACCGCCAGAGAGGTTCCAAGCAGTGATTGCACACTGAGGTTTTCCCGCTGGTCTGGGCTGGGAGTGCCTGGTCTTTCTGGGTCTAAGAGCGCCAGGCTTGTGCGCACCTCCCTCAGCAGAGGGTGTTGGTTACGCACACGTCTCAGGGCAGGAGTCTGAGAGCACCAGGCTGGGACTTTGCACACCTCTCTCAGGGGAGGGTGAGGGGTGCGGGCATCTCAGGCTGTTAGCATGGCTTGGCATTCTGCCATCTGGTGAGGCCCCAGCCCCTCACAGGAACCGGACCCCACACATTCTTGGGCATGCTGGCAGCTCAGGGACCAAGACCTGATTTCTCTGCTGCACTCTCTGGCTCAGCACCAGGGGAGTCTGTCCTGGGTCTGGGGACTTAAGTCCCTGTCTCTAGCTGCCCCGATTCCCTCAATCCCTACCCCCCCGGCAATCCTTTGCTTTTCTTGAGGCTTTCAACCAATCTCCAAGTTAATGCTGGTCCCCAGATGTAAGGCACTCCCATATTAGGGGTATTACTTTCCAATTGGTTGCCTCTGGTGGTTCCCTTCCCCTTTTGTTTATCTTCCGATATCAGTCCAACATTCCCACTCCACTTTACCTGCCCACTGGTGTCTTCTGCCCCTGTAGATGTCCAGACATGGATAATTCTGATCTCAGGCTGATTTCATGGGTGATCGGAGTTCTTTGGTAGGTAATAAGCTCACTTTAGGCTACAAGTTGAAACCATGCCTCCCCCTACTTCCCAGTCATCTTGTCTTCCCCCAGTGAGAGGGTTTTAAATTCCCTTACTATTATCATATTATTGTCAATGTGTTTCTTAGATTTTGTTATTAATTGATTTATATAGTTGGATGCTGCCATATTAGGGGCATAGATATTTAAAATTGTTAGATCTTCTTGTTGGACAGATTCTTTAAGTATGATATAGTATCCTTCCTCACCTCTTATTTATGGTCTTTGGCTTAAAATCTAATTTGTCTGATATAAGGATTGCCGCCTCAGGTTTCTTTTGATGTTGCATAGGACATGTTTTAGGTTGTGTGACTTTACAAGTACAGTTTTGTCCCTAATGTCTTATTGAATATTAGTTTTCTTTTTGGACATTATTCTTTTAAGGAAAAACATCTAGACTGTAAGATTGCTGATATGTATTTTTGATTTTTTTTCTAATATACATTCTTTAAACTTTATTTTTCCAGTGTTCCAAGATTCATTGTTTATGCATCACCCCCAGTGCTCCTTGCAATATGTGCCCTCCTTAATACCCACCACAAGGCTCACCCAATACCCCAACACCCTTCCCTCCAAAACCCTCAGTTTGTTTCTCAGAGTCCACACTATCTCATGGTTCATCTCCCCCTGCAGTTAACATTTTTAGTTTAAATTCATTAGACAATATAGATTATACAATTAATTTTTGATGTAGCAATTATTCATTAGTTGTATGTAATACCCACTGCTCATCACATCACATCACATCACATCCTTAATGCCCACCATCATAACCAGAATAGTGAATAAAAAGATTTAGTGTAGAATCTAAGAAATAGAGGAAGTAAATAGGAGGGAAGCTAATATACAGGGAGAAGTGTTAAAGGGCTACAAGAAAGGCTAAGAATGTCAGTGAATAAGATTTAGGTTATGATGAGATCCAAAATTGAGATTTTGGCAGGAAATGGAGTGTTTACTTCTGCTGTTTCTGAGGTAGATCTGTTTCATTGAGAATAGGTCCAGTATATGGAAAGTGAGCATATGACCAATGTGGCAAGGAGGTGAAGGTTTTTGGTGATGAACAGGTTAAGATCCTGGGAACATTGAGTGCTGAATGGACATATGAATGTCAGTAAGAATGATCAATGATTATATGAATCCAGGGAAAAGTCTTTAGTTACTGAGGGAAAGGAACCAGATCAGTTCAGAGAGATTGCAAGCATGACTACAATCCTTCACTTCTTCCAGTATCTATGTCATTGTCAATTATAACTCTTCAAATCTTCCCATCAAAGAAGCCTGTTCCCTTCCACTTTAATTTATGTTGGTCTCATAATTTGTATCAGTGGATGTACAAAAGGTACTATAAAGGATAATGTGCCAGTTTGGAACCCCAGGCTCAAAAATCTTCACTGATTTTGTTTGTTCCCCAATAGTTCTTCCCAGCCAAAATGCTGACCAGTCCATGCCTGTCTACTGGGGGATTAAAAAAAACAACAACAACATGAGTCAGAAAAATTCCATCCCATCTGAGGTCATATTTGTCTACCTATCCCTTTGTAGACCTGGCAGCAAGAGTGAGTCCAGCTGAGTCCAGAAGAACAATCCAGTTGAGCACAATCCAAATAGCTTCCCTGTAGAATTATGTATTGTGTAATAATTATTTAAATTCACTTTTTTTTGTTCTTATGCAGCAAAAGCTCTAATAAATACAGAAATGACTGTGACAGGGAAGAACAAAAAGCTAAGCATCATGAGCCTTAAAGAAACATTGTCTTTTTAATAAACACACAAAGTACTATAGTATCTCCAAAATGTGGAGGTAGCAATTGGAGAGATACTGCAAGTATTGATGCATTTTTCTTCTCCTCTTATGTGGGACTTTAGGGGAAGTGGCATGAAAATAAAAATTATGTTATATAGATTCTCAGGTACACACCACTTCTTAAATTTTAAAACGATTTTATATTTTGTATGATTAGAGTGAGATTTATGAGAAAGGATATAATTTACATGTAGCAAGACACAGCTTTTACAGTTTTTATCTGAACAGACCTCTGTGTACAGATTTTCAAACTTGCTGGATCTTTCCAATTAATTTTCCTCTGACACTGTTAATTTATAGGGTTCTCCTATCTTGCATTACAAACATAGTACTCTCATTAACATTTGAAATTTTGTCTTATCCTTTATTATCTCCCTATAGTACTTTATTATATCTCTGAAGTGCCTAGTTCAGTACTCACACACACTCCACATATATATCATTTTCAGTAAAATATTTACAGTTCGCCTTCAGAATAAGCATTTCAGAAGTATTCACCTTAAGATTAGGTTGAAAAATTAGAAAGTCGTGGAATAGTAGAAACAAATAAGATGCTTTCATCAAAAATCTTAAAACAAGTAGTCTATCCTATTGGTAGAAATAATTGAGCATCAGTGACAGAAGTCAGAACATTGATGATGATGCTGTTAAAATTATTTCTTTATTATTTTGTGTCTGCCATTCTTCATACAAGTACCATATCAGGTCATTGCATTTTACATGAATTTTTTTCAGATCATTTGGTTATTAATAAAATTGATTAAAATTTGAATAAATATAAGCTAGAATGCCTTCCAAAAAAATGGGTATTTTGCTATAATCTATCTCTTAAACCCTGATTAAGTCATCTTACTTTGGGGTTTTATGGCTTATTCTAATTGATCAGCTAATTCTAAGAGATGCTTGTAGACCCAACGTATAATGAGAATGAAGCTGTATCCTAATTACCTATTTTTGTAAATAGTTAATGTGTATGCTCTTTTTTTCTAACATTTATGTTATTTTTTCAATGTTCCAAGAGTCATTGCTTATGCACCACACTCAGTGCTCCATGAAATACGTGCCCTCCTTTTTCAAAAAATATTTTATTTTATTTTTCCCTCTATTTTTTTAAATTTCTTTTCAGTGTTCCAGAATTCATTGTTTATGCACCACACCCAGTGCTCCATGCAATACATGCCCTCCATAATACCCACCACGAGGCTCACCCAATGCCCCACCTTCATTCCCTCAAAATCCCTCAGTTTGTTTCTTAGAGTCCACAGTCTCTCATGGTTCGTCTCCCCCTCCAGTTTTCCCCAACTCACTTCTCCTCTCCATCTCCCCATGTGTTCCATGTTATTCCTTATGCTCCACAAATAAGTGAAACCATATGATAATTGACTCTCTCTGCTTGACTTATTTCACTCAGCATAATCTCTTTCACTCCCACCCATGTTGATACAAAAGTTGGGTATTCATTCTTTCTGATGGAGGTATAATACTCCATAGTATATATGGAACACATCGTCTTTATCCATTCATCAGTTGAAGGGCATTTTGGTTATTTCTACAGCTTGGGATGTGGCCATTGTTTCTATGAACACTGGAGTACAGAGGGCTCTTCTTTTCACTACATCTGTATTTCTGGGGTAAATACCCAATAGTGAAACTGCAGGATCATAGCGAAGCTCTAATTTTAATTTCTTAAGAAATCTCTACTCTGTTTCCCAAAGTGGCTACACCACTTTGCATTCCCACCAAGTGTAAAAGGGTTCCCCTTTCTCCACATCCTCTCCAACACTCGTTGTTTACTGTCTTCTTAATTTTGGTCATTTTAACTGGTGTAAGGTGGTATCTCAATGTGGTTTTCATTTGAATTTTACTGATGGCTAATGAAAATGACAATTTTTTCATGTGTCCATTAGCCATTTGTACATGTTTTTTTGAGATATGTTTGTTAATGTCTTCTGCTCATTTTTTTTAATAATTATCCGTTTTTTGTGTGATGAGTTTGAGAAGTTCTTTATAGATCTTGGGTAGCAACCCTTTGTCTGTGGTGTCATTTGTGAAAATCTTCTCCCATTCTGTGGGTTGCCTTTTTTTTGTTTTGTTGACTGTTTCCTTTGCTGTGCAGAAGCTTTTGATCTTGATGAACTGGGGGCATCCTCTTGCCTGATTTCAAGCTTTACTACAAAGCTCTGATCACCAAGACAGCATGATAGTGGCACAAAAACAGATACATAGACCAGTGGAATAGAGTAGGAAGCCCAGATATGGACCCACAACTCTGGTCTAATAATCTTTGACAAAGCAGGAAAAAATATCCAGTGGAATAAAGACAGCATCTTCAATAAATGGTGCTGGGAAAATGTTATATACGGAAGAATGAAAATTGACCATTCTTTACTCCACACACAAAGATAAACTCTAAATGGATGAAAAACCTCAGTGTGAGACAGGAACCCATGAAAATACTAGAGGACAATATAGGCAAGTATCTTTTTTTTTAATTTTATTTATTTATTTATTTGACAGACAGAGATCACAAGTAGACAGAGAGGCAGGCAGAGAGAGAGGAAGGGAAGCAGGCTCCCCGCCAAGCAGAAAGCCCGACATGGGGCTTGATTCCAGGGCCTGTAGGATCATGACCTTAGCTGAAGGCAGAGGCTTTAACCCACTGAGCCACCCAGGTGCCCCTAGGCAAGTGTCTTTGATATCAAAGATACCTCTTTTATATCAGCTACAGCAACTTCTTTCAAGACACGTCTTCAAAGACAAAGGAAACAAAAGCAAAAATGAACTTTTGGGACTTCATTAAGATCAAAAGCTTCTGCACATCAAAAGTATATGCTCTTGAATTGAATCTATCACATGCCCAGCTGTAACTGAACACCATTCTCACGCAACACAGGAGTTCAACCTCTCTATTGTGTCCAGGTACACGATACCAGGCACCATTGTGTGCAAACCCAGGCTCACCCAGGTTTGGATCTCTGGCCACCCCAGCAACCTCAGTGCTTTGGGGGATCTAGCATAGGACTAATGGCTCAGTACAAATTTTGATAGCACTAATGTCCCACTATCAATTGCCTTAATAGACATACCACCTCAGAGTTGTCCTGTCCTTATATCCCACCAGCATCACAGATTGGAAGCACATCCACAGCATGCAGAAAGGCAGTGCAGACAACTGCACTTAAAGGAAAAGTGACTCAGACACATAGGTACACATAGGATACTTTCCTGGAGAGCCAGGTTCTGGTGAACAGGGAATAAGGCACTGCAGGGCACTCCAGGACCTCTTCTTCATAAAGTCCCTGATGTGAAGAGAAGAAGAGATGGCTTCCATACATATGGAAATAAACACAGAGAGATGGACAAAATGAGGAGACAGAGAAATTTATCTCAGATAAAAGTACAGGAGAAGGTCACAAGTCAAGATATAAGCAAAACAGATATAAGTAACATACCTGAAAGAGAACTTAAAGCGATGATCATAAGGATACTCACTGAACTAGAGAAAAGAGTGGAAGACATGAGTGAGGCCCTTAACATAGGAATAACATAGCAGAGACAGCTTTTATCTGAACTGGTGACAGAGACAAAAAAAAAAAAGGAAATAATAAATATTAGAGCCAAAATTAAGGTTATACAGATTTAAAAAAAAAAAAAAAAAAGCACAATAGAACAGATCAATGAAACCAGGAGTTGGTTCTTCAAAAAAAAAAAAAAAAAAAAAGTCAAGAAAATTGATAAGCCTCTGACCACACTTATCAAGAACAAAAGAGAAAAAAACTTAAATAAAATCACAAATGAGAGAGGAGAAATAGCAAACACCCTAGAAATACAAGTAAACATAGGGAATATTATGAAAAAACTACATGCCAAAACACTGGAATGGAGAGCACAGAAGAAATGGGTGGAGAAATGGGTGGATTCCTACAAATATCTATTCTACCATAATGGAAACAAAAAGAAACAGAAAATTTGAACAGATTGATAACAAGGAAAGTAATTGAGTCAGTAATCAAAAATCATAAACAAAAGTCCAGGACCAGATAGATTCTCAAGGGGATTCTGTCAAATAGTTGAAGAAGAATTGATAACTGATTCTTCTCAAACCATTCCAAAAACTAGAACAGGAAAGGAAAGTTTTAAATTAATTATATGGGTTTTTTTTCCCAGTGTTCCAAGATTTATTATTTATGTACCACACCCAGTACTCCATGCAATATGTGCCCTCCTTAACATCCACCACCAGACTCACGCATCCCCCAACAACTTCCCCTCAAAAAACCCTCAGTTTGTTACTCAGAGTCCATAGTCTCTCATGGTTCGTCTCCCCCTCCGAATCCCCCATTCACTTTTCCTTGCCTTCTCCTAATATATGTGACCACTATTACCCTGATTGTAGCAGCAACAACAGCAATAGGGACACCAAATATCAAAAACAGAAACAAAACAGAAAGGGAACTGCAGGCAATTATTGCTGATGAACAAAAATACAAACATCCTCAGCAAAACATGAGGAGACGGAATTCAATAATACTTTAAAAAAAATAATTCAGAGGGAGGAGTCAAGATGGTGGAGAAGTAGCAGGCCGAGACTATTTCAGCTAGCCGGAGATCAGATAGATAGCTTATCTAAAGATTGCAAACACCTGCAAATCCATCAGCAGATCGAAGAGAAGAAGAATAGCAATTCTGGAAACAGAAAAACAACCACTTTCTGAAAGGTAGGACCTGCGGAGAAGTGAATCCAAAGCGATAGGAAGATAGACACTGGGGGGAGGGGCCGGCTCCCGGCAAGCGGCGGAGCAACCGTGCACAAAATCAGGACTTTTAAAAGTCTGTTCGGCTGAGGGACATCGCTCCAGAGGCTACCCGGGGCAAAGCCCACACGGGGTCAGCGTGGCCTCAGGTCCCGCAGGGTCACAGAAGGATCGGGGGTGTCTGAGTGTCGCAGAGCTTGCGGGTATTGGAACGGGAAAGCCGGCTACAGAGACAGAGCCAACAGTAAGCTCGCAGCTCGGGGTGACCTTGAACCGGTCGCAGGCTCGGTGAGCTCGGAGCGCGGCCGGAGGTCAGGCAGACGGGAGTAACTGAGCGCGGTTCTCTGGGCGCGCACTGAGGAGTGGGGCCCTGGGCTCTCGGCTCCTCCGGGCCGGAGACCAGGAGGCCGCCATTTGTATTCCCGTCCTCCAGAACTCTACGGAAAGCGCTCAGGTAACAAAAGCTCCTGAAAGCAAACCCAAGCGGATTACTCACCCCAGCCCCGGGTAAAAGCGGTGCAATTCTGCCTGGAGCAAAGACACTTGAGAATCACTACAACAGGCCCCTCCCCCAGAAGATCAACAAGAAATCCAGCCGAGACCAAGTTCACCTACCAAGGAGTGCGGTTTCAATACCAAGGAGAGCAGCAGAATTCTAGAGGAGGAGAAAGCAAAGCACGGAACTCATGGCTTTTTCCCTGTGATATTTTTTAGTCTTGCAGTTAATTTAATTTAATTTTTTTCTTTTTCTTTTTCTTTTTTTTTTTTTTTTTGCCTTCGGGTAAATTTTTTTTTTTAACTGTTACCTTTTTCTTTTTTAACGATTTTTTACTAGTTTATCTAATACATATATTTTTTTTCTTTTTTATATTTTTCTTAGGTGTTTTCTTTTTTTTAAAAATTCTTTTTTTTTTCTCTTTTTTCTTTTTTTTTTTATTGTTTCCTTTTTGAACCACTTTTTATCCCCTTTCTCCCCCCTCATGATTTTGGATCTCTTCTAATTTGGTTAAAGCATATTTTCCTGGGGTTGTTGCCACCCTTTTAGTATTTTACTTGCCCCTTCATATACTCTTATCTGGACAAAATGACAAGACGGAAAAATTCAACAGAAAAAAAAGAACAAGAGGCAGTACCGAAGGCTAGGGACCTAATCAATACAGACATTGGTAATATGTCAGACCTAGAGTTCAGAATGACAATTCTCAAGGTTCTAGCCGGGCTCGAAAAAGGCATGGAAGATATTAGAGAAACCCTCTCGAGAGATATAAAAGCCCTTTCTGGAGAAATAAAAGAACTAAAATCTAACCAAGTTGAAATCAAAAAAGCTATTAATGAGGTGCAATCAAAAATGGAGGCTCTCACTGCTAGGATAAATGAGGCAGAAGAAAGAATTAGTGATATAGAAGACCAAATGACAGAGAATAAAGAAGCTGAGCAAAAGAGGGACAGACAGTTACTGGACCACGAGGGGAGAATTCGAGAGATAAGTGACACCATAAGATGAAACAACATTAGAATAATTGGGATTCCAGAAGAAGAAGAAAGAGAGAGGGGAGCAGAAGGTATACTAGAGAGAATTATTGGGGAGAATTTCCCCAATTTGGCAAAGGGAACAAACATCAAAATTCAGGAGGTTCAGAGAACGCCCCTCAAAATCAATAAGAATAGGCCCACACCCCGTCACCTAATAGTAAAATATACAAGTCTCAGTGACAAAGAGAAAATCCTGAAAGCAGCCCGGGAAAAGAAGTCTGTAACATACAATGGTAAAAATATTAGATTGGCAGCTGACTTATCCACAGAGACCTGGCAGGCCAGAAAGAGCTGGCATGATATTTTCAGAGCACTAAATGAGAAAAACATGCAGCCCAGAATACTATATCCAGCTAGGCTATCATTGAAAATAGAAGGAGAGATAAAAGCTTCCAGGACAAACAACAACTGAAAGAATTTGCAAACACCAAACCAGCTCTACAGGAAATCTTGAAAGGGGTCCTCTAAGCAAAGAGAGAGCCTACAAGTGGTAGATCAGAAAGGAAGAGAGACCATATACAGTAACAGTCACCTTACAGGCAATACAATGGCCCTAAATTCATATCTCTCAATAGTTACCCTGAATGTTAATGGGCTAAATGCCCCTGTCAAAAGACACAGGGTATCAGAATGGATAAAAAAACAAAACCCATCTATATGTTGCCTCCAAGAAACACATTTTAAGCCAGAAGACACCTCCAGATTTAAAGTGAGGGGGTGGAAAAGAATTTACCATGCTAATGGACATCAGAAGAAAGCAGGAGTGGCAATCCTTATATCAGATCAATTAGATTTTAAGCCAAAGACTATAATAAGAGATGAGGAAGGACACTATATCATAATCAAAGGGTCTGTCCAACAAGAAGATTTAACAATTTTAAATATCTATGCCCCCAACGTGGGAGCAGCCAACTATATAAACCAATTAATAACAAAATCAAAGAAACACATCAACAATAATACAATAATAGTAGGGGACTTTAACACTCCCCTCACTGAAATGGACAGATCATCCAAGCAAAATATCAACAAGGAAATAAAGGCCTTAAATGACACACTGGACCAGATGGACATCACTGATATATTCAGAACATTTCATCCCAAAGCAACAGAATACACATTCTTCTCTAGTGCACATGGAACATTCTCCAGAATATCACATCCTCGGTCCTAAATCAGGACTCAACCGGTATCAAAAGATTGGGATCATTCCCTGCATATTTTCAGACCACAATGCTCTAAAGCTAGAACTCAACCACAAAAGGAAGTTTGGAAAGAACCCAAATACATGGAGACTAAACAGCATCCTTCTAAAGAATGAATGGGTCAACCGGGAAATTAAAGAAGAATTGAAAAAAATCATAGAAACAAATGATAATGAAAATACAACGGTTCAAAATCTGTGGGACACAACAAAGGCAGTCCTGAGAGGAAAATATATAGCGGTACAAGCCTTTCTCAAGAAACAAGAAAGGTCTCAGGTACACAATCTAACCCTACACCTAAAGGAGCTGGAAAAAGAACAAGAAAGAAACCCTAAGCCTAACAGGAGAAGATAAATCATAAAGATCAGAGCAGAAATCAATGAAATAGAAACCAAAAAAACAATAGAACAAATCAACGAAAGTAGGAGCTGGTTCATTGAAAGAATTAATAAAATTGATAAACCCTTGGCCCGACTTATCAAAAAGAAAAGAGAAAGGACCCAAATAAATAAAATCATGAATGAAAGAGGAGAGATCACAACTAACACCAAAGAAATACAAACTTTATAAGAACATACTATGAGCAACTCTACGGCAATAAATTTGACAATCTGGAAGAAATGGATGCATTCCTAGAAACATATAAACTACCACAACTGAACCAGGAAGAAATAGAAAGCCTGAACAGACCCATAACCAGTAAGGAGATTGAAACAGTCATTAAAAATCTCCAAACAAACAAAAGCCCAGGGCCAGACGGCTTCCCGGGGGAATTCTACCAAACATTTAAAGAAGAATTAATTCCTATTCTCCTGAAACTGTTCCAAAAAATAGAAATGGAAGGAAAACTTCCAAACTCATTTTATGAGGCCAGCATCACCTTGATCCCAAAACCAGGCAAGGATCCCACCAAAAAAGAGAGCTATAGACCAATATCCTTGATGAACACAGATGCGAAAATACTCAACAAAATACTAGCCAATAAAATTCAACAGTACATAAAAAAGATTATTCACCACGACCAAGTGGGATTTATTCCAGGGCTGCAAGGTTGGTTCAACATCTGCAAATCAGTCCATGTGATACAACACATCAATAAAAGAAAGAACAAGAACCATATGATACTCTCAATAGATGCTGAAAAAGCATTTGACAAAGTACAGCATCCCTTCCTGATCAAAACTCTTCAAAGTGTAGGGATAGAGGGCACATACCTCAATATCATCAAAGCCATCTATGAAAAACCCACCACAAATATCATTCTCAATGGAGAAAAACTGAAAGCTTTTCCGCTAAGGTCAGGAACACGGCAGGGATGTCCATTATCACCACTGCTATTCAACATAGTACTAGAGGTCCTAGCCTCAGCAATCAGACAACAAAAGGAAATTAAAGGCATCCAAATCGGCAAAGAAGAAGTCAAATTATCACTCTTCACAGATGATATGATACTATATGTGGAAAACCCAAAAGACTCCACTCCAAAACTGCTAGAACTTATACAGGAATTCAGTAAAGTGTCAGGATATAAAATCAATGCACAGAAATCAGTTGCATTTCTCTACACCAACAGCAAGATAGAAGAAAGGGAAATTAAGGAGTCAATCCCATTTACAATTGCACCCAAAACCATAAGATACCTAGGAATAAACCCAACCAAAGAGACACAGAATCTATACTCAGAAAACTATAAAGTACTCATGAAAGAAATTGAGGAAGACACAAAAAATTGGAAAAATGTTCCATGCTCCTGGATTAGAAGAATAAATATTGTGAAAATGTCTATGTTACCTAAAGCAATCTACACATTTAATGCAATTCCTATCAAAGTACCATCCATCTTTTTCAAAGAAATGGAACAAATAATTCTAAAATTTATATGGAACCAGAAAAGACCTCGAATAGCTAAAGGGATATTGAAAAAGAAAGCCAACGTTGGTGGCATCACAATCCCGGACTTCAAGCTCTATTACAAAGCTGTCATCATCAAGACAGCATGGTACTGGCACAAAAACAGACCCATAGATCAATGGAACAGAATAGAGAGCCCAGAAATAGACCCTCAAATCTATGGTCAACTAATCTTCGACAAAGCAGGAAAGAATGTCCAATGGAAAAAAGACAGCCTCTTCAATAAATGGTGCTGGGAAAATTGGACAGCCACATGCAGAAAAATGAAATTGGACCATTTCCTTACACCACACACGAAAATAGACTCAAAATGGATGAAGGACCTCAATGTGCGAAAGGAATCCATCAAAATCCTTGAGGAGAACACAGGCAGCAACCTCTTCAACCTCAGCCGCAGCAACATCTTCCTAGGAACAACGCAAAAGGCAAGGGAAGCAAGGGCAAAAATGAACTATTGGGATTTCATCAAGATCAAAAGCTTTTGCACAGCAAAGGAAACAGTTAACAAAATCAAAAGACAACTGACAGAATGGGAGAAGATATTTGCAAACGACATATCAGATAAAGGACTAGTGTCCAGAATCTATAAAGAACTTAGCAAACTCAACACCCAAAGAACAAATAATCCAATCAAGAAATGGGCAGAGGACATGAACAGACATTTCTGTAAAGAAGACATCCAGATGGCCAACAGACACATGAAAAAGTGCTCCATATCACTCGGCATCAGGGAAATACAAATCAAAACCACAATGAGATATCACCTCACACCAGTCACAATGGCTAAAATCAACAAGTCAGGAAATGACAGATGCTGGCGAGGATGCGGAGAAAGGGGAACCCTCCTACACTGTTGGTGGGAATGCAAGCTGGTGCAACCTCTCTGGAAAACAGCATGGAGGTTCCTCAAAATGTTGAAAATAGAACTGCCCTATGACCCAGCAATTGCACTATTGGGTATTTACCCTAAAGATACAAACGTAGTGATCCAAAGGGGCACGTGTACTCGAATGTTTATAGCAGCAATGTCCACAATAGCCAAACTATGGAAAGAACCTAGATGTCCATCAACAGATGAATGGATCAAGAAGATGTGGTATATATACACAATGGAATACTATGCAGCCATCAAAAGAAATGAAATCTTGCCATTTGCGACAACATGGATGGAACTAGAGCGTATCATGCTTAGCAAAATAAGTCAAGCGGAGAAAGACAACTATCATATGATCTCCCTGATATGAGGAAGTGGTGATGCAACATGGGGGCTTAAGTGGGTACGAGAAGAATAAATGAAAGAATCTGGGATTGGGAGGGAGGCAAACCATAAGTGACTCTTAATCTCACAAAACAAACTGAGGGTTGCTGGGGGGAGGGGGTTTGGGAGAAGGGGGTGGTATTATGGACATTGGGGAGGGTATGTGTTTTGGTGAGTGCTGTGAAGTGTGTAAACCTGGTGATTCACAGACCTGTACCCCTGGGGATAAAAATATATGTTTATAAAAAATAAAAAATTATATTAAAAAAAATAAAATAAAAATAATTCACCGTGGGGCGCCTGGGTGGCTCAGTGTGTTAAAGCCTCTGCCTTCAGCTCAGGTCATGATCCCAGGGTCCTGGGATCGAGCCCCACATTGGGCTTTCTGCTCAGTGAGGAGCCTGCTTCCTCCTCTCTCTGCCTGCCTCTCTGCCTACTTGTGATCTGTCTATCAAATAAATAAGTAAAATATTTAAAAAATAATTCACCATGATCAAAAGGGTTTTATTCCTGGGTTGCCAGTTTGTATTTGCAAATGAAACAACATGATATGTCACATTAATAAAAGTACACAGCACACATAGACCAGTGGAAAAGAGTAGAGAGCCCAGATATGGACCCTCAACTCTATGGTCAATTAATCTTCAACAAAACAGGAAAAAAATATACAGTGGAAAAATGATAGTCTCTTCAATAAATGGTGCCTGGAAAACAGGACAGCTAAATGTAGAAGAATGAAACTCGACCATTCTCTTACAATGTACACAAATATAAACTTTAAATATAAACTTTAAATGGATAAAAGACCTCAGTGTTAGTCAGGAATCCATCAGAATCCTAGAAGAGTACATAGGCAGTAATCTCTTCGATCAGCCACAGCAACTTCTTTCAAGATATGTCTCCAAAGGCAAAGGAAGCAAAAGCGAAAATAAACTTTTGGGACTTCATCAAATTCAAAAGATTCTGCACAGCAAAGGAAACTGTCAACAAAACAATGAGGCAACCCACGGAATGGGAGAAGATATTTGCAAATGACAGTACAGACAAAAGGTTGATATCCAGGATCTATAATGAACTCCTCACACTCAACATACACAAAACAGACAAGCATATCAAAAAATGGGAAGAGGATATGAACAGAAACTTCTCCAATAAAGACATACAGATGGCTATCAGAAACATGAAAAAATGTTCATCATCATAGCCATCAGGGAGATTCAAATTAAAACCACATTGAGATATCATCTTACACCAGTTAGAATGGCCAAAGTTAGCAAGACAGGAAACAAAATGTGTTGGAGAGGATGTGGAGAAAGGGGAACCCTCTTACACTGTTGGAGGGAGTGCAAGTTGGTGCAGCTTCTTTGGAGAACAGTGTGGAGATTCCTCAAGAATTTAAAAATAGAACTTCCCTAGGACCCTGCCATTGCACTCCTGGGTATTTGCCCCCAAAATACGGATGTAGTGAAAAGAAGGGCCATCTATACCCCAATGTTTATAGTAGCAATGGCCACGGTCGCCAAACTGTGGAAAGAACCAAGATGCCCTTCAATGGACGAATGGAGAAGCAAGATGTGGTCCATATATACTATAGAGTATTATCCCTCCATCAGAAAGGATGAATACCCAACTTTTGTAGCAACATGGACGGGACTGGAAGAGATTATGATGAGTGAAATCAGTCAAGCAGAGAGAGTCAATTATCATATGGTTTCACTTATTTGTGGAGCTTAACAAACAGCATGGAGGACAAGGGAAGTTAGAGAGGAGAAGGAAGTTGGGGGAAATGGGAAGGGGAGGTAAACCATGAGAGACTATGGACTATGAAAAACAATATGAGGGATTTGAAGTGGCAGGTGGTGGGAAGTTGGGGTACCAAGTGGTGGGTATTATGGAGGGCACGGATTGCATGGAGCACAGAGTGTGGTGAAAAAATAATGAATTCTGTTATGCCGAAAATAAATTAAAAAAAAAAAAAAACAATACAAAGCTGAATTGTTGTATGAGTTCTAGTAGTTTGGGGGTGGAGTCTTTTGGGCTTTCCTTATAAAGAATCATGTCATCTGTGAAGAGAGAGTGTTTGACTTCTTCATTGCCAAATTGGATACCTTTTATTTCTCTTTGTTGTCTGATTGCTGTTGCTAGGACTTCTAATACTATGTTGAACAAGAGTGGTGAGAGTGGGCATCTTTGTCGTGTTCCTGATCTCAACGGGAAGGTTGCAAGTTTTTTCCCATTGAGGATGATATTTGCTGTGGGTGTTTCATAGATAGATATGATGAAGTTCAGGAATGTTCCCTCTATCCCTATACTTTGAAGAGTTTTAATCAGGAATGGATGCTGGATTTTCTCAAATGCTTTTTCTGCATCAATTGAGAGGACCATGTGGTTCTTCTCTCTTCTTATATTAATTTGTTGTATCACATTGATTGATTTGCGAATGTTGAACCATCCTTGTAGCCCAGGGATGAATCCCACCTGGTCATGGTGGATAATCTTATTAATGTGCTGTTGGATCCTGTTTGCTAGGATCTTGTGGAGAATCTTAGCATCCATATTCATCAGTGATATTGGTCTGAAATTATCCTTTTTTGTAGTGTCTTTGCCTGGTTTGGGGATCAGGGTAATAATGGCTTCATAGAAAGAGTCTGGAAGTTTTCCTTCTGCTTCAATTTTTGAAACTGCTTCAGAATAGGTGTTATTTCTTCCTTGAAAGTTTGGTAGAATTCCCCAGGGAATCCATGAGGTCCTGGGCTCTTGTTTTTTGGGAGGTTTTTGATCACTGCTTCAATCTCCTTACTAGATATCGGTCTATTCAAGTTGTCAGTTTCTTCCTGGTTCAATTTTGGGAGTTTATAGTTTTCCAGGAATGCATCCATTTCATCTATGTTGCTTAGCTTATAGGCATATAACTGTTGATCATAACTTCTGATGATTGCTTCTACTTTCTTGGTGTTCGTTGTGATCTCCCCCTTTTCATTCATAATTTTATGAATTTGGGCTTTCTCTCTTTTCTTTTGGATTACTGTGGCCAATGGTTTATTGATCTAATTAATTCTTTCAAAAAACCAGCTTTTAGTTTCATTGATACATTCTACTGTACCTATGGTTTCTACCTCATTGATCTCAGCTCTAATCTTCATGTTTTCACTTTTTATGTGTGCAGTTGGTTTGATTTGTTGTTAATTCTCCAGTTCTTTAAGGTGTAGAGAGAGCTGCTGTGTTCTGGATTTTTCATGTTTTTTGAGGGAGGCTTGGATGGCTATGTATTTCCCCCTTAGGACAGCCTTTACTGTATCCCATAGGTTTTGGACTGAAGTGTCTTCATTATCATTGGTTTCCATCAATTGTTTCAGTTCTTCTTTGATCTCCTGGTTGATTCAATCATTCTTAAGCAAGGTGGTCTTTAGCTTCCAGGTGTTTCAGTTCCTTCAGAACTTTTCCTTTTGATTGAGATCCTGTTTCAAAGCATTGTGATCTGCGAATATGCAGGGAATAATCTCAGTCTTTTGGTATCGGTTGAGTCCTGATTTGTGACCCAGTATGTGGTCTATTTTCAAGAAGGTTCCATGTGCACTTGAGAAGAATGAGTATTCTGTTGTTTTAGGGTGAAATGTTCTGTATATATCTATGAGTTCCATCTGGTCCAGTGTGTCATTCAATGTTCTTGTTCTTTATTGATTTTCTGCTTCGATGATCTGTCTATTTCTGAGAGAGGTGTGTTAAGATCTCCTATTATTAATGCATTCATATCATTATGTTTCTTTATCTTGATTAACAATTTTCTTATGTAGTTCGCTGCTCCCATATTGGAGGCATAGATATTTACAATTGTTAGATCATCTTGGTGGAAAGTCCCTTTAAGAATGATGTAGTGTCTTTCTGTATCTCTGACTACAGTCTTTAGTTTAAAATCTAATTTATCTGACATGAGAATAGCTACTCAGGCCTTCTTTTGAGGCCCATTGGCATGAAAAATGCTTCTCCAACCCTTCACTTTCACTCTGGGTGTATAGTTAGGTTCAAAATGGGTCTCTTTTAGACAACTTATGGTTGGGTCCTGTCGTTTTATCCAATCTGCAACCCTGTGCCATTTTATGGGCGCATTTTGGCCATTCACTTTGAGAGTGGTTATTGATAGATACGTTTTTATTGACATTGTGTTACCTTTGAAGTCTTTCTTTCTCTATATTGTCTCTATATTTCTGTTCAATGCTATTCTTAGGATTTTGCCTCTTTTATAGAACCCCCCTTAATATTTCCTGCAATGTCAGCTTGGTAGTTGCATCATCTTTTAAGCCTTGCCGGTCTTGGAAACTCTTTATCTATCCATCCATTTTGAATGTCAGTCTTGATGGATAAAGTATTCTTGGCTGCAAGTTCTTCTCATTTAATGCCATGAATATGTCTTGCTAGCCCTTTCTGGCTTGCCAGCTCTCTGTGGGCAGGTCTGACATTATTCTGATGGGCTTTCCTCTGTACGTAAGGATCCTCTTTGTCCTAGTGGCTTTCAATAGATTATACCTATAGTTATGATTCCTCAATATGACTATCATGTACCTTAGTGTTTTTGGAATGTATAATCTTGGGTGGAGACCGTTTGGCCTCTAGTACATGAATGCTGGTTCCATTCACGTGATTGGGAAAATTTTCACGAAGAACTTGTTCCACTATATTTTCTAGACTTCTTTCTTTCTCCTCTCCTTCAGGGATTCCAATAATTCTGACGTTGGAGCGTTTCATGCCATCATTTATTTCCTGGATTCTGTTTTTGTGGCTTCTAAGCTGTTTGTTCCAGGCTTCCTCCTGATTCTTTCTCTCTGTTTGTCCTCCAGATCACCAATTCTATGTTCTGTCTCAGTTACCCTGGCTTTGAAAGAATTTAGATTAGATTGGAACTCATTGAGAGCATTGTGAAGTTCATCCCTGGTAGCTTTCAGCTCAGCCCTAACATTGTGAACATCCTGTCTGGTCGCTTTCAATTTGGCCCTAATCGATTTTGTTTGGTCACCCATGGCTTTCTCCAACCTTGCTATTGCCTGGATGATTGTCTATGTTGATAGCCATTAGCTCTGTTCCAGAAGGTCCATCCTCTGTGTTTTTCTTCTGTTGGGCATTCCTCCTCCTAGTCATTTTGATGAGAGATGACTGAACAGATGTAGCTGGATGTATCGACCGTGGTGCAGTCAAGGTGCACCCTGGAACACTTCTGAGCAATCAGAATTCCCCACCCAAACAAGAGACAAAAGAAAAGAAAGAGAAAAAGAGAGAGAGAGAGAGAGATACAGGAAAGAAAGGGAAGATGAAAGAGAAGGTTAAGCCCAAATGGGCCCCAATGTACGATTTATGAAGTATATAAACAAAAACAGACAAACAAAAAGACTGATAAAATTATATGATGAGAAAAAAAAAAAAAAATATATATATATATATATATATATATATATATGCAAATAAAGGAAGAACCTCATCAAAAAGAACTGCAAGTATAAGATTTATATACTATCAGGTCAAACACAAAAACTGGTGGAAGAAATACTGGTGGAAGAAAAATATGGGAGAGTGGTTATAAATTCTCAGTGTGGATGAGGCAGGTTGTTTTGATTCTTCCTGGATGTATCTTAATATCTTTGTTAAAGTACTCAACTTTCCTAAGATAAAGCGGGATTAAAAATTGGTTTACCTATAGGGGTAGTGTTGATTGGGGAAAGGGGATCACTTTGAAGTTTAACTCTATATGAATATTAGAAAATAAAAATAAAAAGGATAAAACTAGCCTAAACTAAACTAAAATTAAAAAGAAAAGAAATTCAAAAAATAGAAATGTAAAAGAAAAACACAGGTGTATGTATCAAAAAGTTCAGGTTATAAGGTTATTATTTGTAATTTTGTATTTGTAATTTTGTATTATCTGTAATTTGATGTACAGGACAGCTCACTGTGATGGTAAATAGGTTAAAAAATTACCTATATAAAAATAAATGAGGGGCTTCTGGGTGGCTCAGTGGATTAAGCCGCTGCCTTCGGCTCAGGTCATGATCTCGGTGTCCTGGGATCGAGCCCCGCATCGGGCTCTTTGCTCAGCGGGAGCCTGCTTCTCTCTCTCTCTCTGCCTGACTCTCCACCTACTTGTGATCTCTCTCTCTGTCAAATAAATAAATAAAATCTTAAAAAAAAATAAATAAATGAACCAGAATAGCGGGAACGAGTTGAAAATAAAAATTGTCCTATGAAGCAGTGCTTGTTGTCCTCTTGCAGTGTTTTTTTTTTTTCTTTCTTGATTTGTTTTCTGGGGGAGGGGCCTGCCATGTGGGTTTTCAGTCAATAATGTTCCCTAAGTTAAGTCCTCCTGCCCCCTGAGGAAACTGGTTTTTTTTAGGATTTTGTTCTCTGACGGTTTTTATGTTTGTTCACTTTTTTTTTCTCTCACCTTGACTGCTTTTGATGGTTTTTGTAGTTTTAGAGGAAAACAGACTGCACCCTGACCTCCCTCTCAGAGAGAAGCCTCAGTCCGGCTGCAGATCCCAGATGAGTTCCCCCTATGCTGCTGGCAGAGCAGGTTCAGAGTTGTGGTCCCTGGGGATGCAGGATCTTTTGCTTTTACCCAAAACCATGGCAGTGGCAGCAGTCTGGGAGCTCCAGACCACCAAAGAGATTCCAAGCAGCAATCAAACACTGAGATTTTTCTGCTGGCCTGGGCTGGGAGTGCCTGGACATTCTGGGTCTAAGAGTGCCCGGCTTGCACGCACTTCTTTCAGGGGTGGCTAGCTATGGGTCGTGCGCGCATCTCAGGCACTGAGAACGAGGCCCAGGTCCAAAAGCACCAGGCTGGGCTTTTGCACACCTCTGTCAGGGGAGAGATTGGGGCACATGTCTTAGGCTCTGAAACAATAGCACGGGTCAAAGAGCGCGGGCTGGGCCTTTGTAACTCTCTCAGGGGAGTATGAGGGACGCACGTGCGTATCTCAGGCTTTGTAGCAGGGCTCGCGTGTTCCGCCATTGGGCGTGGCTCCCATACCCTCACAGGAGGCAGAACCCACGCATTCTTGGGCACGGTGGCGACTTGGGACCAAGACCTGGTTTCTCCGCCACACTCTGTCTGGCTCAGCACCAGTGGAGGCTGTCCTGGGACTGGGGACTTAAGCCCCTGTCCCTAGCTGTCCTGATTCCTCCAATTCCCCCCCCCCATGATCCTTTGCTCTTTTTGAGTGCTTTCAACCAGTCTCCAAGTTAATGCTGGTCCCCAGATGCAGGGCATTCTTGGATTTGGGTATTACTTTCCAACCTGTCACCTCTGGTGTCTCCCTCTCCCTTTTGTTTATCTTTCAATATTAGTTTAATGTTCCCAATCTGCTTTACCTACCCACTGACATCTTCTGCCCCTGTAGAGATCCAGACATGTATAATTCTGATCTCAGGCTGATTTTATGGGTGATCGAAGTTCTTTGGTAAGTAATCAGCTCACTTTAGGGTACATGTTGAAAAGGTGCCTCCTCCTACTTCCCTGCCATCTTATCCCCCCCCCCAGAACAAATATTGTTTAAAAGTATATACTACAGGAGGAGTCCAAGTTGGTGGAGGAGTAGATAACCTTAGTTTTTCCAGTGCCAGGAATTCAGCTAGATAGATAGCTATCAAATCATTCTGAACACCTGAAAAATTCAGCCAGAGATATAAGAAAAGAATAGCTGCAATTATACAAATAGAAAAGCAACCACTTTCTGCAAGATAGGAGGTGTGAAGAAGTGAATCTGAGGCAATATATAAGAATATAAACTATGGAGTTGGGGAGGCCTCAGCCAGCTACTAGAAAGTGATATAGCAGTTGAAGACAAAATCAGATCTTTTAGAAGTCTGTTCCAGTGAGGAACATCCAGTCCTGAAAAATGCCCAAGTGACTAAGCAGAGAAGAACCCTAGGTGGGACACAGTGGTCTCAGGATGCTCATGGGTGACTGAGTGTGACAGAATTCCCGGCCATTGGAGTGGGGAAGCTGCCTGCAATCAGTGAGCCCAGGAGTGGGCTTTCAGCTTGGGGTTTCCATAAACACCAACCACAGCACAGTCCAGCAACTGATCTCTGAGCAGAGGCCCCACAAATAGCATAAATGGTTCCTCCATGAAAGGAAAGGCATGGGAGTATACAGCAGTGGTATGCAGGATTGGTCTGGAAATGGGGTCACATCCCTAAGATAAAAACACTTGTTTACAACATGGTTGAGCAGGGAGTGTGGACGGAGACCACAAAGACAGTGTAAATGACTGCTTTTTTTCTGTGTGCTCACCGAGGAGTAGGACTCTGAGATTTCAACTCTGGGGCTAGAGATTGGAAGGCAATGATTTTCATTCTCATCCTCTAAAGCTGTGAAGAAAGCCTATTGGGGAAAAAAAGCCACATAGAGTTAACCAGAGCAGATTACATAGCTTGGTCCCCTGGCAACAGCAGTACAATTCCTCCCAGACCAAGACACTTGAGAATCAAAGCAATAGGCCACTCCCCCAGAAGATCAGGAAGAACATGCAGCCAACACCAAGTATTGATCAATGAGACCTGTAGAACTCCAGCATTATGGGAATACAGCACATAGAATTCATTTTTTTCTTCTCCAAGATCTTGTCTTTAAATTTTATTTACTTTTTTCCTCTTTTTTAATGAATTTCTTATTTTATCAACTCATTTTTAAAATTATTTCTCGGATGGCAGGGAAGTAGGAGGAGGTGCCCGTTCAACCTGCACCCTAAACTGAGCTGATTACCTTCCAAAGATCTCCAATCACCCATGAAATCAGCCTGAGGTCAGAATTATACACGTCTGGATCTCTACTGGAGCAGAAGACGCCAGTGGACAGAGTAACTGAGACAGAAGATAGAATTAGTGATCTGGAGGACAAACAGACAGAGAGAAACGATCAGGAGGAAGCCTGGAACAAACAGCTTAGAAGCCACGAAAACAGAAACAGGGAAATAAATGATGCCATGAAATGTTCCAACATCAGAATTATTGGAATCCCTGAAGGGGAGGAGAAAGAAAGAACTTTAGAAGATATAGTGGAATAAGTACTTAATGAAAATTTTCCAAATCTCATGAATGGAACCAGCGTTCATGTACTAGAGGCCAAAAGGTTTCCCCCCAAGATTACAGATTCTCGAAAGTCCTTGAGACACCTAATAGTAAGAATGAAGAATTATAATTGTAGGCAGAACCTCTTAAAAGCAGCTAGGACAAAGAAGGTCCTTACGTACAGAGGAAAGACCATCAGAATAATGTCAGGCCTGTCCACAGAGACCTGGCAAGCCAGAAAGCGCTGGCAAGATATATTCAGGGCACTGAATGAGAAGAACATGCAGCCAAGAATACTTTATCCAGCAAGACTGACATTCAATATGGATGGAGAGATAAAGAGTTTCCAGGACTGCCAAGGCTTAGAAGACTATGCAACCACCAAGCCGATACTGCAGGAAATAAGGGGGCTTCTTTAAAGGAGGAAAAAGCCCAAGAATAGCATTGAACAGAAATATAGAGACAATCTACAGAAAGAAAGACTTCAAAGGTAACACAATGTCAATAAAAACGTATCTATCAATAATCACCCTCTGTGTGAATAGCCTAAATGCACCCATAAAATGGCACAGGATTGCAGACTGGATAAAATGACAGGACCCATCCATATGTTGTCTACAGGTGACCCATTTTGAACCTAAAGATACACCCAGACTGAAATTGAAGGGATGGAGAAGCATCTTTTATGCCAATGAGCCTCAAAAAAAAGGGTGAGGTAGCGATTCTCATATCAGACAAATTAGATTTTAAACTAAAGACTGTAGTCAGAGATACAGAAGGACACTACATCATTCTAAAAGGGACTATCCACCAAGATGATCTAACAATTGTAAATATCTATGCCCCCAATATGGGAGCAGCCAATTACATAAGAAAACTGTAAATCAAGATAAAGAGTCATATTGATATGAATACACTAATCGGTGGAGATCTTAACACACCTCTCTCAGAAAGAGACAGATCATCGAAGCAGAAAATCAAGAAAGAAACAAGAGCATTGAATGACACATTGGACCAGGTGGAACTCATAGATATAAACAGAACATTCCACCCTAAAACAATAGAATACTCATTCTTCTCAAGTGCACATGGAACCTTCTCGAAAATAGACCACATACTGGGTCACAAACCAGGACTCAACCGATACCAAAAGACAGAGATTATTCCCTGCACATTCTCAGATCACAATGCTTTGAAGCTAGAGCTCAATCAGAAGCAAAAATTCCCAAGGAACTGAAACACCTGGAAGCTAAAGACCACTTTGCTTAAGAATGCTTGGATCAACCAGGAGATCAGGGAAGAACTGAAACAATTCATGGAAACCAATGAAAATGAAGACACTTTGATCCAAAACCTATGTGATACAGCAAAGGCGGTCCTGAGGGGGAAATATATAGCCATCCAAGCCTACCTCAAAAAAACTGAAAAATCCAGAACACAGCAGCTGTCTCTACACCTTAAAGAACTGGAGAATCAACAACAAATCAAACAAACTCCACACATAAGAAGGAAAATAATCAAAATTAGATCTGAGATCAATGAGGTAGAAACTAGAGATACAGTAGAATGCATCAATGAAACTAGAAGCTGGCTTTTTGAAAGAATCAATAGGATTGATAAACCATTGGCAACACTAATCCAAAAGAAAAAAGAGAAAGCTCAAATAAATAAAATTATGAATGAAAAGGGAGAGATCACAACGAACACCAAGGAAGTAGAAACAATTATCAGAAGTTATGATCAACAGTTATATGCCAATAAGCATAGATTAAATGGATGCATTCCTGGAAAACTATAAACTCCCATAATTGAACCAGGAAGAAATCAACAACCTGAATAGACAGATATCTAGTAATGAGATGGAAGCGGTGATCAAAAACCTCCCAAAAACCAGAGCCCAGGACCTGATGGATTCCCTGGAGAATTCTACCAAACTTTCAAAGAAGAAATAACACCTATTCTCCAGAAGCTGCTCAAAAAATTGAAGCAGAAGGAAAATTTCCTGACTCTTTCTATGAAGCCATTATTACCCTGACCCCCAAACCAGGCAAAGACCCTACCAAAAAGGAGAATTTCAGACCAATATCACTGATGAATATGGTTGCTAAGATTCTCCACAAGATCCTAGAAAACAGGATCCAACAGCACATTAAAAAGATTATCCACCATGATCAGGTGGGATTTATCCCGGGGCTACAAGGATAGTGCAACCTTTGCAAATCAATCAATGTGATAGAACAAATTAATAGGGGGAGAGAGAGGACCCTCTCAATTGATGCAGAAAAAGCATTTGAGAAAATCAAGCATCCATTCCTGATTAAAACTCTTCAAAGTATAGGGATAGAGGGAACATTCCTGAACTTCATCATATCTATCTATGAAACACCCACAGCAAATATCATCCTCAATGGTATAAAGCTTGCATCTTTCCCATTGAGATCAGGAACAGGACAAGGATGCCCATTCTCACCACACTTGTTCAACATAGTATTAGAAGTCCTAGCAACAGCAATCAGACGACAAAGGGAAATAAAAGGTATCCCAATTGGTAATGAAGAAGTCAAACTCTCTCTCTTTGCAGATGACATGATTCTTTATATGGAAAACCCAAAAGACTCCCCAAACTACTAGAACTCATACAGCAATTCAGCAACGCGGCAGGATACAAAGTCAATGTACAGAAAACAGTGGCTTTCTTATACACTAACAATGAAAATACAGAAAGGGAAATTAGAGAATCAATTCCATTTACTATAGCACCAAGAACCATAAGATACCTGGGAATAAACCTAACCAAAGAGGTAAAGGATCTGTACTCGAGGAACTACAGAACACTTATGAAAGAAATTGAAGAAGACACAAAAAATGGAAGGCCATTCCATGCTCTTGGATCGGAAGAATAAACATTGTTAAAATGTCTATACTGCCTAGAGCAATCTATACTTTTAATGCTATTCCAATCAAAATTCCACTGATATTCTTCAAGGAGCTGGAGCAAATAATACAAAAATTTGTATGGAATCAGAAGAGACCCCGGATTGCTAAGAAAATGTTGAAAAACAAAAGTAAAACTGGGGGCATCACGTTACTGATTTCAAGCTTTACTACAAAGCTGTGATCACCAAGACAGCATGGTACTGGCATAAAAACAGACATATAGACCAGTGGAACAGAGTAGAGAGCCCAGATATGGACCCTCAACTCTATGGGCAAATAATCTTTGACAAAACAGGACAAAATATACAGTGGAAAAAAGACAGTATCTTCAATAAATGGTGCTGGGAAACCTGGACAGCTATATGTAGAAGAATGAAACTGGACCATTCTCTTACACTGTACACAAAGATAAACTCAAAATGGATAAAAGACCTCAATGTGACACAGGAATACATCAGAACATAGGCAGTAATCTCTTCGATATCAGCCACAGCAACTTCTTTCAAGATCTGTCTCCAAAGGCATAGGCAACAAAAGCAAAGATGAACTTTTGGGACTTCATCAAAATCAAAAGCTTCTGCACAGCAAAGGAAACAGTCAACAAAACAAAGAGGCAACCCACTGAATGGGAGAAGATATTTGCAAATGACAGTACAGACAATAGGTTGATATCCAGGATCTATAATGAAACCCTCAAACCCAACACACACCAAACAGACAATCCTATCAAAAAATGGGCAGAAGACATGAGCAGATATTTCTCCAATGAAGACATACAAATGGCTATCAGACACATGAAAAAATGTTCATCATCACTAGCCATCAGGGAGATTCAAATTAAAACCACATTGAGATATCACCTTACACCAGTTAGAATGGCCAAAATTAGCAAGACAGGAAACAACATGGGTTGGAGAGGATATGAAAAAAAGGGAACCCTCTTACACTGTTGGTGGGAGTGCAAGTTGGTGCAGCCTCTTTGGAGAACAGTGTAGAGATTCCTCAAGACATTAAAAATAGAACTTCCCTATGACCCTGCCATTGCACTCCTGGGTATTTACCCGAAAGATACAGATGTCGTGAAAAGAAGGGGCATCTGTACCCCCAATGTTTATAGCAGCAATGGCCATGGTCGCCAAACTGTGGAAAGAACCAAGATGCCCTTCAACAGTGAATGGATAAGGAATATGTGGTCCATATACACTATGGAGTATTATGTCTCCATCAGAAAGGATGAATACCCAACTTTTGTAGCAACATGGACGGGACTGGAAGAGATTATGCTGAGTGAAATAAGTCAAGCAGAGAAAGTCAATTATCATATGGTTTCACTTATTTGTGGAGCATAACAAATAGCATGGAGGACATGGGGAGTTAGAGAGAAGGGGGTTGGGGTAAATTGGAAGGGGAGGTGAATCATGAGAGACTATGGACTCTAAAAAACAATCTGAGGGGTTTGAAGTGGCAGGGGCGTGGGAGTTCGGGGTGGGTATTATAGATGGCACGGATTGCATGGAGCACTGGGTGTGGTGAAAAAAATAATGATACTGTTATGCTGAAAATAATAAAAAAATAAATAAAATCATTTCTCTTTTTTAATACTTTTTATGCCCTTCAATGGACAAGTGAATAAAGAAGATATGGTCCATATATACTCTAGAGTATTATGCTTCCATCTGAAAGGATGAATACCCAACTTTTATATCAACATGGATAGGATTGGAAGAGATTATGCTGAGTGAAAGAAGTCCCGCAGAAAGAGTCAATTATCATAAGGTTTTGCTTATTTTTGTGGAGCATAAGGATTAACATGGTACACATGGGGAGATGGAGAGGAGAAGTGAATTGGAGGAAATTGGAGGGAGAGATAACCATGAGAGCCTGTGGACTCTGAGAAACAAACTGAGGGTTTTGGAGGGGAGGGTAATGAGAGGTTGGGTGAACCTGGTGATGGGTATAATGGAGGGTACGTATTGCAGGGAGCACTAGGTGTGGTGCATGAACAATGAATTCTGGAACACTGAAAAGAAGTTTAAAAAATAAATAAAATTTTCAAAAAATTGCATTAGTCACCATATGGGACTTCATTAGTTTTTGATGTACTATTCCATGATGCATTGTTTACCTATAACACAGTGCTCCATGCAATACAGGTCCTCCTTAATACCCATCATCAAACTAATACATTCACCCACCCTCTCCCCTCTGAGACCCTGTTTATTTCCCAGAGTCTATAATCTCTCATGGTTCTTTTCCCACTCTGATTCTCCCCGTTCATTTTTCCCTTCTTTCTCTTAATGTCCTCCATATTATTCCTTATGTTCCACAAGTAAGTGAAACTATAGGATAATTGTCTTTCTCTGCTTGACTTATTTCACTTTACATAATCCCCTATAGTTCCATCCATGTTGATACAAATGGTGGGAATTCATCCTTTCTGATGGATGAATACTATTTCACTATGTATATGGACCACAACTTTATCCATTCATCTGTTGAAAACCATCCCAGCTCCTTCCACAGTTTGGCAATTATGGATAGTGCTGCTATGAACACAGGATGCATGTGCTTCTTCTTTTCACTGCATCAATATCTTTGGGGGTAAATATCCAGTAGTGCAATTGCTGGGTCACAGGATACTTCTATCTTTAGCTTTTTGAGGAGCCTCCATACTGTTTTCCAAAGTGGCTCTACCAACCTGTATTCCTACCAACAGTGTAAGAGGGATCCCTTCTCTCCACATCCTTTGCAACATTTGCTGTTTCCTGGCTTATAATTTTTGCATTCTAACTGGTGTAAATGACACTTAGATGTAGATTTTGTTTTTGTTTTGTTTTGTTTTGTTTTGTTTTTAAAGATTTTATTTATTTATCAGAGAGAGAGAGGGAGAGAGCGAGCACAGGCAGACAGAATGGCAGACAGAAGCAGAGGGAGAAGCAGGAGCCGGATGTGGGATTCGATCCCAGGACACTGGGATCATGACCTGAGCCGAAGGCAGCTGCTTAACCAACTGAGCCACCCAGGCGTCCCTTGTTTTTGTTTTTGTTTTGTTTTTTGAGTCTCAGATCTCCCTTTATTTCTTTTCTTTTTTTTTTTTTTTAATTTCTTCTCAGTGTTCCAGAATTCACACCCAGTGCTCCATGCAATACATACCCTCCATAATACCCACCACCAGGCTTATCCAACCCCCACCCATCACCCCTCCAAAACTCTCAGATTGTTTTTCAGTGTCCACAGTCTCTCATGGTTCATCTTCCCCTCCAGTTCTGCCCAACTCCCTTCTCCTTTCTATCTTCCCATGTCCTCCATGCTATTTCTTATGCTCCACATATAAGCAAAACCATATGATACTTGACTCTCTCTGCTTGATTTATTTCACTCAGCATAATCTCTTTCCCTCCCATCCATGTTGATGAAAAAGTTGGATATTAATCTTTTCTGATGGAGACATTATACTCCATAGTATATATGGACCACCTCTTCTTTTTCCACTCGTCAGTTGAAGGGAATCTTGGTTCTTTCCACAGTTTGGTGACAGTGGACATTGCTGCTATGAATATTGGGGTGCAGATGCCCCTTCGTTTCACTACACCTGTATCTTTGGAGTAAATACCCAGTAGTGCAATTGCAGGGTCATAGGGAAGTTCTATTTTATTTTTTAAAAAAATCTTTACATTGTTTTCCAAAGTGTCTGCACCACCTTGCATTCCCACCAACAGTGTAAGAGGGTTCCCCTTTCTCCACATCCTCTCCAACACTTCTTGTTTTATGTCTTGTTAATTTTTGCCATTCTAACTGGTGTAAAGTGGTATCTCAATGTGGTTTTAATCTGAATCTCCCTGATGGCTAGTGATGATGAACATTTTTTCATGTGTCTGATAGCCATTTGTATGTCTTCATTGGAGAAATATCTGCTCATGTCTTCTGCCCATTTTTTTACATGATTATATTTTGTCTCTGGGTTGAGTTTGAGGAGTTCTTTTTTTTTTTTTAAAGATTTTATTTATTCACTTGACAGAGAGAGATCACAAGTAGGCAGAGAGGCAAGCAGAGAGAGAGAGAGGAGGAAGCAGGCTCCCTGCCAAGCAGAGAGCCCGATGCGGGACTCGATCCTGGGACGCGAGATCATGACCTGAGCCGAAAGCAGCGGCTCAACCCACTGAGCCACCCAGGTGCCCCGAGTTTGAGGAGTTCTTTATAGATCTTGGGTATCAGCCCATTGTCTGTACTGTCATTTGTGAATATCTTCATCTCACATCCTGTTTCAAGGAATCAGTAAGGTTTTTGAATGTATCTATGGAAGCATAGGGAAAATGGCATGTACTTAACATCAAGACACAACCTTTGAGAGAAACAGCCTTACAATTAACAACACCTCCTGAAGTGAAAAACAATGTCCCAACTTCATGGGAAAGCATAAAGGAGGTGCCATATACTGAAATCTGAGGTCCCAGTCTAGATAAAATGCAACCCTCCAGGAACAACTTGTTTCATGAATATAGAAAGGTTCTCTTGAGGAAATGTAGAGACATATGGAAAGGATGATGCAGTGAACTCTAAGAAGCCATGACCCTGCCATGACACTGGCATTCCATGATCATCACTGATCTCACAGAAGAAGGAGTTTCAAAAGTTTATACAAAAGCAAAGGGAAATGGCCAGATACACCAAAGCCTGAGCTTCAACCTGTTCCAAAGCCTGTGTGAATAAACAAGGCAAGTGCCATATACTTACTTAACTTTGCAAAGCAAGACAGTTTGGCAGGTTTCCACTGATGTCATTTTTCAAAAGTGGATGTGGAGGCACAAAGTGCCCTATACTTCACTCTGAGAAACAAGACTCTCTAGACTGTATTGTGCAACTAATATCATGTGTCAGGGATTCAGGGGAGTTCTCTTTTTTTTTAAGATTTTACTTATTTATTTGACAGAAAAAGATCACAAGTAGGCAGAGAGGCAGACAGAGAGAGAGAAGGGGGGAAGCAGGCTCCCTGCCGAGCAGAGAGCTCGATGCGGGACTCGATCCCAGGACCCTGAGATCATGACCTGAGCTGAAGGCAGAGGCCTAACCCACTGAGCCACTCAGGCACCCTTCAGGGGAATTCTTGAGTATAACTGTGGGAGCATAAGAAAAGTGGCATGTACTTGACACCAAGACACATCCCCTGGGAGAAACAGCCTTGCAACTCATATCTTCCCCTGAAGTGATAAGCAATGGCTTTACTGTGAGGGAAAGAATAAGAGATGTGCCATATACTGAAGTCTGAGAACACAGTCTGCTTAAACACAACCCTTCAGGAACAAGTTGTTTTTGAACACAGGTGTGTTCTCCTGAGGAACTGTGATGGCATAAGGAAAGGGTGATGCAGTGAAATCTAAGAAAGCACCACCCTATGAAGACAACAGATTTCCACAAACATCATTGATCTGAAGGTAGAAGGAGTTTCAAAAGTTTGTGCTAATTCAGAAGGAAGTGGCCTTATAGTTACTGAAGCCTGAGCCTCACCTTGTTCCTAAGATTCTGTGAATGAACAAAGCAGGTGCCACATACTTACATAACTTTGCAAAGTGAGTATGTATCGGCAGGGTTCCCCTGATGTCTTCTGTCCTGAAAATAAAATCATGTTACAAAAGTGGGTGTGGGAGCATAATGAAAGTGTCCTATAGTTCACTCTCAGAAATAAGATTCTCTAGGCTGAATCATTCACCTAACATCTTGTTTCAAGGAATAAAAAGAGTTGTCAAATTTATCTGTAGAAGCATGAGGAGAGCGGCATGTACTTAACCCCAAGACAGAAACCTTCAGATATACAGTCTAACAACTCATATATTCCCCTGAAGCAACAAGCAATGTCCCAACTGCTTGGGAAAGTCTAAGGGAGGTGCCATATACTGAAGTCCAAGAACCCGTATGGCTTAAACTCAACGCTTCAGGAACAACACATTTGGTAAAGACAGAGGCATCCTTCTGAGGAATTTAGGAGGCATAAGGAAAGGGTATTGCAGTGAACTCTTAAGAAACCACCATGTTGTCATGACATGGGCTTTTCAATAACATCTTTGATCTGAAGGTAGGAGAGTTTCAAATTTCTTGCTAAAGCAGAAGGAAATGGCCATATAATTATTGAAGCCTGAACCACACCTTGTTCCAAAGGCTGTGAGAATAAAAAAGTCATGTGACATATACTTACTTAACATTGCAAAACATGTCTTATGAGAGGTTTCACTGATGTCTTCTTTCCTGAAGAGAATCATGTTACAAAAGGGTATGTGGGAGCATAATGAAAGTGCTCTTTACTTCAATCTGAGAAACAAGTCTCTAGACTGGATTGTTCAACTAACAAATTGTGTCAGGGATTAAGGAGAGTTTTTGAGTGTACCTGGGGAAGCATAAGTGGCATTAACATAATGCAAGAAACAAACCTTGAGAGAAATAGTCCTGAAATTCACATCTTCCCCTGAAGTGACAAGCAATGTGTCAAAAAAACAAGGGAAACATAAGTGATGTGCCATATACAGAAGTCCAAGAACCCATTCTGGCTTGAAGGCAACCTTCCAGGAACAAATTATTTCAGGAAGATAGAAACATTCTCCTGAAGAAGTGTGGGGGCAGAAGGAAAGGGCAATGTAGCAAACTCTAAGAAAGCATCATCCTGTGATGACAATGGCTTTCCACAAACATCACTACTCTGAAGATAGAAAAATTTTCAAAATTTGTTCTAATGTATAAGGAAACAGCCATATACTTACCAAGCCCGAGCCTCACTTTGTTCAAAGGCTGTATGAATGAACAAGGCAAGTGTCATATACTTATCTTTCCAAAACAAGTCTCTGTGTATAGCAGGTTTCCACTCATGTCTTCTTCCCTGAATATAGAATCACTTTTCAAAAATGTGTGTGGGAAGATAAAGACAGTGCCATAAATGTCATCTTGAGAAATAAGGCTCTCTACACTGAATTGTTTACCTAACATCTTGCTTTATGGAGTCAGGAAATTTAGAATGTATCTGTGCTAGCATCAGGAAAGTAGCATGTTCTTCATCCTAAGACACAACCCTTGAGAAAAAGAGCCTTACAACTCAAATATTTACCTGAAGTGGCAACCAGTGTACCAGCTATGAGGGAAAGCTTAAGAGGGTGCCGTGTACTGAAGTATGAGCACACAGTCTGACTAGGATGCAACCCTCCAGGAACAACTTTTTTTGAGAAGAAAGAATCATTATTGTTAGGATTGTGGAGGCATCAGGAAATGGGGATGCAGCAAAACCCTAAGAAACCACAACTGAATCATAAAACTAGCTTTCTATGAACATCACTGATCTAAAGATAAGAGGAGTTGCAAAAGTTTGTGCTAAAGCAAAATGAAACCACCAAAAAAAAAAAAATTACAAAGTCCAAGCCTCACCCTGTTCCTGTGAAAGAACAAGGCAAGTGCCATAAACTTATTTAACTTGGCAAAGCATGTCTGTGTGCATGCCAGTTTTCCGCTAATGTCTTCTGTCCTGAAATAGAATCACATTACAACAGAAAGTGTGGGAGCATAAAGACATAACCATTTGCTTCACTCTGAGAAACAAGACTGTAGACAGGATCATTCACCAAACAGTTTGTTTCAGAGAGTCGAGTTTTCAAATGTATCTATGGAAGCATGAAAAGAGTGCCATGTACTTAACCCGAAGACACAACCCTTGAGACAGAGAGCCTTACAACTCACATCTTCCCCTAAAGTGACAACTGCCCAACTGCATAAGAAAGCCTAAGGGAGGTGCCATATACCAGAGTCTGAGAACACATTCTGGATTAAACACAACCCGCCAGAAACAACTTTGTTTCATGAAGATAAACAATTTGTTTCATGAGGATAAAAGCCTTCTTGTGAGGAAGTGTGGAGGCATAAGGAAAAGGCGATAAAGTGAACTCTAAGAAACCATGACCTGTCATGCCACTGGCTTTCCATGAACTTCACGGAGCTGATAAGAAGGAGTTTTATAAGTTTTTGCAACTACTGGGTATTTACCCCAAAGATACAGATGTAAGGAAAAGAAGGGCCATCTGTACCCCAATGTTTATAGCAGCAATGGTCATGGTCGCCAAACTGTGGAAAGAACCAAGATGCCCTTCAATGGAGAAATGGAGAAGGAAGATGTGGTCCATATACACTATGGAGCATTATGCCTCCATCAGAAAGGATGAATATCCAACTTTTGTAGCAACATAGACAGGACTGGAAGAGATTATGCTGAGTGCAATAAGTCAAGCAGAGAGAGTCAAGTATCATATGGTTTCACTTAATTGTGGAGCATAACAAATAGCATGGAGGACATGGGGAGTTAGAGAGGAGAAGGGAGTTGGGGGAAATTGGAAAGGGAGGTGAACCATGAGAGACTATGAACTCTAAAAAACAATCTGAGGGGTTTGAAGGGGCGTGGGTAGGAGGTTGGGGGAACCAGGTGGAGGGTATTAGAGAGGGCACGGATTGCATGGAGCACTGGGTGTTGTGCAAAAACAAGGAATACTGTTATGCTGAAAATAAATTTTAAAAATTTAAAAAAAAGTTTGTGCAAAAGGATAAGGAGACAGTCATATAATTACCAAAGCCTCAGCCTCACCTTGGTCCAAAGTCTGTATGAATGAACAAGGCAAGTGCCATATACTTACTTAACTTTGCAAAGCAAGTCTGTGTATAAGGCAGTTCTCCACTGATGTCTTCTGTCCTGAAAATAGAATCAAATCTCAAAAGGGTGTATGGGAACATAATGAAAGCTCTGTGTACTTCATTCTGAGAAACAAGACTCTCTAGGCTGAATCATTCACCTTATGTCTTGTTTCAGGGAGTCAGGACAGATATTGAATGTATTTGTGGAAGCATGAGGAAAGTGGCATGTACTTAACCCCAAGGCACAAACCTTCAGATATACAGCATTACAACTCACATATTCTCCTAAAGCACCTAGAAATGCCCCCAACTGCATGGGAGAGTGTAAGGGAGGTGCCATGTACCAAAGACCAAGAACCCAGTCTGGCTTGAAGGCAATACTCCAGGAATAACTTGTTTCATGAAGATAGAAGTTTTCTCATGAGGAAGTGTTGAGGCATTATCAAAGGGCTAGGCAGTGAACTCTTAAGAAATCAGCTCCCAGTCATGACAACCCTTTCCATGAACAACACTGCTCTGAAAGTTTTCAAAGTCTGTGCTAAAGCAGAAGGAAATGGCCAAACACTTACCGAAGGCTGAGCCTCACCTTGTTTCAAGGGCTGTGTGACTGAATAAGGCAATTGTCTTATACTTACCAAAGTTTCAAAAGCAAATCTGTGTTTAAGGAAGGAGTCCACTGATGTCTTCTATCCTGAAAATTGAATCACATTACAAAAAGTGGAATGGGTGCATAATGGAAGTGCCATTACCTTCACTCTGAGAAACAAGACTCTCTGGGCTAAATCATCCACCTAACGTCTTGTTTCATGGTCACGAGAGATTTTGAATAGAACTTTGGAAGCATAAGGAAAGGGGCTTGCACTAAACCCCAAGACAAAACCTTTTAGAGAAAGAGCCCTTCAACTTATATCTTCTGTAATGACAAACAATGCCCCACCTGCATGAGAAAGGGAAAGGAAAGTGCCATATACCAAAGACCAAGAAGTCAGTCTGGCTTGAAGGCACTCCTCCAGGAATGGTTTCTGTTATAAAGATAGAAGCAATCTCATGAAGAAGTGTGGAGGCATAAGGAAAGGTTGATGCAGCATGTGTATATAACCACCAGACACAGGTTTTCCATGAACATCACTGATCTGAAGGTAGAAGGAATTTCAAACATTTGTGCACAAGCAGAAGGATCTGGCCAAATACTAACCAAAGTCCAAGCCTCACCTTGTTCCAAAGGCTGTGTGAATGAACGAAGCAAGTGCCATATACTTACTTATCTTTGCAAAGCATGTCTATGTGTACAACGGCATTCCACTGACATCCTGTCTTGAATATAGAATTCATGTTTCAAAATGGGGCGTGGGAGCATAAAGACAGTTCTGTTTACTTCATCCTGAGAAACAAGACACTCTAGACTGGATAGTTCACCTAACAGCTTGTTTCAGGGAGTTCAGAGTTTTCAAGTGTACCAGTGGGAGCATGAGGAAAGTGGCATGTAGTTAACCCCAAGACACAACCCTTGAGAGAAACAGCCTTAAAAATCACATCTTCCCATGAAGCATGTAGAAATTTCACAACCTTGTGGGAAAGCTTAAAGGAGGTGCCATATAATGAAGCCTGAGAACCCATTCTGTCAGAAACACAACCCTCCAGGAATAACTTGTTTTATGAAAATAGATGAATTCTTCTCATGAGAAAGCACGCAGACATAAGGAAACAGTGATGCAACAAACTCTAATAAGACACCACCATGTCATGACACTGGCTTTTCATGAATATCACTAATCTGAAGTAGGGAGCAGGGGTAAGATGGCAGAGAAGTAAGGGACCCTGTTTCAACTGGTCCCCTAAAGTGAGCTAATTATCTACCAGTACACTCTGAATACCCATAGAAATCATCATGAGATGTAGGATTATACACTTTTGGATCTCTATGGGGACAGAAGACATCAGTCAAGAGATAAAGTGAGTAGGAATTGGACAGATATCTGAGTATAAACAGAAGCAGGAGGGAGGCACCAGAAGTGACCCATTGGAAAGTACTACCCCAATACAAGAGTACCTTGTGATTGGGGTCCAGAATTAACTTGGAGTCTGGTTAAAATTGGAAGCGGAGGTGGATCATGAGAGACTATGGACTCTGAAAAACAATCTGAGGGGTTTGAAGTTGTGGGGGGTGGGAGGTCAGGGTACCAGGTAGTGGGTATTATAGAGGGCACAGATTGCATGGAGCACTGAGTGTGGTGAAAAAATAATGATACTGTTATGCTGAAAATAAATAAATTAAAAAAAAATTTTAAAAAAAAGCACTCAAAAAGAGCAAAACCTCTTTAGGAGCAACTGGTAGAATTGGGTGGGCATAGGCAGAGGCCTAAGCCCATGGACCCAGGACGACCACCGCCAGAGACCACCCCTTCCAGAGAGAGTGTGGCAAAGCCTCCAGGCCCTGTCCCTGGGCCTCCCACGACTTGCATCAGTGCTGGGCCAGGCACCCCCCAGCATGTGAGGGAGCCTGATGTGTGCAACAGCCAGCGCTCTCTAGAACCACAGCTTTTTGCACTCTGCACGTGCACTGCATGACCAGGGACTGAACCATGCTCCCTGCCTGTGCCTGAGAGTACTCTGTGTGGGTGCTTGCCAGTGGGTGCTAAGTACCAGTTGAGAGTCTGAACACTCCCAGCCTAGGCTTGAAAATCTCAGCGAGTTATCTCTGGTCTACTGCAGTCCCAGCAAGGTGGCCACTGGAAGCGGGCTTCCTGGACCAATATTGCTTGTGGTTTTAGTAGGGTTTTAGTAGCACAGGAGTGCAGAGACAAGCAGGGGTGCTTTGTGCGACCCCTTAGACTGTGACTGTGCCCTGCCTGTAAGGTTTTATAGGCTAGATAAACACGACACCAGGTGAAGTGGGTGCAAGGCAAGGTTTATTAAAGGCACTCCCCGGTGAAGTTTCAGGGCTCAGGAGAAGGGGAGCCAAGAAAGTTGCACCGGGAGGAGGTGGGCACCCTTGGGCGAGGTTCCGTGACTCTGTAAAGCAGAGTGGAGGAAGTCGCGCTGGGAGGGAGTTGGCGGGGGTCTTTTGTCTCCTGCATAGGTATCGGGTTACCTATGGAGACGTGACCTGGGCATGCATCCTTTTGGCGGGAGAGTCAAGGGTTAAGGGGGGGTGTAGGCTGGAAGATGGAGGCGAGACCTCCGCGGTCATTTCCATTGCTCTTCCTGCGCTCTGGGAGCCTCAGGAGCCGCAGGTCATTTCTATTATTCCTCCTGCACTCCCGGAGCCCATCAACGCAACATTCTGACCTTTTTTTTTTTTTTTTTTTTTTTTTTGGTGTAATAGGGGCGGCGACTCAGATCTGGCTACTTCCTGCTGGCAAAGGGGCATCGTCATATGGTCCTTCGGAAGTGGGTAGGCGGGTATAGGGATGCAGGAGGAGTTGGTTGACAGTGACCTTGGAAACCTCATAGATGCGTTCCTGAATGAAGCGAAGAACACAGGGGGCGATTAGTGCTAATAGGCAGAGGAGAATAAGGGGACTTAGGATTGGAAGGAGGGTGTCGTTAAGGGGGAGAGCCACCATAGAGAGGGGTTTATTCCTGGGCGATGCCGGCCACCAAGGGAGTGACAGATTTTTGCCAGAGCACCGATATTGGTTTCGACTATACCAGATTTGTTGCTATAATAGCAGCATTCTTCATTGAGGAATAAACAGGTTCCTCCCTTGTCTGCGATGAGCAGGTCCAGGGCTCGCTGGTTCTGTAGGGCTACCTGGGCCACTGAAGTAATCTGCCATTGTAGGGATGCCAAAGACTGGGCTGAGGCCTCCACAGTTGTTTGGATCTGTTCAGATAAATCTCTGGTGGCATCTATGGAGTGAGCTAAGGCCCCAGTGCCCAGCCTGGTGGCCACTAGGGAAGATGCCAGGGACGCCCCAACAATCAGGGGAAGAAACACAGCCCTTTTCTGTCGCTGGAGGGGGTCAGTGAGGATATCCACTTCAGCTTGTGTGTAGATGGTTAGTTGGGGGACCAGGGATGTTGGGATGCATAGGAGGGTGTCAGAGAACTTAGGAGTTTTTGACAGAGTGCCATTGCACCAAAAGAAACCTCCCAGAGGAGCATGAGTAGGGGAGGATGAATTAGTCAAATTGCATAAGGAAGGGTTTGGGGATGAGTAGCAGAATGGGAGTACTGGGTTTTGAGGATCAACAAATAGGTGAACATCCTGTAGAGTGATGGGTGCCGAAGAGGTAAGAGTGGGAGTGGTTATTTCAAAAGGCTGTGGTAAAGGTACCGCAATAAGGGGGTTGGCCCCAAGAGCTGCACAGATGAAGCAGTGGGACAGGTTGCCCATACCGAAAAGGTTAGTCAGAGTAAGGCCTTATTGAATCAGTTTAAGCCAGGAAAATGGGTCAGAATCCTGAGTAGAAGATGGGAGTAGGGCGTTTCAAATTGCTTGTTCCTGGGCCTGGATGGACCGTGACTGGCTCTGGAGGTCCTGAGGATTTTGGGGAGTGTTTCTGACATAGGCCCAATAGATGTGCAAGGAGGCCGTTGGATAGGAATCAGAGGGTCATGTGTAAAGTTTGGCCTCAACTCCAGTAGCCCATTGTGGACCCCAAGGGTCAGGGATGGTGAGGTACCAAGCACTACTCCCATCAGTGGTGAAGCAATATCGGGAGTGCTGGTTTCCATAAATATCTAGTCAGGCCTTATGCATTTTGCAGTAGGTATATGGGCAGCCCCCGTTTGTTTGGACCCAGTACATTCGGCAGTTAGGATGAGTTTGGTCATAGACGAAGCAGATAGTGGGGTTGGAGTGCCCCCGCTGAATGGAAAGGAAGGCAGGAATGGTGAAGTTGATAGAGGCCTGGCACCCTCCAGGCTGGCAATTGGTGGTAGCCAGTAGGCTAGACAGGGCAGTCTCCCCATGGGTCCAGTTTTCCCTCAGGTAAAAGCGCCACCTGAACTCAGGTGTGATGGACAAGTGGCTAGAGAGGGTTAGGAGGAAGGGGAGAGTGAGGAGAAGTACGGGAAATCTGCAACTGCATTAGCCCCAGGGTTTGGGAAGTCCAGCCATCCTGTGGTGGAGCTGGTTTTAGATTGGAAATGTGTACCCACGGGTGGTGTCCTAGGAGTTTTGCTTGTGAGAATAACAGTATGGGGGCGGTCCGCCTAGGCTATAAGGACTTTGGGTGGAGTTCTCCTAGGAGAACTTGGTTTAGGATTTAGGGCCTGGGGGAAGTGTCCGCCCAGGCTGTCAGCAGCGGAGATGGCTGAATCTGCATGAGCCATTAGGAGGGCTCGTAAGAGGGTCAGATAAGGGAGATAGGATAGGAGGGGTGGAGGAGAAGTAGGCAGGTTGTGATTGAGCAGGAAGAGCCTGCCATATAGGAGCTCAAAGGGGCTGAGTCCTGACGGCCAGGAGGGGAGGCCCTAAGGCGGATGAGCACTAGTGGGAGAAGGGTTGGCCAAGAGAGGTGGGTTTCAAGAGTGAGTTTAGTGAGTTGTTCCTTGAGGAGGCTGTTGGCCCTCTCCACCTTACCCGAGGATTGGGGGTGATAGAGGATATGGAGTTTCCAGGTGATGTTGAGGCTCTCGGAGATCTGTTGTGTTATGCTGGAGATAAAGGCCAGTCCATTGTCTGATTGTAGGGTTTGAGGGAGTCCAAACCTCGGGATAATGTGCTCAATGAGAATGGCAGCGACCAAGTCTGCTGTTTCCCTAGTGGTGGGGAATGCCTCGATCCAGCCTGTGAAGGTGTCCACGAGAATTAGTAGATATCTAAAGGTTTTGTGTCGAGGCATGTGAGTAAAGTCAAATTGCCAGTCCTCGCCTGGCTGATGCCCTCGGAGCTGGTGGGTGGGTCCTGGTCTGTGGAGGCTGCCCTGGGCATTGACCACAGGACAGGTTCTGCAGGCCTGGTGTACCTCCTTAATGGTCTTTTGGAGGAGAGGGTGGTGAAAGAGAGGTTGGAGAAATTGCTATAGGGCCTTTGGACCGATGTGGAGAGACTGGTGGATGTCAGTGATGAGGGTGTGGATTAGGCTGTTCAGGAGGGCTATTTTATCTTGGACAAAAATACCATCCCTTGACACCCAACCTGCCACCTAATGTTTTAAGGGCCCAAGTCTCCTCATCAGTGTATAAGGGACTGTGAGGAGTGTTGAGAAACAGGAGAGGGGCTGGGGAGGAGTTTAAGGCCATCTGTCAGGCAATAGAGTCAGCCTTGCTATTCCCCAAAGAGATGGGGTCCTTGGAGGCCTGATGACCATGGCAGTGGACAATAGCCACCTCAGTAGGGTACTTGAGAGCCTCAAGGAGTTTGGCAATAAGAGGCCCGCTGACTATGGGTTTTCCCTTGGTTGTGAGAAATCCCATTTGTTGCCAGAGGACAGAATGAGTGTGGGTAATAAGGAAAGCATATTTGGAATCAGTATAAATAGTGACCCATTGGCCCTCAGATAAGTGAAGGGCCCTGGTAAGAGCCACGAGTTCTGCCTTTTGAGAAGTAGTCCCAGTGGGAAGGGGGGCTACTTCTATGACTGCATCCAGGGTGACCACTACATAGGCCACATGTCGCCATCCATCTGGAGCTATGAGGGAGCTCCCATCCACAAACAGAGTGCAATCAGGGCTAGGCAGTGGCTGGTCCGAAAGTCCTGGATTGGAGGGAGAGAGTTCTTCCAGGAATTGAGAACAGGAGTGGAGAGGAGTGGAGGTAAATGAAGGTGTTGGCAAGAGAGTGGCAGTATTTAAGCGAGGGGAGACAGAAAGTGCAACCTGGGGGTTTTCTATGAATAGCAGGTGGTAGAGTTGGAGATGGGAAGGAGTGAGTTGTGCCAAGGATTTGTGACTGACTAAGTCCATCAGACAATGGGGGGAGAAGACTGTGAGGGGCTGTCCTAAGGTAAGTTTGAGGGCTTCCTTTGTAAAAGAAGTAGCTGCTGCTAGGGCCCTGAGGCAGGGCTGCCATCCCTGAGCAGTGACATCTAGTTGCTTGGAGAGATAGGTCACCGCCTGGTAGGTGGGACCAGTTGGTTGGGCCAGAAGGCCTGTGGCCAGCCCAGACCTTTTGTCAGTGAAAAGGTGAAAAGGCTTTGAAGGGTCACGCAAGGCCAGACTCAGTCCTGAAATGAGGTGGCTCCTGAGCTGGTAGAACAGACCTCTGATGGATCCTGGGTCAGTTAGAGGTCCCTGGGGTGTGTCTTTGGCGGCCCTGTATAAGGGTTGGGCCAGAATGGCAAAATTGGGAATCCAGTATCTAAAAAATCCCACCTGTCCTAGAAATAACAGTATATCATCTGCATTCTGAGGGGGTTGTAGGTCCTGTAGAAGGCGGATATGATCTCCTGTAAGGGATTTAGAAGTGGGAGTTAGTAATATTCCCAAGTAGGTGACTGAGGGAGAGAGTTGGGCCTTGGCGGGTGTCACTCGGTATCCCTTGGAGCCAAGGAAACTGAGCAGAGTGGTGGTATCCTCCTGAGAGGAGGGGAGGGAAGGGCTGCAGAGGAGGAGATCATCTACATATTGGAGGAGAGTGCTGGCTGTGAGGGTGCACTGTTGGAGATCTCTGGCCAGGGCCTGACCAAAGATGTGAGGGCTATCTCGGAAGCCCTGGGGTAGGACCATCCAGGTTAGCTGTCCAGAAACGTGTGTTTATGGGTCCTCCCAGGTGAAGGTGAAGAGGAAATAGGAGTCCGGATGAAGGGGAATCATAAAGAATGCATCCTTGAGATCCAGGACAGAGAATTGGGTAGTGTGTGGGGGAACATTGGAAAGGAGTCTAGGGGTGAGGCACAACCAGATGGAGTGGGACTACTGCCTCGTTAATAAGTCTCAGGTCCTATACAAGGTGATAGGCTCCTGAGGGCTTTTTAATAGGCAGGATGGGAGTGTTGCATGGAGAGTTAATGGGGATAAGGAGACCATGCTGCTGGAGGCGGTAGATAATGGGTTTAAGTCCTTGCTGGTGGGTCATTGAGATAGGGAACTGTGGACGGGATAGAAATGTAGACTTGTCCTTGAGTGTGATGGGTGTGATGGGTTGCTACTATAGGTCTGGAAATATGCCATACCTGCGGGTATACAGAGGGGAGACAGTCCGGGATAGGGGACAAGTCAGAGGGGAGCAAAGGGAGGATGGGATGAGCCGAAGTCGAGGGGGAGGGAGAGAGACAAATGGTGGCCTGAAGTTTGTGGAGGATGACCCTGCCTAGTAGGGGAACGGGGCAGGAAGGGATAATGAGAAAGGAGTGTGAGAAAGGGAACCTATCCAGGTTGCACGTAAGGGGTGGGGTGGCCTTTGGAGTGGAGCAAGTACCACCAATTCCCATAACTGCAACTGGGGAGGGAGAGTAGGACCTGAGTAGGAAGGCAGGACAGAATAGGTAGCCCCCGTGTCCAACAGAAAGGAAATGGACTTACCTGCTACCTGGACCATGACCCTGGGCTCGGCATAGGTGAGAGGGGTGTCCGAGTCTGGGCTCCGTCAGTCATCCTCCAATCCAAGTTGGAAGGCAGGACTTACCATCTCAGGGTTTCCCCTGTGTGGAGGCGCTGGGAATCCCCCAAGGCTAGGGCAGTCTGATTTCCAGTGGCCCATCATGCAGCATTAAGGGCACGGCCTAGTAGGCGCTTTTGGATTGGGCCATTGACGGGCCGGGTGTCCCTCGACTCCACACTTGAAACAGGTCCCCAGAGGGATGCGGTTAGGTGCTCCCATCTGTTGACCCTCAGAACCTGCCTGCCTTGGGGCTGCTACCAGGGCTTGGATCTGCAGTTGGACCTTCTGTTGAAGTCTGGCATGGCGCTTAAGTTCTGCTGCCTCCTCTCAGGAATTAAAGACTTTAAATGCCATTTTCATCGATCAGAAATGGAAGCTTGAGGGCCCTCCTCTGCTTTCTTTATTTTTTTCCGAATGTCGGCAGCTGACTGAGAAATAAAGTGAGTAGCTAAAACAGTCACCCCCTCCTGGAGAAGCCAGGTCTAGGCGAGTGTATTGAGTCAGTGCCTCAGTAAGTCGGTTAAGGAACATGGCCGGGTTCTCATTAGGTTCCTGAATGACCTCCCTAAGTTTATCATAGTTGACTGCCTTATTAGAGGCAGCCCGCACACTGGCGATAAGGCATTGAACCATGCGGTCATGGTGCTGGCGGCCATCTTGGCCATCTTGGTAGTCCCATTCAGGCTCTGCGGCTGGGACCCCCTGAGCGCCAACCGGCATGGTGGCATCAGTAAGATTGACCTGATCAGCATACTCTTGGGCTGCAGCATGAATGCACTCCCTCTCCTCTGTGGTGAGGGTGGTAGTTTGGACCACATGTAGGACATGCCAGGTGAAGTCATAGGCTTGGGCCAGATATTGGAATTCCTTTATATAGATATCAGGTTTGGCCGAAAATGAGCCCAAACGTTTCAAGTTTGGGAAAGGTCTTGTAGAGAGAAGGGCACATGAACTCCAACAACTCCCTCAACTCCAGCAAGCTCCCTTAGGGGGCAGACTAAATCAGGGGAGGGTTTTTGAGCCTTATTGTGGGTGGAGATGGGAGGGGAGGATGGAGGGGATGTGAGGGGAGGTTCGGGGGGGCCACACCAGGAGCGAATTCAGGTTTTTGGGGTTGAGGGGATGAGATGGGGGTCAGGGTGGAAGGGATCGAAATGGGGGTGGTTGGAGCAGGGGGGTTAGGGGGCATAGGGAGAGAAGGGACTTGGGGTAAGGGGTCATGGTAAGGAGGAGGAGAAGGAGGGACTGGTGGCCCTCTTATTGGTAGGTGGGTGAAGCTCTCTGGGGGTTCAGAGAGGGGAGACAGGGAGGAGAGGTCTGGGTCTTTGGGAACAGTGGGTGGCAGAGTAGGGGGAGGGGAGCAGGCCAAGAGGACCTGTGAAGTGGAGCAGAGAGAGCAAAGTGAGAGGCGAGAGTGCAGAATCCAGAAAGCCTGCACATAAGGGACCATTTTGCCTTGGCTTATGCAGAGATTGTCTAGACCTATGAGAATCTGATAGTAAAATGTGCCTTCTGGAGGCCACTGAGACTGTTTGTCTAATTGGTATTGTGGCCAAGCAATGGTAAAATAATGTATTAGACATCACCTTCGCAGGTCCTGGTCCAGTTCCAGGGTTTTAAGATTGTCCAGCAGGCACCCCGGAGTGTTTTAGAGTCAAATTTGGATTGAGAGGTCCCCATAATTCGTTGCTGGGCAACCCGAGAGCTGGAGGAAGGCGTCCCCTTGTCCACAACTGGGTTGTGGAAAATCTGTGTTGACTGCCATAGAGGTTAGGATGTTTCATTTATTCTTCTCCTACCCACTTAAGCCCCCATGTTGCATCACCACTTTCTCATATCAGGGAGATCATATGATAGTTGTCTTTCTCTGCTTGACTTATTTCGCTAAGCATGATACGCTCTAGTTCCATCCATGTTGTCGCAAATGGCAAGGTTTCATTTCTTTTGATGGATGCATAGTATTCCATTGTGTATATATACCACATCTTCTTGATCCATTCATCTGTTGATGGACATCTAGGTTCTTTCCATAGTTTGGCTATTGTGGACATTGCTGCTATAAACATTTGGGTGCACGTGCCCCTTTGGATCACTACGTTTGTATCTTTAGGGTAAATACCCAATAGTGCAATTGCTGGGTCATAGGGCAGTTCTATTTTCAACATTTTGAGGAACCTCCATGCTGTTTTCCATAGAGGATGCACCAGCTTGCATTCCCACCAACAGTGTAGGAGGGTTCTCCTTTCTCCGCATCTTCGCCAGCATCTGTCATTTCCTGACTTGTTGATTTTAGCCATTCTGACTGGTGTGAGGTGATAGCTCATTGTGGTTTTGATTTGTATTTCCCTGATGCCGAGTGATATGGAGCACTTTTTCATGTGTCTGTAGGCCATCTGGATGTCTTCTTTGCAGAAATGTCTGTTCATGTCCTCTGCCCATTTCTTGATTGGATTATTTGTTCTCTGGGTGTTGAGTTTGCTAAGTTCTTTATAGAATCTGGACACTAGTCCTTTATCTGATATGTCGTTTGCAAATATCTTCTCCCATTCTGTCAGTTGTCTTTTGATTTTGTTAACTGTTTCCTTTGCTGTGCAAAAGCTTTTGATCTTGATGACATCCCAATAGTTCATTTTTGGCCTTGCTTTTCTTGCCTTTGGCGTTGTTCCTAGGAAGATGTTGCTGCGGCTGAGGTCGAAGAGGTTGCTGCCTGTGTTCTCCTCAAGGATTTTGATGGATTCCTTTCGCACATTGAGGTACTTCATCCATTTTGAGTCTATTTTTGTGTGTGGTGTAAGAAAATGGTCCAATTTCATTTTTCTGCATGTGGCTGTCCAATTTTCCCAGCACCATTTATTGAAGGGGCTGTCTTTTTTCCATTGGACATTCTTTCCTGCTTTGTCGAAGATTAGTTGACCATAGATTTGAGGGTCTATTTCTGGGCTCTCTATTCTGTTCCATTAATCTATGTGTCTGTTTTTGTGCCAGTACCATGCTGTCTTGATGATGACAGTTTTGTAATAGAGCTTGAAGTCCGGAATTCTGATGCCACCAACATTGGCTTTCTTTTTCAATATGCCTTTGCATATTCGAGGTCTTTTCTGGTTCCATATAAATTTTAGGATTATTTGTTCCATTTCTTTGAAAAATATGGATGGTACTTTGATAGGAATTGCATTAAATGTGTAGATTGCTTTAGGTAGCATAGACATTTTCACAATATGTATTCTTCCAATCCAGGAGCATGGAACATTTTTCCATTTCTTTGTGTCTTCCTCAATTTCTTTCATGAGTACTTTATAGTTTTCTGAGTATAGATTCTGTGTCTCTTTGGTTGGGTTTATTCCTAGGTATCTTATGGTTTTGGATGCAATTGTAAATGGGATTGACCCCTTAATTTCTCTTTCTTCTGTCTTTCTGTTGGTGTAGAGAAATGCAACTGATTTCTGTGCATTGATTTTATATCCTGACACTTTACTGAATTCCTGTATAAGTTCTAGCAGTTTTGGAGTGGAGTCTTTTGCGTTTTCCACATATAGTATCATATCATCTGCGAAGAGTGATAATTTGACTTCTTCTTTGCCGATTTGGATGCCTTTACTTTCCTTTTGTTGTCTGATTGCTGAGGCTAGGACCTCTAGGACTATGTTGAAGCAGTGGTGATATTGGACATTCCTGCCGTGTTCCTGACCTTAGCGGAAAAGCTTTCAGTTTTTCTCCATTGAGAATGATATTTGCAGTGGGTTTTTCATAGATGGCTTTGATGATATTGAGGTATGTGCCCTCTATCCCTACACTTTGAAGAGTTTTGATCAGGAAGGGATGCTGTACTTTGTCAAATGCTTTTTCAGCATCTATAGAGAATATCATATGGTTCTTGTTCTTTCTTTTATTGATGTGTTGTATCACCTTGACTGATTTGCGGATGTTGAACCAACCTTGCAGCCCTGGAATAAATCCCACTTGGTCGTGGTGAATAATCCTTTTGATGTACTGTTGACCCTATTGGCTAGTATTTTGTTGAGTATTTTCGCATCTGTGTTCATCAAGGATATTGGTCTATAGCTCTCTTTTTTGGTGGGATCCTTGTCTGGTTTGGGGATCAAGGTGATGCTGGCCTCATAAAATGAGTTTGGAAGTTTTCCTTCCATTTCTATTTTTTGGAACAGTTTCAGGAGAATAGGAATTAGTTCTTCTTTAAATGTTTGGTAGAATTCCCCCGGGAAGCCGTCTGGCCCTGGGCTTTTGTTTGTTTGGAGATTTTTAATGACTGTTTCAATCTCCTTACTGGTTATGGGTCTGTTCAGGCTTTCTATTTCTTCCTGGTTCAGATGTGGTAGTTTATATGTCTCTAGGAATGCATCCATTTCTTTCATATTGTCAAATTTATTGGCGTAGAGTTGCTCATAGTATGTTCTTATAAAGTTTGTATTTCTTTGGTGTTAGTTGTGATCTCTCCTCTTTCATTCATGATTTTATTTATTTGGGTCCTTTCTCTTTTCTTTTTGATAAGTCGGGCCAAGGGTTTATCAATTTTATTAATTCTTTCAAAGAACCAGCTCCTAGTTTCGTTGATTTGTTCTATTGTTTTTTTGGTTTCTATTTCATTGGTTTCTGCTCTGATCTTTATGATTTCTCTTCTCCTGCTGGGCTTAGGGTTTCTTTCTTGTTCTTTCTCCAGCTCCTTCAGGTGTAGGGTTAGGTTGTGTACCTGAGACCTTTCTTGTTTCTTGAGAAAGGCTTGTACTGCTATATATTTTCCTCTCAGGACTGCCTTTGTTGTGTCCCACAGATTTTGAACCGTTGTATTTTCATTATCATTTGTTTCCATGATTTTTTTCAATTCTTCTTTAATTTCCCGGTTGACCCATTCATTCTTTAGAAGGATACTGTTTAGTCTCCATGTATTTGGGTTCTTTCCAAACTTCCTTTTGTGGTTGAGTTCTAGCTTTAGAGCATTGTGGTCTGAAAATATGCAGGGAATGATCCCAATCTTTTGATACCTGTTGAGTCCTGATTTAGGACCGAGGATGAGATCTATTCTAGAGAATGTTCCATGTGCACTAGAGAAGAATGTGTATTCTGTTGCTTTGGGATGAAATGTTCTGAATATATCTGTGATGTCCATCTGGTCCAGGGTGTCGTTTAAGGCCTCTATTTCCTTGCTGATCTTTTGCTTGGATGATCTGTCCATTTCAGTGAGGGGAGTGTTAAAATCCCCTACTATTATTGTATTATTGTTGATGTGTTTCTTTGATTTTGTTATTAATTGGCTTATATAGTTGGCTGCTCCCACATTGGGGGCATAGATATTTAAAATTGTTAGATCATCCTGTTGGACAGACCCTTTGAGTATGATATAGTGTCCTTCCTCATCTCTTGTTATAGTCTTTGGCTTAAAATCTAATTGATCTGATGTAAAGATTGCCACTCCTGCTTTCTTCTGATGTCCATTAGCATGGTAAATTCTTTTCCACCCCCTCACTTTAAATCTGGAGGTGTCTTCGGGCTTAAAATGAGCTTCTTGGAGGCAACATATAGATGGGTTTTGTTTTTTTATCCATTCTGATACCTTGTGTCTTTTGACAGGGGCATTTAGCCCATTAACATTCAGGGTAACTATTGAGAGATATGAATTTAGGGCCATTGTATTGCCTGTAAGGTGACTGTTACTGTATATGGTCTCTGTTCCTTTCTGATCTACCACTTGTAGGCTGTCTCTTTGCTTAGAGGACCCCTTTCAAGATTTCCTGTAGGGCTGGTTTGGTGTTTGCAAATTCTTTCAGTTTTTGTTTGTCCTGGAAGCTTTTAATCTCTCCTTCTATTTTCAATGATAGCCTAGCTGGATATAGTATTCTTGGCTGCATGTTTTTCTCGTTTAGTGCTCTGAAAATATCATGCCAGCTCTTTCTGGCCTGCAGGTATTTGTGGATAAGTCAGCTGCCAATCTAATATTTTTACCATTGTATGTTACAGACTTCTTTTCCCGGGCTGCTTTCAGGATTTTCTCTTTGTCACTGAGACTTGTAAATTTTACTATGAGGTGACGGGGTGTGGGCCTATTCTTATTGATTTTGAGGAGCATTCTCTGAACCTCCTGAATTTTGATGCTCGTTCCCTTTGCCATATTGGGGAAATTCTCCCCAATAATTCTCTACAGTATACCTTCTGCTTCCCTCTCTCTTTCTTCTTCTTCTGGAATCCCAATTATTCTAATGTTGTTTCGTCTTATGGTGTCATTTATCTCTCGAATTCTCCCCTCGTGGTCCAGTAGCTGTTTGTCCCTCTTTTGCTCAGCTTCTTTATTCTCTGTCATTTGGTCTTTTATATCACTAATTCTTTCTTCTGCCTCATTTATCCTAGCAGTGAGAGCCTACATTTTTGATTGCACCTCATTAATAGCTTTTTTGATTTCAACTTGGTTAGATTTTAGTTCTTTTATTTCTCCAGAAAGGGCTTTTATATCTCTTGAGAGGGTTTCTCTAATATCTTCCATGCCTTTTTCGAGCCCAGCTAGAACCTTGAGAATTGTCATTCTGAACTCTAGATCTGACATATTACCAATGTCTGTATTGATTAGGTCTCTAGCCTTCGGTACTGACTCTTGTTCTTTTTTGTGTGTTGAATTTTTCCATCTTGTCATTTTGTCCAGATAAGAGTATATGAAGGGGCAAGTAAAATACTAAAAGGGTGGCAACAACCCCAGGAAAATATGCTTTAACCACATTAGAAGAGATCCAAAATCATGAGCGGGGAGAAAGGGGATAAAAAGAGGTTCAAAAAGGAAGAAAGAAAGAAAAAATATATAAAAGAAAAAAAAAGAGAAGAATTTAAAAAAATAAAACACCTAAGAAAAATATAAAAAGAAAAAATATATATATTAGATAAACTAGTAAAAAAATCGTTAAAAAAGAAAAAGATAACAGTTAAAAAAAAATTTTTACCGAAGGCGAGAAAAAAAAACAAAAAATGAAAAAGAAAAAAAATTAAAATTACTGCAAGACTTAAAAAAAATCACAGGGAAAAAGCCATGAGTTCCGTGCTTGCCTTTCGCCTCCTCTGGAATTCTGCTGCTCTCCTTGGTATTGAAACCGTACTCCTTGGTAGGTGAACTTGGTCTCGGTTGGATTTCCTGTTGATCTTCTGGGGGAGGGGCCTGTTGTAGTTATTCTTAAGTGTCTTTGCCCCAGGCGGAATTACACCACCCTTACCCGGGGCTGGGGTGAGTAATCTGCTCGGGTTTGCTTTCAGGAGCTTTTGTTCCCTGAGCGCTTTCCGTAGAGTTCTGGAGGACGGGAATACAAATGGCGGCCTCCTGGTCTCTGGCCCGGAGGAGCCGAGAGCCCAGGGCCGCACTCCTCAGTGCGCCCTCAGAGAACAGCCCTCAGTTACTCCCGTCTTCCTAACCTCCGGCCACGCTCCGAGCTCACCGAGCCTGCGACCGGTTCAAGGTAACACCGAGCTGCGAGCTTACTGTCGGCTCTGTCTCTGTAGCCGGCTTTCCCGTTCCAATACCCGCAAGCTCTGCGACACTCAGACACCCCCGATCCTTCTGTGACCCTGCGGGACTTGAGGCCACGCTGACCCCACGTGGTCTTCTCCCCGGTTTAGCCTCTGGAGCGATGTCCCTCAGTGGAACAAACTTTTAAAAGTCCTGATTTTGCGTGCGGTTGCTCCGCCACTTGCCGGGAACCGGTCCTTCCCCCCAGGGTCTATCTTCCCATCGCTTTGGAATCACTTCTCCGCCGGTCCTACCTTTCATAAAGTGATTGTCTGTTTCCAGAATTGCTGTTCTTCTTGTCTTCAATCTGCCGATGGATTTTCAGGTGTTTGCAATCTTTAGATAAGCTATCTAGCTGATCTCCGGCTAGCTGAAATAGTCTCAGTCTGCTACTTCTCTGCCATCTTGACTCCTCAAGGCAAGGTTTATTAAAGGCACTCTCTGGTGAAGTTTCAGGGCTCAGGAGAAGGGGATCCAAGAAAGTTGCACCGGGAGGAGGTGGGCACCCTCGGGCGAGGTTCGGTGACTCTGGAAAGCAGAGTGGGGGAAGTCGCTCTGGGAGTGAGTTTCGGGGTATTTTTTTTTAAGGTACTTTTATTTATTTATTTAGTTTTAGTTTTAGTTTTTTAATCTTTTTTATTTTTTTAAATTTCTTCTTTATTTATTTTCGGCTTAACAGTATTTATTATTTTTCCATCACATCCAGTGCTCCATGCAATCCGTGCCTCTATAATACCCACCACCTGGTACCCCAAACTACCACCCACCCCCCAATTCAAACACCTCAGATTGTTTTATAGAGTCCATAGTCTTTCATGGTTCAACTCCCCTTCTAGTTTCCCCAAACTCCCTTCTTCTCTCTAACTCCCCATGTCCTCCATGCTATTTGTTATGCTCCACAAATAAGTGAAACCATATGATAACTGACTCTCTCTGCTTGACTTATTTCACTCAACATAATCTCTTCCAGTCCCGTCCATGTTGCTACAAAAGTTGGGTATTCGTCCTTTCTGATGAAGGCATAGTACTCCATAGTGTATATGGACCACATCTTCCTTATCCATTCATCCATTGAAGGGCATCTTGGTTCTTTCCACAATTTGGTGACTGTGGCCATTGATGCTACAAACATTGGGGTAGAGATGGCCCTTCTTTTGACGACATTTGTATCTTTGGGGTAAATACCCAGGGGTGCAATGGCAGGGTCTTAGGGAAGTTCTATTTTTAATGTCTTGAGGAATCTCTACACTGTTCTCCAAAGAGGCTGCACCAACTTGCAGTCCCACCAACAGTGGAAGAGGGTTCCCCTTTCTCCCCATCCTCTCCAACACATTTTGTTTCCTGTCTTGCTAATTTTGGCCATTCTAACTGGTGTAAGGTGATATCTCAATGTGGTTTTAATTTGAATCTCCCTGATGGCTAGTGATGATGAACATTTTTTCATGTGTCTGATAGCCATTTGTATGTCTTTATCGGAGAAGTGTCTGTCCATATCTTCTGCCCAATTTTTGATATGATTGTCTGTTTTATGTGTGTTGAGTTTGGGAAGTTCATTATAGAACCTGGATATCAACCTTTTTTCTGTACTGTCATTTGCAAATATCTCCTCCCATTCCGTGGGTTGCCTCTTTGTTTTCTTGACTGTTTACTTTGCTGTGGTATCCACATTGGTAATGAAGAAGTCAAACTCTCTCTCTTTGCAGATGACATGATTCTTTATATGGAAAACCCAAAAGACTCCACCCCCAAACTACTACAACTCATACAGCAATTCAGCAACGTGGCAGGATACAAAGTCAATGTACAGAAATCAGTGGCTTTCTTATACACTAACAATGAAAATACAGAAAGGGAAATTAGAGAATCAATTCCATTTACTATAGCACCAAGAACCATAAGATACCTGGGAATAAACCTAACCAAAGAGGTAAAGGATCTGTACTTGAGGAACTACATAACACTCATGAAAGAAATTGAAGAAGACACAAAAAGATGGAAGATTATTCCATGCTCTTGGATGGGAAGAATAAACATTGTTAAAATGTCTATACTGCCTAGAGCAATCTATAATTTTAATGCTATTCTGATCAAAATTCCACAAGTATTCTTCAAAGAGCTGGAGCAAATAATCCAAAAATTTGTGTGGAATCAGAAGAGACTCCAAATCACTAAGGAAATGTTGAAAAACAAAAGTAAAACTGGGGGCATCACGTTACCTGATTTCAAGCTTTACTACAAAGCTGTGATCACCAAGACAGTATGGTAGTGGCATTGAAACAGACACATAGAGCAGTGGAACAGAGTAGAGAGCCCAGATATGGACCCTCAACTCTATGGGCAAATAATCTTCGACAAAACAGGAAAAAATATACAGTGGAAAAAAGACAGTCTCTTCAATAAAAGGTGCTGGGAAAACTGGGCAGCTCTATGTAGAAGAATGAAACTCGACCATTCTCTTACACTGTACACAAAGAAAAACTCAAAATGTATAAAAGACCTCAATGTGAGACCGGAGTCCATCAGAATCCTAGAGGAGAACATAGGCAGTAATCTCTTCGATATCAGCCACAGCAACTTCTTTCAAGATATGTCTCCAAAGGCAAATAAAAAAAAAGCAAAGATGAACTTTTGGGACTTCATCAAAATCAAAAGCTTCTGCACAGCATAGGTAAACCAATTTTCAATCCCGCTTTATCTTTGGAAAGTTGAGTCATTAAACAAAGATACCACTATACATCCAGGGAGAATCAAAAAATCCTTCCTCGCTCACACTGAGAATTTATAACTACTCTCTCATCTTTTTCTTCCACCATTGTTTCTGTGTTTTTGTGTTGTCCTGATAGTATATAGATCTTACACTTGGGGCTCTTTTTGATGAAGATCTTCCTTTATTTGCATATATATTCTTTTTCTCTTGCCATATACTTTCTTTTTTTTCTTTTAATTTTTTCAATTTATTGATTTTCAGAAAAACAGTATTCATTATTTTTTCACCACACCTAGTGCTCCATGCAAACCGTGCCCTCTATAATACCCACCACCTGGTACCCCAACCTCCAAATCCCCCACCACTTCAAACCCCTCAGATTATTTTTCAGAGTCCATAGTCTCTGATGATTCACCTCCCCTTCCAATTTCCCCCAACTCCCTTCTCCTCTCTAACTCCCATGTCCTCCATATTTGTTATGCTCCACAAATAAGTGAAACCATATGATAATTGACTCTCTCTGCTTGACTTATTTCACTCAGCATAATCTCTTCCAGTCCAGTCCATGTTGCTACAAAAGTTGGGTATTCATCCTTTCTGATGGAGGCATAATAATTACCTAGCTTTGGTGAAGTTACAGAACCAGGTTGGAAATCAAGGTTTTCGCAAGCAGGGTGTTCCAGCACTGCCATCTTATAAGGACACAATAATCCAACTCTCTGTCCAGAGGCATGCACGTGAACCACATCGGGCACCTTTCACCAGTTAGAATGGCCAAAATTAACAGGACAGTAAACAAGTGTTGGAGAGGATGTGGAGGAAGGGGAACCTTCTTACACTGGTGCAGCGACTTTCGAAAACAGTGTGGAGATATCTTTAAAAATTATAAATAGAGCTATCCTATGACCCTGAAATTGTATTATTGGATATTTACCCCAAATATACAAATGTAGTGAAAAGAAGGGCCATCTGTACCCCAATGTTCATAGCAGCAATGGCCACAGTCACCAAGCTGTGGAAAGAACCAAGATGCCCTTCAACAGACAAATGGATAAAGAAGATATACAATGGAGTATTATGTCTCCATCAGAAAGGATGAATACCCAACTTTTGTATCAACATGGATGGGAGTGAGATTATTCTGGGTGAAATAAGTCAAGCAAAGAGAGTCAGTTAACATATGGTTTCACTTATTTGTGAAACATTAGGAATAACATGGAAGACATGGGGAGATGGAGAGGAGAAGTGAGTTAGGGGAAATTGGAAGGGGAGGTAAACCATGAGAGACTATGGAGTCTGATAAATAAACTGAGGGTTTTGGAGGGGAGAGGGGTGAGATGTTGGGTGAGCCTGGTAGTGGGTATTATAAAGAGCATGTATTGCATGGACCACTGAGTGTGGTGCATAAACAATGAATTCTGGAACACTTAAAATAAATTTAAAAAAAATAAATAATTTTTAAAAAATTAAAAGAGAGAGAGGTGACACATACCAAAGTCCAAGAAACCAGTCTGGATTAAAATTAGCACTCCAGGAACAATGTGTTTCATGAAGATAGGAGTGTTCTTGTGAGGATGTGTGGAGGAATAAGGAAAGGATGATGCAGTTACCTATAAATAACCTCCACACAATCATGATAATGGCTTTCCATGAACATCACTAATCTGAAGTGAGAAGGAGTTTCTAAAGTTTTTGCTAAAGCAGATGTAAATGGGCATATGTACCTGTGGAAGCATAAGGAAAGTAGCATGTACTGAACTCCAAGATACAGCCCCTGAGATAAAAAGCCTTGCAACTCACATCTTCTCTGGAGGACACAAGCATTGTCCAAACTGCGTGGGAAAGCTTAAGGGAGGTGCCATATACCAAAGTTCGATGAACCAGTCTGGCTCAAATTCAACACTTCAGGAACAACTTGTTTCATGAAGATAGAAGCATTCCCATGAGGAAGTGTGGAAGCATAAAGGAAGGGTAATTAATTGAACTCTAGGAAGCTACCACCCTGTCATGACACCAGCTTTCACCAGCATCACAGATCTGAAGGTAGAAGGACTTTCAAAAGTTTTTCTAAAGCAGAAGGAAACAGATATATAATTACCAAAGGCTGCTTCTCACCTTCAATGAAGACTATATGAATGAACAAGACATTTGTCATATACTTACTTAACTTTGCAAAGCAATTCTATGTGTTCTGACTCTTTCCATTGAGGTTTCTGTCCTGAATCATATGGTTTCACTTATTTGTGGAGCATAACAAATATCATGGAGGACAAGGGGTGTTAGAGAGGAGAAGGGAGTTGGGGTAAATTGGAAGGGGAGGTGAATCATGAGAGACTATGGACTCTGAAAAACAATCTGAGGGGTTTGAAGTGGCAGGCAGTGGGAGCTTGGAGTACCAGGTGGTGGGTATTATAGAGGGCACTGGGTGCATGGAGCACTGGGTGTTGTGAAAAAATAATGAATACTGTTTTTCTGAAAATAAATAAATTAATTTAAAAAATGGGGGGTTGTAACATAATTAAATTGCTGTATAGTTCACTCTGAGAAGAAAGCCTATGTATATTGGATCTTTCACCTAACATCTTGTTCCAAGGACTCAAGAGAGTTTTTGCATGGACATGTGGAAGCAGAAGGAAAGTGGCATGTACAGAACCCCAGACACCACCCTGAGAGATAAAGCCTTGCAACCCACATGTTCCCCTGAAGATACAGACAATATACAAACTGCATGGGAAAGTGTAAGGGAGGTGACATATACTGAAGTCCAACAACCCATTGTGGCTCAGATGCAACACTCCAGGAACAACTGGTTTCAAGAAGAGAAGCATTCTCTTGAGGAAGTGTGGCAGCAGAAGGAAAGGGCAATGCTGCAAACTCTAGGAAAGCACAACCCTGTCAGGACACCAGCTTTCCACCCCCATCACTGATCTGAAGGTAGGCAGAGTTCCAAAAGCTTTTCTTAAGCAGAAGGAAAGGTCCTACAATGACCAAAGCCTGTGCCTCACCTTGTCCCAAAGGCTGTGTGAACAAACGAGGCACGTGCCCCAGACTTCCCTCACTTTGCAAAGCAAAGCTGTCTGTGAGGAAACTTTCCACTGACAGCTTCTGTCCTGAACGTAGACTTAAATCTGAGCTACAAGACTCTCTAGGCTGAATCATTCACCTTCCTGCTTATTTCAGGCCATCGAGAGACATCTGCACCTGAAGCAACAAGCAGAGTGCCTCCCCACAATGTGGGAAAGTGAACAGCATGTGTCCTATAGTGAAGGCCGAGTACCCAGTCTGACTGGAATGTTACTCTCTAGGAACAACTGGTTTCATGAAGATAGCAAACACAACCCTGTCAGGACATGGGTTGTCCATGAACAAGACCTATCTGAGAGCAGAAGGAGTTTCCAAAGTTTGAGCAAAAGCAGAAGGATATGGCCTTAGGATGAATGAAACCTGGGCCTCACCTTCTTCCAAAAGCAGTCTGAAGGAACATGGCAAGGGCCATATACTTACTTACCTTTGGAAAGCAAGTCTGTGTGTCCTGCCTCTTTCCACTGAAGTCTTCCACCATGAAAATAGAATCACATTTCAAATGGGGGGGGGGGGAGCCTAACGAAAGTGTCAATACTTCACTCTGGGAAACAAGACTTTGTCGACTGGACTGCTCACCCAACATCTTGTTTCAGGTTTCAGGGAGCCGGGAGACTTTCTGTGAATGGACCTATGAGGCCTAAGGAAAGTGGAATGTACTGAACCCCATCCGGGACCCAGCCATTGAGAAGAGGTAACCTTGCAAGTCACATCACTCCCGCAGACCAAGGCATATCCAAAGTGCATGGGAAAGCATAAGGGAGGTGCCCTATTCCGATACCCGAGAACCCGTGCTGTCAAGGAACACAACTCTCAAGGAATAACCCGGTTCCTAGAAATAGAGGCACTCTAGTCTGCGAAGGCATAGGGAGAGTGGATGCATCGAACTTTAAAAAGTCACCACCAGGTGGGGGCGCCAGCTTTCCATGACCATCATTGAGCTGAGTGGCCTAAGAATTGCCAAAGCCCAAGCCTCACCTTTTTTTTTCACAGTGCCTGGGAACAATCAAGGCAAGTGCCATATACTTCCTTCACTTTGCAAAGAATGTCTGTGTGTACAACAGCTTTCCACTGACGTCCTCTCTCATGGAAGCAGAATCAGGCTTCACAAGGAGGTGTGGGAGCATAAAAACAGGGCCTTTGACTTCACTCTGGAAAACAAGAGACTCTCTAGTCTGGCCTGTTCATCTAACTGACTGTTTCAGAGAGTCCGGAGAGTTTTCCAGTGTACTGTGGGAGCATGAGGAACGAGACATGTACTGAACCCCAAGACACAATCCTGGAGAGAAACAGCCCTGCCACTCACATCACTGAGATGATGGAGAAGGAGTTTTGGCGGCTTGTACACGGCGACAGAAATGGCCATATGCTTGCCCAAAGCCCAGGGCTCACTGTGTTCCCAAGGTGGTGTGAATGAACAAGGCAAGTGCCATAAACACAGTGAACTTCACAAAGCAAGTCAGTGCATAAGGCAGCCTTGCATTGACGTTTTCTGTACTGAAATAGTCTCAACCCTCAGAAGGGTTCTGGGGAGTGTAATAAAGTTCCATGTACTTCACTCTGGGAAACAAGGCCCCTGGGCTGAACATGTCATCTTCCACCTTGTTTTAGGGAGTCAAGAGAGATTCCAGGTGGAACTGTGGAAGCATGCAGGAAGTGGCCCGTCCTTAACCCCAGGACACAAAGCTTAAGAGAAACTGCATTTACTTGCAAGTAGTACATGCTACTACTCCCCCCCGGAAGCTTCTACATTGGTCCCACTTGCATGGGAAAGCCAAATTGAGGTACCTCACACACACCAAACTCTGAGAACCCAGTCTGTCTTAAATGCAACCTTCTAGCAATGCCTTGTTTCCTGAAAACAAGAGCATTCTCGTGAGGAAGTGTGGAGGCAGAAGGAAAGGGTGATGTAGCGACCTGTAAGAAACTATCACCCAATCAGGACTCTGGCTTTTCACAAATCTCATTCATCTGAAGGTGGAGGGATGCCAAATTGTTTTTTTGTTTTTGTTTTTGTCTTTGTTTTTGTTTTTTTCAAAAGGAGGACATGGACCTATGCTTCAGGAAGCCCAAGCCCCACCTTCTTCAAAAGGCTGTGTGGCAAGTGCCCTATGCTTCCTTAATGTTGTAAAGTATGTCTGTGTGTATGACACCTTTCCACACAGAATGTCTTCTGTCCTGAAATAAGGATCATTTTTCAAAAAGGCCTGCAGGAGCATAAAGACAGGGCTTCATTTTCCTCAACTTGGAGAAACAAAACATTCTCGACCAGGTCGTTCACCTAACAGCTTGCTTCAGGAAGGCCAGAGGGTTTGTGAATGGACCTGTGGAAGCACAAGGAATGTGGCCTGTCCTTAAATCCTGGACACCACCCTTGAGAGGAACAACCTTACAACTTACAACTTCCCCCTGAAACATCTAGAGATAGCCCAGCTAGCTGCTAAGTCTAAGAGAGGTGTGAAATCCTGAACTCTGAGAACCCAGTCTGGCTGAAAGGCCACTCTCCAGGAACAACTGTGTTCATGAAGATAGAGGTGTTCTTGGGAGGTCGTGTGGAGGCATAAGGAAAGGGTGATGCAGCACCCTCTAAACAACCACCACCCAGTCAGAACACCAGCTTTCCACAAACATCACTAATCTGAAGGTAGAAGGGTTGTTCTTTCTTTGTTGGTCTGTTTGTTTTTTGGCTGACACAGAGGGAAACAGCCATATTCTTACCGAAGCCAGAGCCTCCCCTCATTCCAAACACTATGGACAGAGTGAGGCAAAGGGCTAGAAATGTACTTAACTTTGGAGAGCAGGTCTCTAGGTAGGACGGATTTCCGCTAATGGCTTCTGTTCTGAAAATAGAATGGCTTTTGCAAAGGGGGCATGGAGGCAGAAAGATGGGGGCCCTTTAATATAGTCTGAGAAACAGAATTCTCTACACTGGGTCATTCACCTAACCTCTTGTTTCAGGGAGTCCGGAGAGTTCTCAAACAAACCTGGGGAACCATGAGGAAAGTGGCATGTATGGTAACCACAAGACACAGCGCTTGAGAGAAGCAGCCTGACCACTCACATCCTCCCCCACACCCCCACCTACGAAATGACAAGCAATGTCCCAACAGCATGGGAAAGTAAAAGGGCAGTGCGATGTACTGAAGACTGAGAATCCAGGCTGGCTAGAAAGCAACCCTTTAGAAACACTTTTTTCCTTAAAAAAGAAACCACCACCCAATCGTGACCCTGGCTTTCCACGACCATCACCGATCTGGAGGTAGAAGCCATTTCAAGACATTTGTGGGAAAGGAGAAAGAAACACCCATGTAACTGCCAGAACTGAGCCTCACCGTGTTGTAAAGGCCATGCGCAAGGACAAGGCAAGTGCTATATGCATACTTGACTGTGTGCAAAGCAAGTCTGTGTGTGCCACCTCTTTCCACTGATGTCTACTATCCTGAAAAGAGCATTGCATTAACGATGAGGGGGCAGTGGCAGGGGGGAGGTGTTGGGAGCATATTGAATTTGCTGTATAATTCACTCAGAGAAACAAGCCAGTGTAGACTGACTCTTTTGCCTCACTTCTTGTTTCCAGGAGTCAGGAGAGTTTTTGAAGGGCCCTGTGGAAGCATAAGGAAAGTGGCATGTACTGAGGCCCAAAACACAACCCCCTGAGAGCAAAAGCCCTGTGACCCATGTCTTCTCCTGTAGGCCCAGGCAATGTACGAACTGTGAGGGAAAGCCTTAAGGGAGCAGCTAAATACCCAAGTCCAACAACCAGTCTAGCTCAGAGGCAGTCCTCCAGGAACAACTGGTTTCATGAAGAGAGAAGTGTTATCCTGAGGAATGTAGTGGCAAAAGGAAAAGGTAACTCTGCAAACTCTAGGAAATCACAATCTACTCACGACACAGGCGTTCCAACCCCATCACTGATCTGAAGGTAGGCAGTTTCAAAAGCCTTTCTCAAGCAGGAGGAAATGTCCCTATAATGACCACAGCCCTTGCCTCACCTGTCATGGCCAGCATGATGAATCGACCAGGGTAACCGTGAGGACTAAGAGGATGATGAAAAAAAGTTAAGAGACAAAGAGATGGGGGCAGGAGGGACACTGAAGTTATGTCCAACAGTGCCAAATTTATTCCACATCTTACAAGCATTTATAAGGCAGACCAGAATAGGAGGAGTAATACATCAGTATGTAGTCAGATGACCACAAGCTTCTATAACAAGTTTACATTTACTACAATCAAACCTCATGATGCCAGTAGTTTTGGCTAAAGTCATTAGCAAGACAATCAACCAGGGAGTGGTCATGGGAGGTACAGAACAACAAGGAACAATTAAGAACTCAGGACCCTGGCCACATTGTTCCCTACTGTAGGGAGAGTGTGTGGGAAGTCAGGTAGGCGAGCGCATGACACAGCACAGACCCTTTCTCAGTGCACTCAACTTTCCCGTCCTTAATCTTGTCAAGGTGTCCGGACTTTGAAGGAGACACAAGTCAGGGCCTGGTTTGGTCCTTGACTCCAACCGTGCCGTGGCCTCCAACACTCACCGTTTCCCAAAGGCTGTGTGAATGAATGAGGCAAGGGCCCTAGTCCTCCCTCACTTCGCACAGCGAACCTCTCTCTGAGGAAACTTTCCACTGACGGCTCCTATCCTGACTGTAGAATCATATCTGAGCTATAAGACTCTGTATGCTGAATCATTCACCTTCCCACTTGTTTCAAGCAGGCAAGAGACATCGGCCCCTGTAGCGACAGGCAGTGTTCCTCCCCACAACATGGGGAAGGGAACAACATATGTCCTATAGCGAAGCCAAGAGCCTGGTCTGAAGGCAATGTAAACCCTCCAGGAACAACTGGTATCATGAAGAAAGAAGTGATCACATGAGGAACTGTGGTGGCAGAAGGAAAGAGCGACACTGCAAACTCTAGGAAACCACTGTCCTGTCAGGACACAGGCTTTCCACCCTCATCACTGATCTGAAGGTAGGGGGAGTTTCAAAAGCATTCCTTAAGCAAGAGGAAAGGACCTTACAAAGACCAAGCCCATGCCTCACCTTGTCCCAAAGGCTATGTGAACAAATGAAGCAAGTGCCACTGACTTCCTGTACATTGCAAAGTAAGTCTCTATGTGAGGAAACTTTCCACTGTTGGCTTCTGTCCTGAACATAGAATCAAATCTGAACTCTAACCTGAATCACTCACCTTCCTGCTTGATTCAAGGAAGTCAAGAGACATTTGTCCCTGAAGCAACAAGTAGAGTGCCTCCCCATAGTGTGGGAAAGCAAAAGGCATGTGTCCTCTGGTGAAGGCCGAGAACCCATTACTGCTGGAGTGTAACCCTCCAGGAACAACTGGTATCAAGAAGAGACAAGTGCTCATGTGAGGAAGTGCGGCAACAGAAGGAATGGGCAATGCTACAAACTCAAGAAAAACAACACCATACCATGATGGTTTTTCAGCCCATCACTGATCTGAAGGTAGGCACAGTGTCAAAATCTTCTCTTAAGCAGGAGAAAAGGGCCCTAAAAGGACCAAATCCTGAACCTCACCTTTTTCCAAAGGCTGTGAGAATGATCCAGAAAACTGCCCCAGACTTCCCAGAATCAAATCTGAGCTGCAAGACTCACAAGACTGAATCATTCTCTTTCCTGCTTATTTCAGGCAGTCAAGAGACATCTGACCCTGAAGCGACAAGCACTGTGCTTCCCCACAGCATGGGAAAGTTAACTACATGTGTCCTCTAGTGAAGGCCGAGAACCCAGTCTGGCTGGAAAGAAACCCTCCAGGAACAACTGTTTTCGTGAAGAGAGAAGCGTTCTCGTGTGGAAGTGTGGTAGCAGAAGGAAGGGGCGACTGTTTGAACTCAGGAAACCACAATCCTGTCAGGATGCCTGCTTTCCACCCCCATCATTGCTCTGAAGGTAGGCAGATTTTCAAAAGCTTTCCTTAAATGGGGGGAAGGGCCCTAAAATGTCTAAAGCCCGCACCTCACCTTGTCCCAAAGGCTCTGTAAATGAATGAAGGAACCATCCCAGATTTCCCGGACTTGCCAAACAAAGCTCTGTAGATGGAAACTACCTGCTGACTGCTGTCCTGAATGTAGAATCAAATCTGTGTTACTAGACTTTCTAGGCTGAATCATTCGCCTTCCCACTTGTTTCAGCCACTCAAAAGATCTTCTCATAAACGACAAGCAGTGTGCTTCCCCATAGCATAAGAAAGGTAATGGCATGTTTCCTATAGCGAAGGCCAAGAACACAGACCCGCTGGAATGTAAAACTCCCAGAACATCTTATTTCCTGAAGAGAGAAGCGTTCTTGTGAGGAAGTGTGGCAGCAGAGGGAAAGGATGATGATGCAAACTCTAGGAAACCACCACCCTGTCACAATGCCTGCTTTCCACCCCCATGACTTGTCTGAAGGTAGGAAGAGTTTCAAAAGATTTTCTTAAGCAGGAGAAAAGGACCCTGAAATGAGCAAAGCCTGCATCTCACCCTGTGCCAAGGCTGTGTAAATGAACAAGGAAAATGTCCCAAACTTTCCAGACTCTGCAAAGCAATCCTCTGTGTGAGGAAACTTTCCGCTGATGGCTTCTATCTGGAACTTAGAATCATATATGACCTAAAAGACTCTCTAGGCTGATACATTCTCCTTTCTGCTTGTTTCAAGCAGTGAAGAGACATCTGCCCCTGAAATGATATGCACAGTGCCTCCCCATAGCATGGGAGAGAGAACCGCACATGTCCAATAACAAAGGCTGAGAACCCTCCAGGATCGTGTTTCATGAACCTCCAGAAGAACGTGTTTCATGAAGAGAGAAGTGCTCTCATGAGGAAATGCAGCAACACAAGGAAAGGGCAACAGTGCAAACTCTAGGACACCACAACACTGTCACGATAGGCATTTAACACCTATCACTGATCTAACATAGTCAGAGATACAAAATCTTTTCATAAGCAGGAGAAATGAGTCCTAAAAGGACCAAAACTTCCATTAAGCAACAGGGGAGGGAGCTAAAATGACCTATGCCAGTGCCTCACCTTTTCCCAAAGGCTGTGTGAACGAATGAAGAAAGTGCCCTACTCTTCCCTCACTGTGCAGAGCAACTATCTCTGTGAGGAAACGTTCCACTGACAGCTAATGGCCTGAATGTAGAATCATATATGAGCTTCAGGACTCTCTAGGTTGAATCGATCACCTTCCCGGTTGTTTCAGGCAATCAAGAGACATCTATCCATGAAGGAACAAGCAGAGATCCTCCCCCACAGCGTGGGAAAGCAAATGGCAGGTGTCCTCGAGCGAAAGCTGAGAACCCAGTCTGACAGGAACATCACCCTGCAGAAACAACTGGTTTCCAGAAGAGAGAAGCGTTCTCAGGAGGACGTGCAATGGCAGAAGGAAAGGGCGATGCTGCAAACCCTAGGAAACCAGCACCCTATAAAGATGGGCTTTTCAGGCCCATCGCTGATTTGAAAGTAGACACGGTTTACAAAGATTTGCTTAAGCAACAGGAGAGGGCCTGAAAATGAAAAAAGTCCATGCCTCATCTTTTACCCAAGGCGGTCTGAATGAATGACGTGAAGGAACCAGACTTCTCTCACTGTGCATAGCAAACCTCTCTGTGAGGAAATTATCCACTCAGGACTTCTGTCCTGAACGTAGAATCAACTCTATGCTACAAGACTCCCTAGACTGAATCATTTCTCCTTCCCACTTGTTTTAGGTAGTCAGGAGACATCTGCCAATGATGCAACAAGCACTGTGCCTCCTCACATCTTGGGAAAGCCAATAGCACATGGCCTGTAGCAAAGGCCAAGAACCCAGTGTGCCTGCAACTTAACCTTTCAGCAAAAACTCGTTTCATGAAGAGACAAGAATTCTCATGAGCAAGTATGGTATGCAGATGCAAGGGTTGAAGCTGCAAACTCTAGGAAAACAACACCCTTTCACCACCGTCTTTACATCCCCATCGCTGATCTGAAGGTAGGCAGGGTTTCCAAAGCTTTCCTTACACAACAGGAGAGGGCCCTAAAATGACATAAACCCAGGCCTCACCTTTACCCCAAGACTATGTGAACAAATGATGGAAGGGCCCCTGTCTTCCCTTACTGTGAAAACCAAACCCCTTTGTGAGGAAACTTACTACTGACATCTTCTGTCCTCAACGTAGATTCCAATCTGAGCTGCAAGGCTCTCTAGACTCCATCACTCTCCTTCCCGCTTGTTTCCACCAGTCAAGAGACTTCTGACCCTGAAGCGGCAAGCCCTCTGCCTCCCCACAGCATGGGAAAGCAAGTGGCATGTGATCTGGAGTGGAGGTCAAGAACACAGTCCGGCTGGAACAGAACCCTCCAGGAGCAGGTTGTTTCTTGAAGACAGAAGCGTTCTCTTGAAGAAGTGCAGACGCAGAAGGAAAGGGCAATGCTGCAAACCCTAGGAAACCACCACCCTCTCACCACTTGCTTTTCACCCCCATCACTAATCTGAAGGTAGTTAGGGTTTCCAAAGCCTTCCTTGAGCAACAGGAGAGGGCCCTAAATTACTAAAGCTGCACTTCACCTTTTCCCCAAGGCTGTGTGAACAAAGGAGGCAGGGACACTAGTCTTCCTTCACTATGCACAGCAAAGCTCTCTGTGAGGAACCATTCTACTCAGGTCCTCTGTCCTGAACATAAAATCAAATCTGGGCTACAAGACTCCCTAGGATGAATCATACTCCCTCCTGCTTGTTTTAGGCAGTCAGAAGACATCTGCTGCTGACGCAACAAGCACTGTGCCTCCTCACCGTTTGGGAAAGCAAATGGCATGTGTTCTGCAGCAAAGGCCTGGGACCCTGACCGCCTGCAACTTCACCTGCAGCAACAACTCGTTTTGTGAAGAAACAAGTGCTCTCCTGAGGAAGTGCGGCCACAGAAGGAAAGGGCAACGCTGAAACCTCTAGGAAACGAAAACCCTCTCACGACCGGCTTTTCACCCCCATTGCTGATCTGAAGGTAGGCAGTGTTCCAAAGCTATCCTTAAGCAACAGGAGGTGGCCCTAAAGTGATCTCTGCCTGTGCCTCCCCTTTTCCAAGGATGTGTGAACGAATGAGGCAAGGGCCCTAGTGTTCCCTCATTTTGCACAGCAAACCTTTCTGGGATGAAACGTTCTGCTGACAGCTCTTGTCATGAAAGTAGAATCATATCTGAGTTACAGGACTCTCCTGGCTGAATCATTGTCTTTCCCTCTTTGCAGGAGATACCTGCTGCTGACACTACAAGCACTGTGCCTCCTCACAGCATGGGATAGCGAATAGCATGTCTCATGAGTGAAGGTCGAGAACCCGGTCCAGCTTCAACTTAACCCTGCAGCAACAAGTCGTTTCATGAGAAAACAAGCTTTGTCCTGAAGAAGTACAGCTGCAGAAAGAAAGGGTGGCGCTGCAAACCCCAGGAAATGAGCACCCTGTAACATTGAGCTTTTCACCCCAATCGCTGATCTGAAGGTAGATAGGGCTTCCACAGCTTTCCTTAAGCAACAAAGAGGGCCCAAAAATGAACAAAGCCCACATCTGACCTTTTCCTAGGGCTGGGTAAATGAACAACGCAAGGTCCAGAGACTTCCCTCACTGTGTGAAGCAATCCTCTCTGTGAGGAAACTTTCCACTCAGGGTTTCTGTCCTGAAGGTAGAATCAAATCTGGGCTATAAGACTCCCGAGTCTGAATCATTCTCCTTACCACTTTTTTAGGCACTCAGGAGACATCTGCTGCTGACATGACCAGCACTGTGCCTCCTCTCAGCTTCGGAAAGCAAATGGAAGGAGTCCTGGTGCAAAGGACGAGAACCTGGGCCGCCTGCAACTTCACCCTGCAGCAACAACTCGTTTCGTAAAGAAACAAGGGTTCTCCTGAGGAAGTGCAGTGTCAGAAAGGTACGGCAGCACTCTAAAATGTATGAAACCAGACACTGTAACATTGAGTTTCACCCCCATTGCTGATATGAAGGTAGACAGGGGTTCCACAGCTTTCCTTAAGCAACAAGACAGGGCCCGAAAATGAACAAAGCCTGCGCCTGACCATTTCCCTAAGGCTGGGAGAACCAACGCCGCAAGGGCCCCAGATTTTCCTCCCTGTAGAAAGCAATCCTCTCTGTGAAGAAACTTTCCATTCAGGCTTCTGTCCTGAACATAGAATCAAATCTGGGCTACAGGACACCCTAGGCTGAATCATTCTCCTTCCCACTTTTTTAGGCACTCAGGAGACATCTGCTGCTGACGCGACAAGCACTGTGCTTCCTCACAGCTTTGGAAAGCAAATAGCACATGGCCTGTAGAGAAGGCCGAGACTTAGTTCTGCCTGCCACTTCACCCTGCGCAACAACTCATTTCATTGAGAACAAGCGTTCTCCTGAGGAAGTGTGGCCACAGAAGGAAAGGGCAACGTTCCAATATCTAGGAAACCAACACCCTGTCACGACCCGCTTTTCACCCCCATCGCTGATCTGAAGGTAGGCAGGGTTCCATAGCTTTCCTTAAGCAATAGCAGATGGCCCTAAAGTGACCTCGGCCCTTGCCTCCATTTTTTTTTTTAATATGTAGTTACAGTTTTCTTCTTCTATTTTTTAAATTTATTTATTTTATTTTTTTGAATTTATATTTTATTTATTTTCAACATAACATTATTCATTATTTTTGCACCACACACAGTGCTCCATGCAATCCATGCCCTCTATAATAACCACCACCTGGAACCCATAAAAAATAGCATGGAAGATATGGGGAGTTAGAGAGGAGAAGGAAGTTGGGGAAAATTGGAAGGGGAGGTGAACCATGAGAGACTATGGACTCTAAATTTATTTTTTATTTATTTTCAGCATGACAGTATTCATTATTTTTTAATTCTTTTTTTTTAAATTTATTTATTTTCAGCATAACAGTATCATTAATTTTACACCACACCGAGTACTCCATGCAATCCATGCCCTCTATAATACCACCACCTGGTACCCTGAACTCCCAACCCCCACCACTTCAAACCTCTCAGATTGTTTTTCAGAGTCCATAGACTCTCATGATTCACCTCCCCTTCCAAATTATCCCAAAGCCCTTGTCTCTAACTCCCCCTGTCCTCCATGCTTTTTGTTATGCTCCACAAATAAGTGAAACCATATGATAATTGACTCTCTCTGCTTGACTTATTTCACTCAGCATAATCTCTTCCAGTCCCGTCCATGTTGCTACAAAAGTTGGGTATTCATCCTTTCTGATGGAGGCATAGTACTCCATAGTGTATATGGACCACATCTTCCTTATCCATTCATCCATTGAAGGGCATCTTGGTTCTTTCCACAGCTTGGCGACTGTGGCCATTGATGCTACAAACATTGGGGTAGAGATGGCCCTTCTTTTCACGACATCTGTATCTTTGGGGTAAATACCCAGGATTGCAATGGCAGGGTCCTAGGGAAGTTCTATTTTTAATTTCTTGAGGAATCTCCACACTGTTCTCCAAAGAGGCTGCACCAACTTGCATTCCCACCAACAGTGGAAGAGAGTTCCCCTTTCTTCACATTCTCTCCAACACATTTTGTTTCCTGTCTTGCTAATTTTGGCCATTCTAACTGGTGTAAGGTGATATCTCAATGTGGTTTTAATTTGAATCTCCCTGATGGCTAGTGATGATGAACATTTTTTCATGTGTCTGATAGCCATTTGCATGTCTTTATTGGAGAAGTGTCTGTCCATATCTTCTGCCCATTTTTTTATGTTTGCCTGTTTTGTGTGTGTTGAGTTTGAGAAGTTCATTATAGATCCTGGATATCAACCTTTTGACTATACTGTCATTTGCAAATATCTCCTCCCATTCCGTGGGTTGCCTCTTTGTTTTGTTGACTGTTTCCTTTGCTGTGCAGAAGCTTTTGATTTTGATGAAGTAGCAAAAGTTTATTTTCTCTATTGTTTCCTTTGCCTTTGGAGACATACTTGAAAGAAGTTGCTGTGACTGATATCGAAGAGATTACTGCCTATGTTCTCCTTTAGGATTCTGATGGATTGCTGTCTCACGTTGAGGTCTTTTATACATTTTGAGTTTATCTTTGTGTACAGTGTAAGAGAATGGATGAATTTCATTCTTCTACATTTAGCTGTCCAGTTTTCCCAGCACCATTTATTGAAGAGACTGTCTTTTTTCCACTGTATATTTTTTCCTGTTTTGTCAAAGATTAATTGACCATAGAGTTGAGGGTCCATATCTGGGCTCTCTACCCTATTCCACTGGTCTATGTGTCTGTTTTAATGCCAGTACCATGCTGTCTTAGTGATCACAGCTTTGTAGTAAAGCTTGAAATCAGGTAACGTGATGCCCCTAGCTTTATTTTTTTTTTTTTAACATTTCTTAGCTATTTGGGGTCTCTTCTGATTCCATACAAATGTTTGGATTATATGCTCCAGCTCTTTGAAAAATACCGGTAGAATATTGATTGGAATGACATTAAAAGTACAGATTGCTCTTGGCAGTATAGACATTTTAACAATGTTTATTCCTCCGATCCAAGAGCATGGAATGGTCTTCCAACTTTTTGTGTCTTCTTCAGTTTCTTTCATGAGTGTTCTCTAGTTCCTTGAGTACAAATCCTTTACCTCTTTGGTTACGTTTATTCCCAGGTATTTTATGGTTCTTGGTGCTATAGTAAATGGAATCAATTCTCTAATTTTCCTTTCTGTATTCTCATTGTTATTGTATAAGAAAGCCACTGATTTCTGTACATTGACTTTGTATTCTGCCACGTTGCTGAATTGCTATATGAATTCTAATAGTTTGGGGGTGGGGTCTTTTGGGTTTTCCATATAAAGAATCATGTCATCTGCAAAGAGAGAGAGTTTGACTTCTTCATTACCAATTGGGATACCTTTTATTTCCCTTTGTTGTCTTATTGCTGTTGCTATGACTTCTAATACTATGTTGAACAAGAGTGGTGAGAGTGGGCATCTTTGTCATGTTCCTGATCTCAACGGGAAGGCTGCAAGTTTTCTCCCATTGAGGATGATATTTGTTGTGGGTCTTTCATAGATAGATTTAATGAAGTTCAGGACTGTTCCCTCATCCCTATACTTTGAAGCATTTTAATCAGGAATTGATGCTGGATTTTGTCAAATCCTTTTTCTGCATCAATTGAGAGGACCATGTGGTTCTTCTCTCTTCTCTTATTAATTTGTTTTATCACATTGATTGATTTGCGAATGTTGAACCATCCTTGTAGCCCAGGGATGAATCCCACCTGGTCATGGTGGATAATCTTTTTAATGTGCTGTTGGATCCTGTTTGCTAGGACCTTGTGGAGAATCTTAGCATCCATATTCATCAATGATATTGGTCTGAAATTCTCCTTTTTGGTAGGGTCTTTGCCTGGTTTGGGATCAGGGTAATTCTGGCTTCATAGAAAGAGTCAGGAAATTTTCCTTCTGCTTCAATTTTTTGGAGCAGCTTCTGGAGAATAGGTGTTATTTCTTCTTTGAAAGTTTGGTAGAATTCCCCAGGGAATCCATGAGGTCCTGGGCTCTTGTTTTTTGGGAGGTTTTTGATCACTGCTTCAATCTCGTTACTAGATATTTGTCTATTCAGGTTGTCAATTTCTTCCTGATTCAATTTTGGGAGTTTATAGTTTTCCAGGATGCATCCATTTAATCTAGGTTGCTTAGCTTATAGGCATATAACTGTTGATCATAATTTCTGATGATTGTTTCTACTTCCTTGGTTTTCGTTGTGATCTATCCCTTTTCATTCATAATTTTATGAATTTGAGCTTTCTCTTTTTTTCTTTTGGATTAGTGTTGCCAATGGTTTATCAATCCTATTGATTCTTTCAAAAAAACAGCTTCTAGTTTCATTGATACATTCTACTGTATCTCTGGTTTCTACATCATCGATCTCAGCCCTAATCTTGATTATTTCCCTTCTTATGTGTGGAGTTGGTTTGATTTGTTGTTAATTCTCCAGTTCTTTAAGGTGTAGAGAAAGCTGCTGTGTTCTGGATTTTTCATGTTTTTTGAGGGAGGCTTGGATGGCTATATAGTTCCCCTCAGGACCGACTTTGCTATATCCCATAGGTTTTGGATCGAAGTGTCTTCATTATCATTTCTTTCCATGAATTGTTTCAGTTCTTCCCTGATCTCCTGGTTGATTCAAGCATTCTTAAGCAAGGTGGTCTTTAGCTTCCAGGTATTTGAGTTCCTTCAGAACTTTTCCTTGTGATTGAGCTCCAGTTTCAAAGCATTGTGATCTGAGAATATGCAGGGAATAATCTGTCTTTTGGTATCGGTTGAGTCCTGATTTGTGACCCAGTATGTGGTCTATTCTGGAGAAAGTTCCATGTGCACTTGAGAAGAATGAGTATTCTGTTGTTTTAGGGTGGAATGTTCTGTATATATCTATGACGTCCATCTGGTACAATGGGTCATTCAATGCTCTTGTTCTTTATTGATTTTTCTGCTTCGATGATCTGTCTATTTCTGAGAGTTGTGTTAAGATCTCCAATGATTAGTGTATTCATATCAATATGACTCTTTATTTTGATTAACAGTTTTCTTATGTAATTGGCTGCTCCCATATTGGGGACATAGATATTTACAATTGTTAGATCATCTTGGTGGATAGTCCCTTTAAGAATTATGTAGTGCATCATGAGAGACTATGGACTCTGAAAAACAATCTGAGGGGTTAGAAATTGCGGGGGTAGGAGGCCGGGGTACCAGGTGGTGGGTATTATAGAGGGTATGGATTGCATGGAGCACTGGGTGTGGTGAAAAAATAATGATACTGATATGCTGAAAATAAATAAATGAAAAAATAAAGAATGATGTAGTGTCCTTCTGTATCTCTGACTACAGTCTTTAGTTTAAAATCTAATTTGTCAGATATGACAATCGCTACCCCAGCCTTTTTTTGATGCCCATTGGTATGAAAGATGCTTCTCCATCCCTTAACTTTCAGTCTGGGTGTATCTTTAGGTTCAAAATGGGTCTCTTGTAGACAACATATGGATGGGTCCTGTTGTTTTATCCAGTTTGCAACCCTGTGCCCTTTTATGGGCACATTTAGGCCATTCAGATTGAGGGTGATTATTGATAGATATGTTTTTATTGACATCGTGTTACCTTTGAAGTCTTTCTTTCTGTAGATTGTATCTATATTTCTGTTCAATGCTATTCTTGGGCTTTTTCCTCCTTTAAAGAAGCCCCCTTAATATTTCCTGCAGTATCAGCTCGGTGGTTGCATAGTCTTTTAAGCATTGCCGGTCTTGGAAACTCTTTATCTCTCCATCCATTTTGAATGTCAGTCTTGCTGGATAAAGTATTCTTGGTTGCATGTTCTTCTCATTCAGTGCCCTGAATATATCTTGCCAGCCCTTTCTGGCTTGCCAGGTCTCTGTGGACAGTTCTGACATTATTCTGATTGGCTTTCCTCTGTACATAAGGATCTTCTTTGTTCCAGTTGCTTTCAAGAGGTTCTGCCTACAATTATAATTCTTCATTCATACTATTAGATGTCTCAAGGACTTTTGAGAATCTTTAATCTTGGGGGGAAACCTTTCAGCCTCTAGTACATGAAAGCTGGTTCCATTCATGAGATTTGGAAAATTTTCATGAAGAACTTGTTCCACTATATCTCCTAGACTTCTTTCTTTCTCCTCCTCTTCAGGGATTCCAATAATTCTGACGTTGGAGCATTTCATGGCATCATTTATTTCCCTGATTCAGTTTTTGTGGCTTCTAAGCTGTTTGTTCCAGGCTTCCTCCTGATCCTTTCTCTCTATCTGTTTGTCCTCCAGATCACTAATTCTATCTTCTGTCTCAGTTACTCTAGCGTTGAGAGAATTTACATTAGATTGGAACTCATTGAGAGCATTGTGAAGCTCATCCCTGGTAGCTTTCAGCTCTTCCCTAATATTAAAAACATGATCTCTGGTCGTTTTCAGTTCGGCCCTAATCAATTCCATTTGGTCACCCATGGCTTTCTCCAACCTAGCTATTGCTTGGATAATTTTTAGCCTGAATTCTCTTTGTGACATATTGTCTATGTTGATAGCTGTTATCTCTGTTGCAGAAGGTCCATCCTCTGTATTTTTCTTCTGTTAGACATTCCACCTCCTAGTCATTTTGGTGAGAGATGGCTGAACGGGTGTAGCTGGGTGTATTGACTGTGGTGCAGTCAAGGTGCACCCTGGAATGCTTCTGAGCAATCAGGGTTCCCCACCCAAATGAGAGGAAAAATGAAAGGAAAAGAAAAAAAGAGAGAGGGAGAGAGGCAGGAAAGAAAGGTGAGATAAAAGAGAAGGTTTAGCACAAATGGGCCCCAAGGTAAGATTTATGAAGTATACAGACACAGACTAACAAAAAGACTGATAAAAGTATATGACAAGAAAAAAATACATATATATTTGCATACATACATATATATATGTATGTATATATTTATTTGCATACATACATGTATATATGTATATAAAGGAAGAACCTTGTCAAAAAGAACCCTGAGTGTAAGATTTATATTCTATCAGGACAAACACAAAAACACAGAAATACTGGTGGAAGAAAAAGATGGGAGAGTGGTTGTAAATTCTCAGTGTGGGTGATGAAGGTTGTTTTGATTCTTCCTGGATGTATTTTGATATCTTTGTTAAAGGACTCAACTTTTCTAAGATAAGCAGGTTTAGGAATTGGTTTACCTATAAGAGTGGCATTGATTGGGGAAATGGGATTACCTTGAAGTTTAACTCTAAATGACTATTAGAAAATAAAAATTCAAAAAAGGGATAAACTAAACTAAACTAAAATTTAAAAAAAAAATTAAAAATAGAAATGCAAGAGGAAAACACATGTGTATGTATCAAAAAGTTCAGGTTAGAAGGTTATTATGGAATTTGTTGTACTGGACATCTCACTGTGATGGTAAATAAGTTAAAAAATTATCTATATAATAATAAAAAATTAACAATATAAAAAAAAAAGAGCCAGAATAGTGGGATCAAATTAATAATAAAAATTGTCCTATGAAGTAGTGGTGGTTGTTTTCTTGTTGTCTTTTTTTTTTTTTTTTTCCTTTCCCAGTTGGTTTTCTGGGGGAGGGGCCTGCCATGTGGGTTTTCAGTCCCTGAAGTTCTCTCAGCTAAGTTTTCCTGCCCCTCTCAAGGGGGTGGGCTCTGAGGAAACTGGTTTTTTCAGGCTTTTGTTCTCTGGAGGTTTTTAGGTTTGTTCACTTTTGTTTCTCTCTCATGCCTTGACCGCTTTTGATGGTTTTTGTAGATTTAGAGGAAAGCAAACTGCACCCTGACATCCCTCTCAGAGAGAAGCCTTTGTCTGGCTGCAGAGCCCATATAAGTCCCCCCTTGGCCACTGGCAGAGCAGGTTCCCAGTCGCAGTCCCTGGGGACTCATGATTATTTGCTTGTACCCAAAATCAAGGCAGCGGCACTATCTGGGCAGCTCCAGACTGCAAGAGAAGTTCCAAGCAGCGATCTCACACTGATATTTTCCCACTGGCCTGGGAAGGGAGTGCTTGGTCTTTCAGGTCCGAGAGCACCTGGCTGGCTTTTGGGTGCACCTCTCAGGGGAGTGCATGGGGAAAGACTAGGACTCTGATGGTATGGCAGGGCACTTGCGTGGGGACTGCAAAAAGGCTGTGCTTCTGTTGGCTGGCGAGGCTCCCAGCCCCTCATGGGAGCCTGGCACAATGCACTCTCAGGTGCGCTGGTGGTTCAGGGAGGGAGACCTGGTTTCTCTGCCGCACTCTCTCTGGCTCTGCACCAGGGGTGGCTGTCCTGGGTCTGGGGACTTAAACCCGACCCTAACACCCCGATTCCCACAATTTTCCCCCCTGTGATCCTTTGCTCTTTTTGAGTGCTTTCTACCAGACTCCCAAGTTAATGCTGGTCCCCAGGCACAGGACACTCTCGTATTGGGATACTACTTTCCAAGGCTCGCCTCTAGTGGCTCCCTCCCCCTTTGGTTTATCTTCCCATATCAATCCGACTTTCCCACTCCGCTTTACCTGCACACTGGCGTCTTCTGCTCCAGTAGAGATCCAGACATGTATAATTCTGATCTCAGGCTGATTTCTTGGGTGATTGGAGATCTTTGGAAGGTAATCAGCTCACTTTAGGGTACAGGTTGAAAGGGTGCCTCTCCTACTTCCCTGCCATCTTGTCTCTATTTTTTAAATTTATTTTCAGCATAACAGTATTCATTGTTTCTGTACCACACCCAGTGCTCCATGTAATCCGTGCCCTCTCTAATACCCACCACCTGGTTCCCCCAACCTCCCACCCCCAGAACCACTTCAAACCTCTCCTATTGTTTTTCATAGTCCATAGTCTCTCATGGTTCATCTCCCCTTCCAATTTCCCCCAACTCCCTTCTCCTCTCTAACTCCCCATGTCTTCCATGCTCTTTGTTATGCTCCACAAATAAGTGAAACCATATGATACTTGTCTCTCTCTGCTTGACTTATTTCACTCAGCATAATCTTTTACAGTTCGTCCATGTTGCTACAAAAGTTGGGTATTCATCCTTCCTGATGGAGGCAATGCCTCCATTTTCCAAGGCTGTGTGAACAAATGAGGCAAGGGCCCTAGTCTTCCCTAATTTTGCACAGCAAACCTTTCTGTGATGAAACGTTCTGCTGACGTCTCTTGTCATGAAAGTAGAATCATATCTGAGTCACAGGACATTCCTGGCTGAACCATTCTCTTTCCCTCTTTGTTTTTGGCAGTCAGGAAATACCTGCTGCTGACGAGACAAGCACTGTGCCTCCTCACAGCTTGGGAAAGCAAATGGCACGTGTCCTTCAGCCAGGGCCAGGGACCCGGTCTGCCTGCAACTTCACCCAGCAGCAGCAACTTGTTTCGTGAAGAAACAAGTGTTCTCTAGAGGTAGTGCGGTCACAGAAGGAAGGGGCAATGCTGCAAATTCTAGGATCCAAACATCCTCTCATGACCGGCTTTTCACCCCCATCACTGATCTGAAGGTAAGCTTTCCTTAAGAAACAGGAGACGGCCCTAAAGTGATCTCTGCCCATGCCTCTCCTTTTCCACGGCTGTGTGAACAAACAAGGCAAGGGCCCTAGACTTCCCTCATTTTGCACAGCAAACCTCTCTGTGAGGAAACATTCCACTGACAGCTTCTGTCCTGAACGTAGAATCATATCTGAGCTATGGGACACTCCTGGCTGAATAATTCTCTTTCCCTCTTTGTTTCTGGCAGTCAGAAGATATCTGCTGCTGACACGACAAGCACTGTGCCTCCTCACAGCATGGGATAGCAAATGGCACGTGTCCTGAGCCAAGGCCGAGAACATGGTCTGCCTGCAAATTAACTCTGCAGCAATAACTTGTTTCATGAAGAAAGAAGGGTTCTCCTGAGGAAGTATATCATCAGAAGGAAAGGGCGACGCTGCAAACCCTAGGAAACCAGCACCCTGTAACGTTGAGCTTTCACCCCCCATTGCTGATCTGAAGGTAGACATGGTTTCCACAGCTTTCCTTAAGCAACAAGAGAGGGCCCTAAAATGAGCAAAGCCTGCACTTGACTATTTGCCTAAGTGTGGGTGATCAAATAATCAAGGGCCCTGGAATTTCCTCACTGTGCGAAGCAATTCTCTCTGTGAAGAAACTTTCCACTCAGGGCTTCTGTCTTGAACATAGAATCAAATCTAGGCTACAATACTTCCTAGGCTGAATCATTCTCCTTCCCACTTTTTTAGGCACTTAGGAGACATCTGCTGCTGAAGCAACAAGCACTGTGCCTCCTCACAGCTTGGGAAAGTGAATAGCACATGGCCTCTAGCGAATGCCGAGAATCCGGTGTGCCTATAACTTAATCCTCCAGCAACAACACATTTATTGAAGACACAAGCGTTCTTGTGAGCAAGTGCAGCATGCAAATGCAAAGGTTGAAGCCTCAAACTCTGGGAAAACAACACCCTCTCACCGCCGGCTTTCCTCTCCTATCGCTGATCTGATGGTAGGCAGGGTTTCCAAAGCTTTCCTTAAGCAACAGGAGAGAACCCTAAAATGACCAAAACCCAGACCTCACCTTTACCTTAAGGCTTTGTGAATGATCGATGAGGGACCCAGACTTCCTTCACTATGCAAAGCAAACCCCTCTGTGAGGAAACTTAGTGCTGACGTCTTCTGTCCTCAGTGTAGATTCCCATCTGAGCTACAAGGCTCTCTAGACTCCATCACTCTCCTTCCCGCTTGTTTCCATCAGTCAAGAGACATCTGACCCTGAGGCGACAAGCCCTGTGCCTCCCCACAGCATCAGAAAGCGAGTGGCATGTGACCTCTAGTGGAAGTCGAGAACCAAGACCTGCTGGAGCAGAACCCTCCTGGAGATGTTTGTTTCTTGAAGACAGAAGCATTCTCTTGAAGAAGTGCAACCGCAGAAGGAAAGGGCGATGCTGTAAATCCTAGGAAACCACCACCCTCTCACCACTGGCCTTTCACCCCCATCGCTGATCTGAGGGTAGGTAGGGTTTCCAAAGCTTTCCTTGAGCAACAGGAGAGGGCCCTAAATGACTAAAGCCACGACTTACCTTTTCCCCAAGGCTATGTGAATGCAGGAGACAGGGGCCCTAGTCTTCCCTCTCTCTGCTCAGCAAAGCTCTCTGTGAGGAAACATTCCACTCAGGTCCTCTGCCCTGAACATAGAATCAAATCTGGGCTACAAGACTCCCTTGGCTGAATCATTCTCCCTTTTGCTTGTTTTAGACAGTCAGAAGACATCTGCTGCCGAAGCCACTATCACTGTGCCTCCTCACAGCAAATGGCACGTGTCCTGGAGCAAAGGCCAAGAACCCGGGACACCTGCAACTTCACCCTGAAGCAGCACTCATTTCTTGAAGAAACAAGGGTTCTCCTGAGGGAATACAGCATCAGAAAGAAATGGCGGCACTGCAAACCCTAGGAAACCAACACCCTTAACGTTGAGCTTTCACCACCATTGCTGATCTTAAGGTAGACAGGGTTTCCACAGCTTTCCTTTCCTGGCTGAATCATTCTCTTTCCCTCTTTGTTTTTGGCAGTCAGGAGATACCTGCTGCCTAAGCGACAAACACTGTGCCTCCTCACAGCATGGGAAAGTGAATGGCATGTGTATGAGCAATTGCTGATAACAGGTCTGCCTGCAACTTAATCCTGCAGAAACACCTCCTATCTTGAAATAACAGGGGTTCTCCTGAGGAAGTGCAGTGCAAGCACTTAACTTAAAGTATCCAATCTGTCCAGAGTCCATCCTTATTCTATCTTCTTTCCTCAACTGGGCAGACAGTGCCTCAAATGGGTGTCTGCCTGAAGAAGTTTCACTGAACTCAGACCTTCCTATGGTCACCGGTATGGACATCAGAGACATGGCACTGTATGTGACTATTCATGTTTTCAACACAGTCAGTTCCAATATCTTCCATGTTTCGACCCCATCAAAACTGTCATGAGTCTGTCCCAAAGCACATTTCCTTCACCACATTTGAAGCGTTTTCAACAGATGTAGACAGTTTGTATGACCAGATGTCATGTTCTGCCATTCCATGCTTTGGAAGCCTAAGGGCCTTGGCCTGCACTTACACCTGACTATCCAACCTGCCCAGAGTCCGTCCTTGTTCTATCTTCTTTCCTCCACTGGGAAGACACTCCCACGAATGGGTGTCTGCCTTCAGAGGTTTCAATGAACACAGACCTGCAACGGTCACAGGAATGGACATTGGAGACCAGGGCGAAGCTTTTTACTATTCATGTTTTCTATTCCGTCAGTTCCAGCAGCTGCCATTTTCAACCCTCTTAAAACTGTCGAAGTCTGTTCTAAAGCACACTTCCCTCAATATGTTTGAAGAGTTTTCGACAAGGTAGAATGGATGACAATAGGTCGTGCTCTGCCATTCCATGTTTTGGAATCCTAAGGGCTGTGGCCTACACTTCACTCAGAGTATATAACCTGTCCAGAGTCCATCATTGCTCTATGTTTCTTCATCTGTGAATATACGACCACAAATAAGCATCCACCTGAAGAAGTTTCACTGAACACACACCTTCCAATGGTCACAGGTATGGACGTTCAAGACTACGGCCTTGTCCGCGATTCGTCAAGATTTCAACAAAGTCTGTTCCAACAGTTTCCATCTAGGTGTCCTAGATCGAAGTGTCCGTGTATTCCATTCAAAGTCAATATTTCTATTGACTATTTCTATTGCCAAGTCTGAATAGTAAACCCAGAAAGCAAATCACTGAGTATAGGCAGCCCCTAAAGTTATGCAGATATCTGTGATGGGTGGTGATGAGAATTGGGCAGCAACAGTAAGTGGTTGCAGAGAGACTGATCCATCTTGTCTCCTTGGGTGAATTTTGATTATAAAATACATCTTTTGTGTTAACATATGAAAAGCATATGCAAGATTAGATATCCTCCCCTCAATAAAACAGTAGAGAAGCACAAAGATAAAATTAAATCTCTTACAAAGAACATCAAAATGTGAATTGAGAGGCTTGATATTAGAGCTTATGTGACTTGGGACTGCCAATGTAAGGGTCATCCAGGGCCAGACCTACAAGTAAAGAAAAACATCCCATCGTAGTCCATCATCAAGAAGAGTAGCACTGCTACCCCTGAAAAGAAAAAAGAAAGAGACGCACTGAAAGATGCTGTTAAATAATATTCAGGCTTAGGGCTCTAAGTGTATCTTTTTTGCAGGTAATGCCAGTCAGAAGACTCTGGTATGTAAAAGTCTTGGGAAAAGCATTTATGACTCCTGATCATATTAACTCATCACTTTCTTTAAATGTTATGACCTTTCAAGTCTGAAGATTCCATAAATGCCTGAGACTGCACCAACCATTCTAGATCACCAGAACACACTGAATAAGACACAGAGAAGTTCGAGTCTTGAGGCTGTTAAAGAATTCCCTCACGCCCTCTGAAAGTTTTTTGTCTGAGATAGGTCACTTGACATGCAGAATCTCATGGCTCATATTCTTGTTAAAATTTTTATCCAATAGTTCAAGTTATTTGTGAATTACTTTGAAATGTCAGAATATAAATGTGCAGAAGACAGTGTGATGGAGGTTAATGGCCTAAACTTTCTTCCATTTCTGCAGTTTCCTACATAGTATCAGAAGCGATTATGAGATGGAAAAGGACCGTAACAATCATAAGGCTATAGAACCAGATGTTTACTTGAGGTTGAACATCAGATAAAATATTTGAAACAGGGACAAGGTTGTTTGGGAGTGAGAACAAACAGCAGGTACAGCGAAACGGAGGCAAGTCCAGGGATTGGCTAAAATCAACCAGGAATATCCATCCCTTACTTTTCTACTTCACTGATTGCTAAAATAGATGGGGTCCACTTAAACAAATTAAAGAACAGACATTTAGATGGGATAAGGTTCTGTTATATGCAGCTTTTCTTACATTCCAGCTACTGTGTTTGTATGAGAATATAGTTAGATTTGATGCTTCTCTAAAGAGCAGTAGGTTCTGAGTACCTGGGAGACTCAGTGGGTTAAGCATGTACCTTTGGCTCGGGTCATGATCTCAGGGTCCTAGGATCAAGTTATGCATTGGGCTCCCTGATCAGCACACAGCCTGTTTCCTCCTTTCTCTCTTTCCTGCCTCTCTGCCTACTTGTGATCTCTGTCAAATAAATAAAATCTTTAAAAGAGAGAGAGAGAGATTAGTAGGTTCTGGTGGGGGAGGGTAGTTAATAAATACACTCATCCATGCATATAACACCAGAATTAAGTACGTCATCATTCTGTGAAAGACAGAGTATAGTATGGGATGTAGTCTTCCAGAGTTGAGATTACTGGTTCAATCTGGCTGTCCTAGTGAAAGTGATGGACAGAGGTTGGAAGAAGACAGATAGGAAAGATTTTTGTTTAATGTTCTTCAGAATCAGGATATGAATTCAGCATGCTTTCAGACACTTAATGCAGTGAAGGCTAAAACTCAGGACGGGAGCAAGACTGTCTGGGTTTGAATCCTCACTGTGAAACTCATTAAAGAAGCAATAATGTAAATTAAAAAAAAAAAAAAGAATCATTGTATTCTGTTGAGTGACTATAACGCTACAAATTTATCTATTCCATATCTATTCCATGAGCAGAGTTGGTTCCAGCTTTCGCAGAGTATTGATAAGAACTAATATATACATGGACATATGGACACTTTTTGTTTTGTGTTTAGAAGAGCAATTCTCTTAACTGCAGAGAACAGAGAATATAAAGGAGAGTAGTAAGCAGAGGGGAGTTTGGTGGGGAGATGGCTAAAAGAGGATGGGGATGAAAGAGCATACTTATCATACTCATCACGATGGAACACTGAGTAACATATAGAATGTTGAATCACCATGTCGTACACCAGAAAGGAATAGAACACTATATGTTAACTGTACTGGAATTAAAATTTTTTAAAAAATTAAAAAGAAGTGGAATTCTGTGATAAGAGGGTATGTATAATCGATGGACGTAACTGCAGTGCAGGATTGAAGAATTACTTCAGTAAACTATGACATTGGGTTGCAACATCCTAGCTCTGTTACTTCTGACTTTGACATGATGTCTCTTCTTTACCTAGTTTTTCTAATTCTCAATCCATAGCTATGGACTTCCCTATCATTCTTTCTTTCCTAATAATTATCTCTTTCCAAACATGCAAATACTAATGACAAGATCATTGACTATAATCTTCTATTGCTCGTCTAATCAAGTCCTACTTAAGTTTCAATTTTTTAAATACCAGCCTCTGATGCAGTTTATTATAAGGAGTCACTACTCCCAACCATTCCTTGCATCCATTTTCCTGTGGCCACCTCATATGTGTCTCCTCATTTAATTATGGTTTGGTGTTGTTTTTATTGTTTTTGCTTGGGACCTGGCCAGCATCTGAGGATCTCAACTCCAGGACCATAACTAATATATTTCAATATTCCAGCACCAAATAGGCAGAATGTACAACACATAGAAGACATAAATACCCGTCACAAATACATGAATATTTAAGCGCATATCTCAAATTGTATTAACTGGGTTGGTTGTTTAAAAGATTTTATTTATATATTTGTCACACACAGAGAGAGATTATAAGTAGGCAGAGAAACAGGCAGGGTTGTGGGGGCAGCAGGCTCCCTACTGAGCAGAGAGCCTAATGTAGGGCTTGATCCCAGGACCCCAGGATCATAACCTGAGCCAGAATCAGAAGCTTTAACCCACTGAGCCACCCAGGCGCCCCAGATAGGATTTGCTGGTTAAGCATGCAGTTTCCTCTTTTTGTCTACTATAATTAAACTAATCTTTTTGTGTTTGTCTTCTATACTTTTCTGCTATACACAGGGCCCATCATTTTGTCAATTTTTTTTAAATATTTTATTCTGTTGACTAGTTACTGAAATACATGTATAGACGAGGAGGCATTGGTGGTAAGGGTATTATTTCTTTTAGAGAACCTTACAAGGGATAAAGCAGTTCTTCCAGCTTCATAGTGTATTACTTAAGCTAAGTTTTATTACACCTCGTCACTCACTCAAATGTAACTTTTTAGTTAGTTGGTTTATTATTATTGTGAAAGCCTTTTTTATTGTATAAGATATCAAGACCGGGAGATGGCATTGTGAGCAGAGTGCCATCCTAGGCCACGCACGCTGCTGCAGGGTTGAGGCCATCTCTGCTTATTTTGGCTTGGCAGGGTGAACCCAGGACGTGAACATGGAGCCCGGAAAAGCAAGGCCCATGAGGCACCAGCTCTCCCGCAGCTCTTCTTCCCTGATGAAACAAAGCGAACGCCCAAAGATTTGTTGAGGAAGTGGTGGCGAAGTGCGGTTCGCTCCAAGCCCAAAGCTTCTGCGAAAGCACAGCATTCGCTTAGAAATCAGAGTCGGTTCTGCGGGCTGCTGCTGCTGCTGCATGCCTGAGCCCAGTCTCACGGTGGGAGAAACCCGCATAAGGCGAAGGCCTCCTTGCCTGGGCATCTCTTCTGGGAAAGCACAGCATTCCTTGGGAAATCAGAGTCGGGTTTGTGGGATGCTGCTGCTGCTTGCCTGAGCTAGTCTCCACAGCATGGTGCTAGAAACCCTAATGGAGCGAAATTCTCTTTGCCCTAGCATCCCCTCTGCCTGAGAGAGATGCGTGGTTGCACTTCTGGAAAGGGCCTTAAGGAAAGAAGCACATCTATCACCGCGCTCCCCAGGAGCATGTCTGGGGAAGGCGCAGCACGCCGCCCCGGGAGAAGAAAAGGAGCCATTGGCCTTGCTGATGGGAAACGGTCCTGAAGCAGGAGAGCCGGCCCTGGCAGGAACAGTGGGCCGGTGGCAAGACAAGTGTCACCCGCTCCCTGTGCGGAAAGACGAAGCCTGGCTGCTAAGGAGACAGGACCGGATGACTAGGACAGGCGTGCGTGCTCCACTGTGAGGAAGTAGACTGGGCAGAAGGCAGGCCTCTGGGCCCAAGGGGACAGTAGCTCCTTGTCCTCCTGTACCTGGTGCAGAAATGGGCTTGCCACCAGGCGCCTACCCTGAACTCAGGAACAGCGGGCCCTTGGCAAGACAAGTATCACCAGCTTCCTAAAAGAACGGGCAGTCAGATGCCATCTTCCTCCAGGATGTGGCAGCGTTCGCAGAGACATGTGGTGTGCCGGGGAAAGAGTGGTGACAGTCCCACACAGCTCCCCATCCCAGTGAATGGGCGGATTACAGGGATCCTGTTGCCTCTCCTCTCCTGTGGCGAAGGCAGTGGCATAGTCCCCGAGTCCGCCTGAGCGCCAGAGCAAAAGGCCAAGCGTTGCCTACACCGAGAGATGGTAGTGTGCTGCAGGGTTGTGGCTGTGTCTGCTTAGTTTGGCCTGGCAGGGTGAACCCAGGGCGCGACCATGGAGCCTTGGGAAAGCAAGGCCCAAGAGACACCAGTTCACCCGCAGCTCTTCTTCCCTGACGCAACAGAGCGAACGCCAAAGCCTTGCTGAGAAAGCAGCAGCGAAGTCAGTTCGCCCCAAGCTGAACACCTCTGCTAAAGCATAGCAGTCGCTGGGAAATCAGAGTCGGTTCTGTGGGCTGCTGTTGCTGCTTCCCTTAGCCTAGTATTCGCAGCACGGTTGGTGAAACCCACATAGAGAGAAAGCCTCTTTGCCCGGGCATCCTCTCTGGGAAAGCACAGCATTCTTTAGGAAATCAGAGTCAGGACTGTGGGATGCTGCTGTTGCTTGCCTGAGCTAGTCTCCACAGCACGGGGTAATAAACCCACATGGAGTGAAATTCTCTTTGCGTGGGCATCCCCTCATCCTGAGAGAGAAGCGTGGTGGCGCCTGTGGAAACAGCCTTAAGGAAAGGGACACGTCTGTCACAGCGCTCCCAGGAACATTTCTGGGGAAGGTGTAGCACGCTGCCCCTGGAGAAGAGAAGGATCTGTTGGCCTTGTTGTCGGGATACAGTCGCGAAGCAGGAGAGCCAGCCCTGGCAGGAACAGCGGGCCGGTGGCAAGACAAGTGTCTCCCGCTCCCTGTGCGGAGAGACGGAAGCCTGGCTGCTAAGGAGACAGGACCGGATGACTAGGACAGGTGCGCGAGCTCCACTGTGAGGAAGGAGACTGGGCAGAAGGCAGGCCAGTCCTGGGCCTCTGGGCCCAAGGGGACAGCAGCTCCTGGCCACCTGTCCCTGGTGCAGACATGTGGTTGCCACCAGGCGCCTACCCGGAACTCGCAGAAACTGTTCCCTGAAAGAACGGACAGTCAGATGCTGTCTTCCTCCAGGATGTGGCAGCATTCGCGGAGGCATGGGGTGTGCCGGGGAAGGAATGGTGACAGTCCCCCAAAGCTCCCCATCCCAGTGCATAGGTGGTGGGCAGGGATCCTGTCGCCTCTACTCTCCTGTGGGGAAAGGCACTGGCATAGTCCCGGAGTCCACCTGAGTGCCAGAGCAAAAGGCCAAGCCTGGCCTACGGCAGGAGATGGTATTGTGCATAGAGTGCCATCCTAGGCCTCGCACGCTGCTGAAGGGTTGTGGCTGTGTCTGTTTAGTTCGGCTTGGCAGGGTGAACCCAGGGCGCAAGCATGGAATCCGGGAAAGCAAGGCCCAAGAGGCACCAGCTCTTCTGCAGCTCTTCCCTGATGCGACAGAGCAGCAGTGAAGTGCGGTTCGCGCCAAGCTGAAAACCTCTGCGAAAGCATAGCAGTAGCTGGGAAATCAGAGTCGGTTCTTTGGGCTGCTGTTGCTGCTTGCCTTAGTCTAGTATTCGCAGCACGGTGGAAGCAACCCAGATAGTGCGAAAGCCTCTTTGCCCAGTCATCCCCTCTGGGAAAGCACTGCATTCTTTGAGAAATCAGAGTCAGGTCTGCGGGATGCTGCTGCTTGCCTGAGCCCAGTCTCAAGGTGGGAGAAACACGCATAGATCCAAAGCCTCTTTGTAAGTGCATCCCCTCTGGGAAAGCACAGCATGCGCTGGGAAATCAGTGTCAGTTATGAGGGTTGCTGATGCCGCTTGCCTGAACATAGTCTCCGAAGCACGGTGGGAGAAACCCTTATGGAGCGAAATCCTCTTAGCCCAGGCATCCCCTCTGTCTGAGAGAGAAGCGTGGTTGCACCTGTGGAAAGAGCCTTAAGGAAAGGGACACGTCTGTCACTGAGCTCCCCAGGAGCATGTCTGAGGAAGGCGCAGCACTCCACTCCAGGAGAAGGGAAGGAGCTGTTGGCCTTGCTGTCGGGAAATGGTCGTGAATGGGAGAGCCTGCCATGGCTGGAACAGCGGGCAGGTGGCAAGATAAGTGTCATACTCTCCCTGTCCAGAGAGACAGAAGACTGGCTGCTAAGGAGACACCAGGGGACGACTAGGGCAGGCGCGCGTGCTCCACTCTGAGGAAGGAGTCTGGGCAGAAGGCATGCCTGTCCTGGGCCTCTGGGCCCAAGGGGCCAGCAGCTCCTTGGCCACCTGTCCCTGATGCAGACATGGGCTTGCAACCGGCCGCCCGGCTCTGAACTCCAGAAACAGCTCCTGGAGGAACGAGCAGTCAGATGCCGTCTTCCTCCAGGATATGGCAGCGATGGTGGAGGCAGGGGGTGTCCCGGGGAAGGAGAGACAGTTACCCATTACTCCCCATCCCAGGGTGCCAGCCAAAAAAGCTTATGGTCTGTTAAAATCAGATTTTTAAAAGACTTTTATTTATTTATTTGAGAGAGAGAGAGAGTGAGAGAGCATGAGAGGGGAGAAGGTCAGAGGGAGAAGTAGACTTCCCATGAAGCTGGGAGCCTGATGCAGGACTTGATCCTGGGACTCCAGAATCAAAATAGGATTGATTGACTCAAGACAGTCAGGGAGGACATTTCTCAGGAGTCACAGAATGCTGGTTGCCATGAGGGAGGAGTCTTTTACAAAGTCTGGGCTCTCACAGAAGGAGTCTGAAGCACGTGTATGGAAAGCAGAGGTCAGTTCTGGATTAGAAGCTCTTTCTGAGGGGAAATGAGTAGAAGCAGGGATTAACCAGGACTTGGGCTCTGCCTTACTCAGTTCAGGCTGCTGCAACAAATGATGACAGACTGGGTGGCTGAAAGAGCAAAACATGTCCTATTCCTTGCAGTTCTAGAGGCTGAGAAGTCCAAAGCAAGTTCCTGGGAGATCTGATATCTAGCAAGAGACTGCTTCATTATCTATAGATGCCCATATTCCTGTTGTAGCCTTGCATGGCTGACAGCTGGCAGAACAATCTCTCAGGTCTTTTCTCGGAGGGGTTTTATCTCATTCATAAGGGTTCCAATCACATGACCTCATCACCTCTCAAAGCCCATACCTCCTGACGGCACTCCCTCATCTGAATTGGGACAAGACACAAACATTCAGTCCATTAGCAAGTGTTGTCCTGAGGACAGCATAGCTTATCAACTGGGTATTCCCAGGAACCCATGGGACTAGCAAAGCAGAATCTGGGGGCGTCACTGGTAGGAAAGCAGGAGTTGCCCAAGAGAGAGTCCTCATAGCATTTTACAGAGACAGCAGGACCCTTGAGAAACAATAGTTTCCATGACCCATACAGCAGCCTTTATCTATGCCTGTCCTCCCTGCTGGATTCACAGCAAGCCTGCTTCTTTCTTTTCCAGTACAAATGGATTTCCACTCTCTGAATCCTGATGAATTTTTGCTCTTTTGCAGTTAGTAGGTTGTCCCTCAGGATTCTGCATGTCTGGATTTGCAATCGTGGAAACTGCCAAAGGTCTAGGGACCTGCGTGGCAGAACCCGGCCTCTATCACTATTGCCCAAGGTAGGGACTCTGGTCCCTTGAGCGTCCTGTGCTGCTGTCAAAGGTCTGTGTGCATTGGCTTGTTGTTTTTTAAAAAAAATGTAATTGCTTATACGTGTGCTTGATCACGCTCAAGTGGCCTTTCTGTGGAAACAGTGGCCAAGCTACACCTAGAAGTCACTGAAGAAAGTCCTAAGAACTCCTGGTTTGTATGAGGCTAGAGAGAGAGAGAGAAAGAGAGAAAAAAAATCTGCCTCTCTGCATTTTTCAAGTCCCTGGGCAAAATCCGTTGGCTGTGCACTCCCCACATGGAGATTCCAGGCAGGGAGGCCCTCCTGAGCCTCATCTCCCTGGGTTCCTCCTCCAGGAGTAATCCCTAGTTTGAAACCAGTGTTAGGAAAGGAAGAGCAGCAAAGCAGGGTCCAGAAGGAAGGACTGCCACAGACCACGGAGTACCAGAGGGCCAGGCTGGTACCTGCTCACTGTTGGGGTACAAATGGGCTCAGCTCAGCAGGTACAGAGGTGCCTTAGGCCCCTCTGATGGGCTTTGCAGTGCCCCAAAATCAGGAAGAAAAAAGGCTGGCTCAAGTGACTTATTTTTGGCTTGGAAGGAGCTGACAGCAATGGAAATAAACAAGTAGGGAATGATGTTGGAAAGTTGGAGGGTTTGTCCTTTATATCTCAGCTTTCTCTCCTATCTTCCCTTGCTCTGTAGTGTGTCCTCAAAGAAGTTTTTGGCATGATATTCCTGTTCACTGATTTACTTCTGAGCTGTGTCTTATCTGCTGTTCAGCTCATCTGGTGAATTCTTTTACTGTAAAAAGTATCTTGCCCTTGCAAGGACAAGGGCAAGACCTGAGAAATCCCAGGGATTTCAGCTTGCCACCCAGAAGGTAACAAGGCTGTTTGGAATGCTGGAAAGGATTCAGAGTAGCGGAAATCGGCTTGGACATCTGAGACCACCCCCACACTCAGCGGTCCCCTGGACACAAACCCAGACCTTGATACTGATCCTGAACCATCTTCTCAACTCAGACCCCTGTGATCCTCACCACAGTGCTTTCAGATCAGTGCGGCCATGCCCATAGGCACAAACTCTTAAGCCTAGATTCTGTCCTGAGAGGTCTCTCCCCAACGGCCTGGCTCCAAAGCCTCAGATATTGGGGACAGTGAGGAACACCATAGGACTCACCCTGCCACCCCGAAAGAAACCATGCCATTTGGAACTCTAGAAAGGATTCAGAGGAACAGAAATCTGCATTCCTACCTCTGGACACCCGCATATTCGCAGGCCCCTGGATGCAAACCTGGAGCATGACACTCACCCTGAACCAATTCCTTGACTGCCCCCTCCCCCCAGAAAGATGGACAGAGTGCTGGCAGATTGGGCTTGCCATGTGGTGGGCCCTAACCATAACCTTTGGTTTGGTTCTCAGGGTTCTGACCCCAAAGGCCTTGCAGTAGATGCCCTACAATTTGGAGACACCTGGGCAATCCTAGAGGACTCATCCTGCCGCCCAGAAGGAAAACTCTGCCATTTGGAACTGCGGAATGGATTCAGAGGAGCAGAAATCTGCATGCCCAGCTAAGGACACGCCCATTCAGAGCTGACTCCTGGACACAAAGCCAGAGCAAGACACACATTCACCTACACTGTCAACTCAGCCACCCAGACAGCTCTCCATGGGTTCTTCAGGTCAGTCCTGCCATGTCCCTGATCCCTAACACTAACCCTTGGATGGGTTCTGTAATGATCTCCTCATTTCAGGTTATGTGGTGGTTTTGCAGGTCATTGTACTGGTGTGGAGTCAAACACACTGAAGCATCCCGTGTGAAGTGGCAAACGTAGTAGAGAAATGACGGCTGGGGAATCTGAGTGTGGAGACAGCACGTATTTGTGCTGCTATAACAAGCTGACTACACTTTGAAATCACCGCAGAGGAAATGTCTCTTCCAAACATCCATGTTAGCACGACGACACAGAAGCAGAGAGGACATCAGACTTTGGGATGGAGGCCAAGCCCTCCCAGTTCCAGGTCACCCAACATGGAGAGGACACATGTTAGCAAGAGACTCGTGGGAGGATTAAATCATGGGCCCCTGTATCTCAGGTGCAGTAGAAGCAGTGGATTTGGAATTCCAGTTTTCCACAACGTTTCACCACAAGCTGGTTAGAACTGTGCAAAAATCAGGAAGGGAAGCCCAGTAAAGTGGACTGGGGATGCCAGAAGGGGAGGCTGGAAGGGGGCGCCTGGTGCTCAGTGCCCATTACAGACCCCACATTGCAATCCACCACAGGAGAGACTCACCAATTCCAGGCTCCACAGGGGAAGCTGGAGTTTCATCTCCTGACTTTTTGTAGGAGCTTTGCAACACAGCTGGTAAGAATTCTCCATCACCCTGCCTTTCTCCAGGGGACTTTCCTTCCAAGCACCCCTCCCAACTACTTCCTCCTCCATGAAATAATGTTCCTCTACTTTGTTTCTCGCACTTGCCTATGATGGGACCGTAGCTTGCTCAGCCCAGACTGCCAGTCTCTGCTCTTCCCAAATAAACCCATGCTGCTGGTCAAATAACTGGCAGATTGACCTTAAGGCAAATCGAACTAATAAATTCAAGAAGTTGCAAGGAACAAAATCAATATGCACAAATTACTTGCACTCCTACGTGCTTGGAAGGAACCATCAGAAAGAAACTATGGAGAACAATCTTATTTACACCTGCATCCAGGAGAGCAAGATACCCGGGAGGCCTGTGAACCAAGAAGGTGACAGACCTGTCCTCTGACAGCCCTGCAACAATGACCACAGACAGGGAGGAGCACACACGGAGATGGGGAGGCACTGTGCTCAGGGAAGAGCCCACACTGGGAAAATACCTACTCTCCCCCAAACCGTCTACAGAGTGCTCACTCTGGCTCCCGAACTTCCGGACTCGGCGCCAGCCCGGAGTGGGTGTGGACACGGGAAGGACCCCGCAGGGCTGAGGTGGGGGAAGCACAAGCACCAAAGCAGGCAGACGCTCCCTGACTGCAGACCATCTGAGGAGCCCCAGGAACCGAATCCGGGAGCACACAAACACAGACGAGGACCTAGGAGCACCCGAGCCCAGAAAGGGGGGGATCCCACAGCCCCACAGACAGCACAGCAGGAGGCCAAGTCTCCTCACACAAAACGACGGAAGCCCCAGTGACTACACAGGGCGCCCTTCCTCTGTGGGGTCCTGAGACCACGAACCCCTTGGCAGTCCACTCAGGCAGCTTTTCCTCACCTCCTCCAGCGTCTGGTCCTTAGGAGGTTGGACTGCTGTCAGTGTGGGCGCGTCCTCCACAACGGGTCTGGTCAGTGTGGATGCAGAGCCACACCCTCCTCAGCTTGTCCTGTCAGGGTGGGAGGCGCCTCACATTCTCCAGAAGTCTCCACAGTGGGTCCTGAAGAGGCGGGGCTCTGGTCCCAGCTGTGGCTGAGCAGCCTGGGCTCAGGGCGGGAGCTGGGGTCTGGCGCCCTCTGCAGGCGGTGGAAGGCAGTGCAGGACTGTGGGAGCTCACCCTTCAGTGGAAGGTCCTGCTCCCTCCCGGGGTCCAGCTGACGACATTTCATTCCGGAAATTCAAGCTGCATGGAGCCCAATACCCCCCAACTTCCCCAAAATAGCTAAGGAACAATGAATTGGAAACAATGTGGAATTACAACAGTCCTTGACCCAAACAGTAGCACTGAATATGGACCTGATGCAGACCCACACGCTGACCTCAACTTGGTCTCAAGACTGGACCCTACCCTAATCCAAGACCCTAACCCTAGCCCCAACCCAAACAATGTTCACAAGAATCAAAAGGTAGAAACTGCACATATCCATCAGTGGCAAGTGCATAAACAAATTGTGGTGAAGGCTTTGAATTTGGGTTCAGGTTCAGGTTTTAGTCAGAGTTCTAGATCAGGCTTTGGGTTTAGTGTTAGGGTGAGGATTTAGAGTGAAGGACAAGGAAACAGAGTTATAGTTTTGGGGTTTAAGTTTATGATTTAGGCTTTAAGACTCAGGGCCTATGGGATAAAGTTCAAGGTCAAATTTGGGGTTTGGCTTCATGCTGAGATTTGGGTTCAGGGTTCATGTCTTGGAGGACTGGTTTAGGGTTTGGGTTCATGGTTCAGGGCTTGGATTCAGGGCTCAGGTACATGCTTTGGGTTCCATTTCAGGTTTGAGATTCAGGGTTCTAGTTTGGGCTTTAAGGTCAGCTTAGGTTTCAGCGTTGTTAGGGGTTAAGGTTAGGTTTAGGGATGACACATTTTCTTCAGTTGTCATCATGGACAAAAAAATTCTATCTGAAGTTTCTAAGTCAGAAATGTATTTCATCTAGGGGCACCTGGGTGGCTCTGCGTGTTAAGCCTCTGCCTTGGGCTCAGGTCATGATCTCAGGGTCCTGGGATAGAGCGCTTCATCAGGCTCTCTGATTGGCGGGGAGCCTGCTTTCCCTATCTTTCTCTCTGCCTGCCTCTCTGCCTACTTGTGATCTCTGTCTGTCAAATAAATAGAATCTTAAAAAAAAAAAAAAGAAATGTATTTCAGCTGGGTGTCAGGAGCTGGTTTGGAATTTAGGTTCCCAGTAACTCCCTACCAACAGCATTCTGATCCTAGAGTCTCCCAGTCACCCAGAAGCAGCTCTTGTCTTGGCTCAAACTAGGCTCTCTGCCCTTGGCAGAGAAGGGCAAGTTGGTGCCAAAGTTGGGATTTCACAATGGTAGAGGTGTGAAACCAGATATTGTGGAACTATCATGGAAAATGAGACAAGACACAAATAACTGGTTGACTCCTGATTCTTCCGCAAAAACAAAGACCATGTTTCCAATAGAATCTGATAATGTTCCCTAGGAAGGCCTATGGTACTCAGTACCAGTACCAAAAGAGGACCCCTCCCCTGGTTTAAATTAAGAATCACAGCAGGATATTTCCTCCTTAGTGTCAAAAATAAAATTTTATTTTTTGGCTGTTCCAGTGTACAATTTGTGGAAGCACTGATAACGTTTTCATGCTCAAATTCCCATCAACGCAATGCAGGCAACGGTGTGATGCATTGCTTCTTGGAATACCAAGTACAAGGAGGGCTATTAGAAGTAGTAAAAAGATACCAAATATGAAATTCAGAAAAAGCACCATTTATGGGCACCTAATGTGGATCCCTAACCATAAGATCTAACATATCATCCTATAGATTTCACTTACAAAAATCATCAATAACAGTAGTCTACTGACCACTGTAACCACCCCACCATTGACCTCTAGGCCTGTAATACACACTCCAACCCCTGGAGACACAATTCTCAGCAGCAGAATGGGACTTGCCCAGTCCAGGTGGACCAACTCTTAATGTAAAGCCAAAAAATCCTGCTCCTTGGAAATCCCAGCCATTAGGACACAGTCACAGAAACCATACCCAGAACTCAATAAAGGACAGACATCCATCCCATGGGGCGGATGCTGGAGATCACCCCCACTCCCATGAAGTAGCTCTACAGCAGACTCCAGGTCTGTCCTCTTCCCGGGATCACACGTGGCACCACTCCCTCCTCAGAACAAAACTGTGAGCTGTCCTCATCAGGCCTGTGTGCAGGCTCACAGAAAGCCAGACACTTTCTTGGGAGCACTCAGCCTCTCATGCCTATCCCAGCAGATGGAGGGTACTGTCTTCCCGACTTCTGTACCAACTAGAGAAGACTTGGAACAAGTCTTGCCAGACTCTATGCAAAGGCATATTCTCCATCTGCAAAATGATGGATGGTGAAACACCACGGATTCCCTGCACCTTCTTGAACCTAGGTAAGTTGGAGCTATAGCTTGCCCAGAGCTATTATCCCCAATCCCCTAAACACACACACTTCTCTTGTGCACTCTGGGCCAGTTTCCATCCACTTTGCTCCTCAGCCATTGTCTCTGCAGAGAAGTACATCAGTACTGAGGTGCTGGGACTGAGGTGCTAGGTGCTAAGCCAGCACCTTGGACCCACTTACTATCAGAAATTAATATTCGTTTTATTAACAGATGCATCCCATAAGATCTTGCCACCACAGCCATTAGAAAAGTCATTACAACAGAGGTCCTAACAACATGTGCCAACCTCCATGGCTCCACTCTCTGGCTCTAGGGATTGGTTCATTCATGGGCATGTGACCTGGTCCCAGCCAATGAGGTGGGAGGAACCTTGGGTCTTAGCCTGCAGGGCCAAGGATGGGATGAAATGCCCAGGCCAGGGGGATTTTCCATCATGACCACAGAAGTAGCCTCAGCCAGGCCTGTGCCCGTGCCACAGAGAGCTCAGGAAGCCAGATGCTTCATTACATTGCTGAGGGCTGAATCAGACTTGTCCTGAAGGCCACACATGCTACAACCTCTGCTAACTCAGGAGAACCCTAAATGTGCTCATGGTCTTGGCCTGAACAAGATGACCATCTATGTGGTATATAACCTGCAAGATATACCCACCAGGCAAAGGGGACTGTCTCAACCAAACAATACACACATGGAATTTAACCACAGACAAACGTCTTGTGGCAAACTTGAGGCCTACAGAGAAAGGCAGGAGAATCCCTGAGGCCTTCATTGTTGGCCAGTCTCACTATCATCTTTTTTTCCTTTCAAGTGGAGGGGCCAGGGTCAGGCAGGATATGTCCCAGTGTACTCCCACTCTGCCACTGGAAAAGAAGAGTCCTCTCCCCCATCATCCATCATGTTGCAGATCTGGAGTGTGGGAAACTATCACCCATGGGCCAAATGGGACCTCTCCCTGTATTCTGTCAATAAAGTGTGGCTGGAACATGAGTTATGGATGGTCTGGGGCTGCTCTCAAGCCACAGTGCAAGAGTGGAGTCATTGTCAGAGACACCACATGGACAGCAAACCTGACAGAAAATATTTACAGAGACCTTATGGAAAAGTCTGTGTCGATCCCTGGTCTCAAAAGTCCTAGGATCATGTCACTTCTTTGAACAGAGCATAGCGCATTCTGGGTAAAATTTAATTTCTTCACCCCCAGAGGCAAGGACTTCCATCTTTTTAGCCAGAACTCCATCTCCATCCTCCTTTATTTAAACCTTAAATGACATATCTACATGTCTGCAGCCCAACAGGAATGCACTGTACATGATAGTGATGCGCAGAAACAAAGGTTTAAGTGTGAACTTATGAGGGTGAGCGTGTGCTTCCCCTTTGTTAGCCACAGTGTGCAAGGAGGATATGATACAGTAGTGTGCTTTCTGTCCCACAGGAATGGCAAAAAATTAACCCTAGCACAACCCTAAACCTACTCCTACCTCAACCCCTGACCCTAACTCTACCCCAAACCTCTAACCTTAACCCCTGACCCTAAACCGTGACCCTAAAATCTGACTGTAAACTTGACCCCAACCCTGTCCCTAGGTTAGGCTCAGAGGGGTCTGTTCCCAGAGACCTGATGCCAAAGCCCCAGGGACTAAGGACACCTGAGTAAATCCAGAGGATTCCACCTGCCACCCAGAAGGAAACCATGCCATTTGGTTCAGAGCAGGAGAAATCTGCATGCCCACCTAAAGCAACCCCCACATTCAGTGCTGGCTGGACTCAAACCTGGAGCCTGAAACTCACCCTGACCATGCCCTGAACTCCACCCTTCAGTAGTCTTGCCACACAGCTGGCAGATTGAACCTGCCATGATCCTAGGCCCCAACCCTCACCCTAGATTGGCTTTTTAAAGGACCATGCCCAGAGGCCTGGCTCCAGATCCCCAGGGAATGGGGACACCTAAGCAAAGCAGAGGGCTCATCCTACAACAAAGTCAGAAATCATGCCTTTTGTAACTGCAGAAAGGATTTAGAGAAGAAATCTGAATGAAATCTTGAACCAATCCCTGCTTATTTATAGTTCCAAACCATACTGAATGCAAAGCCTGAGCCTGATACTCTCCTTAACTCTAGCCCTCAATTCAGACATCTGTGAAGGTCTCCACACCTAAGCAGATCACACCTTCCATGCTCCTTGGACCACCCCTCTCCTAGATTAAGACGTAGGTATAAACATGAACACAACTTTCTACCAAAAGGACATTACAAGTGCCACATCACTTAGCATCAGGGAAATACAAATCAAAACCACAATGAGATACCACCTTACAACAGCTGGCATGGCTAAAATTATCAAGGCAGGGAAAAACAAATGTTGGTGAGGACGTGGTGATAGGGAAATCCTCTTACACTGCTGGTGGAAAAACAAGCTCGTACAGCTACTCTTCCAAATGTTACCAAGTTTCTTCAAGAACTTAAAGATAGAGCTACAGTACGACCCAACAATTGCACTAATAGGTATTTACCCCAAAGACACAAATTGAATAAAAACTAGTGGCACCTGCTCCCCAAAGTTCATTGCAACATTATCCTCTCTAGCCAAAGTACGGAAAGAGCTCAGATGTTCATGGACAGATGAATGGGTAAAGAAGATGTGGTTCATATCTACAACAGAATATTATTCAGCCATCAGAGAGGATGAAGACTTAGCATCACATCCACCTGGATGGAATTGGAGGGTGTTATGCTGAACAAAATAAGTCTATCAGAGAAAGACAGTTGTACATGGGTTCCCTCCTTTCTGAAATAGAAGAAACACCACAGACGATCAGAGGGGTAGGGAAGGAAAGCTGAATGGGATGTCATCAGAAAAAGAGAAAAACCATGAGAGATTCTTCAGTACAGAAACAAACTGTTGGGATTGTTACAGAAACAAACTTAGGGTTGCTGGAGGGGAGGTGGCTAGGGAATACTGTAACTGGGTGATGGACATTAAGGAGGGCATGGGATGCAAGAAGTACTGGGTGTTGCACACACCTGATCTATTATTGAACACTACATCTGAAACTAATGATGTAGTCTAAGTTGGCTCATTGAATTTAAGTTAAACAAAAAGAACTCAAGTAAACACTCCTAAAAACCTGTATGGAACCAGCAAAGATACTGAACAGTCAAGTCAACACAATGCTGAGAAAGGAAAACAAAGCTGGAGGAGTCACAATTCCAGATTTCAAGTTCTACTACAAAGCTGTAGTCATCCTAACAGGATGGTCCTGGCACAAAAATACACACAGAAACCAAGGGAACAGGACAGAAGCTCAGATATAAACCCGCAGTTGTGTGCCCAATTAATCTTCCACAAAGCAGGCAAGAATATCAAAAAGGAAAAAGACAGTCTTTACCACAAATGGTTTTGGAAAAACTGGACGGCCACAAACAAAAGAATGCAGTTACTCTGCTTCCTTACACCATAGAGACAAACAAACGCAAAACAGTTTCAAGACCTCAATGAAAGATCAGGAACCATAAAAACTCTACAAGAGGGCTCAGCCAGTAACTTCTTGACATGGACCAAGCAGCATTTTTCTAGACTGTCTCCTGAGGCAAAGGAAAGAAAAGCAAAAATAACCTACTGAGACTATATAAAAAAATATAAAAAGTTTCCACGCAGGAGAACTAGGAAGAAGTAATAATAATAAGACAACCTACTGAAAGGGAGAAGGTATTTACAAATATCCTGTGCAATAAAGGGATAGTATCCAAAATATATAGAATGGATACAACTCAACACCACAAAAACAAGTAATCTGGTTAAAAAATAGTCTGAAGACACGGACAGACATTTTTCCGAAGAAGAAATAGAGATGGCCAACGGCCCCATGAAAAGCTGCTTCACCATCACCCAAGCTCAGGAAAATACAAACCAGAAGTAAAATGAGATATTACCACATACTGTCAGAATGACTCCCATCAACAACACAAGGAAGAGCAGGTGCTGGGAGGGTGTGGCAAAAGGGGACCTTCTGTACAGTTGGTGGAAAAACAACCTGCTACAGCCACTCTGGAAAACAGTATGGAGAGTCCTCAAGGCGTTAAACATAGAGTTGCCCTGGATCCAGCCACAACACTACTGGGTATTTACCTAAAGCACATAAAAACAAGAGCACAAAAGGACACACACACACCTTTGTCTCTTCCAGCAATATTTAAAAGATCACAATACAGAAGCAACCAAAGTGTCTGTTGATAAAGTGATAAATGAAATGAGATGCATACACACACACAGAGGAATATTACTCAGGCAAAAAAAATAATAAAATCTTGCCATTTGCAGCCACATGGATGGAACTAGAGAAGATTATCCTCAGTAAAAACAGTCAGTCAGAGAAACTGACTCTTGTGTAGAATCGAGGAAACAAGCATACATACATAAAGGAGAAAAAAAGAGACAAACCAAAATACAGATTTTTAAAAAAATTCTTTGCAGTGTAACAGTATTCTTTATTTTTGCAACACATCCAGTGCTCCATGCAATACGTGTCCTCGACCTGGCTCCCCCAACCTCCCCCACCCCCGCCACTTCCAAACCCTCAGGTTGTTTTTCAGAGTCCATAGTCTCTCCCGGTTCACCTCCCCTTCCAATTCCCTCAACTCACTTCGCCTCTCCATCTCCCCTTGTCCTCCAAGCTCTTTGTTATGCTCCACAAATAAGTGAAACCATATGATAATTGACTCTCTCTGCTTGACTATTTCACTCAGCATAATCTCTTCCAGTCCCCTCCATGTTGCTACAAAAGTTGGGTATTTGTCCTTTCTGATGGAGGCATAATACTTCATAGTGTATATGGACCACATCTTCCTTATCCATTTGTCCGTTGAAGGGCATCTTGGTTCCTTCCACAGTTTTGGCGACTGTGGCCATTGCTGCTATAAACATTGGGGTAGAGATGGCCCTTCTTTTCACTCCATCTGTATCTTTGGCGTAAATACCAAGTAGTGCAATTGCATGGTCCTAGGGAAGCTCTATTTTTAATTTCTTGAAAAATCTTCACACTGTTTTCCAAAGTGGCTGCACCAACTTGCATTCCCACCAACAGTGGAAGAGGGTTCCCCTTTCTCCACATCCTCTCCAACACATGTTGTTTCCTGTCTTGCTAATTTTGTCCATTCTAACTAGTGTAAGGTGATATCTCAATGTGGTTTTAATTTGAATCTCCCTGAGGGCTAGTGATGATGAACATTTTTTCATGTGTCTGAAAGCCATTTGTATGTCTTCATTGGAGAAGTGTCTGTTCATATCTTCTGCCCATTGTTTGATATGATTATCTGTTTTGTGTGTGTTGAGTTTGAGGAGTTCTTTTTAGATCCTGGATATCAACCTTTTGTCTGTACTGTCATTTGCAAATATCTTCTCCCATTCCGTGGGTTGCCTCTTTGTTTTCTTGATGGTTTCCTTTGCTGTGCAGAAGCTTTTAATATTGATGAAGTCCCAAAAGTTTATTTTTGTTTTTGTTTCCTTTGCCTTTGGAGACATAGCTTGAAAAAAGTTTCTGTGGCTGATATCGAAGAGGTTACTGCCTCTGTTCTCCTCTAGAATTCTGATGGATTCCTGTCTCATGTTGAGGTCTTTTATCCATTTCAAGTTTATCTTTGTGTACAGTGTAAGAGAATGGTCAAGTTTCATTCTTCTACATATAGCTGTCCAGTTTTCCCAGCACCATTTATTGAAGAGACTGCCTTTTTTCCACTGTATATATATATATTTTTTTGTCAAAGATTATTTCACCATGGAGTTGTGGGTCCATATCTGGGCTCTCTACTCTGTTCCACTGGTCTGTCTATGTGTCTGTTTTTATGCCAGTTCCATGCTGTCTTGGTGACCACAGCTTTGTAGTAAAGCTTGATATCAGGTAGCATGATTCCGCCAGTTTTATTTTTGTTTTTCAACATTTCCTTAGCGATTCGGGGTCTCTTCTGATTCCATACAAATTTTTGAATTATTTGCTCCAGCTCTTTGAAAAATATCGGTGGAATTTTGATTGGAATGGCATTAAAAGTATAGATTGCTCTAGGCAGTATAGACATTTTACCAATGTTTATTCTTCCAATCCAAGAATATGGAATGGTCTTCCATCTTTTTGTGTCTTCTTCAGTTTCTTTCATGAGTGCTCTGTAGTACCTTGAGTACAGTTCCTTTACCTCTTTGGTTAGGTTTATTCTCAGGTATCTTATGGTCCTTGGTGCTAAAGTAAATGGAATCAGTTCTCTAATTTCCCTTTCTGTATTTTCTTGTTAGTGTATAAGAAAGCCACTGTTTCCTGTACATTGACTTGGTATCCTGCCACGTTACTGAATTGCTGTATGAGTTCTAGTAGTTTGGGAGTGGAGTCTTTTGGGCTTTCCATATAAGGAATCATGTCATCTGCGAAGAGAGAGAGTTTGACTTCTTCATTGCCAGTTTGGATACCATTCATTTCTCTTTGTTGTCTGATTGCAGTTGCTAGGACATCTAATACTATGTTGAACAAGAGTGGTGAGAGTGGACATCTTTGTCATGTTCCTGATCTCAACCGGAAGGCTGCAAACTTGGAGGAGGATGGAGGATGATATTTGCTGTGGGTCTTTCATAGATAGATTTTATGAAGTTCAGGAATGTTCCCTCTATGCCTATACTTTGATGCATTTTAATAAAGACCGGATGCTGGATTTTGTCAAATGCTTTTTCTGCGTCAATGGAGAGGACCATGTGGTTCTTCTCTCTTCTCTTATTGATTTGTTTTATCACTTTGATTGATTTGTGAATGTTGAACCATCCTTGTAACCCAGGGATGAATCCCACCTTGTCATGGTGGATAATTTTTTTTTTAAAGATTTTATTTATTTATTTGACAGAGAGAGAGATCACAAGTAGGCAGAGAGAGAGAGAGGAGGGAGCAGGCTCCCCACTGAGCAGAGAGCCCAATGTGGGACTCGATCTCCGGACCCCGAGATCATGACCTGAGCCGAAGGCAGTGGCTTAAACCACTGAGCCACCCAGGCACCAATGGTGGATAATCTTTTTAATGTGCTTTGGATCCTATTTGCTAGTATCTTGTTAAGAATCTTAGCATCCAGGGGAGCCTGGGTGGCTCAGTGGGTTAAAGCCTCTGTCTTTGGCTCAGGTCATGATCCCAGGGTCCTGGGATCGAGCCCCGCATCAGGCTCTCTGCTCGGCGGGGAGACTGCTTCCTCCTCTCTCTCTGCCTGCCTCTCTGCCTCCTTGTGATTTCTGTCTGTCAAATAAATAAAAAAGTCTTTAAAAAAAAAAAGAATCTTAGCATCCATATTCATCAATGATATTGGTCGGAAATTCTCCTATTTGGTGTGGTATTTGCCTGGTTTGAGGATCAGGGTAATGCTGGCTTCATAAAAAGAGTCTGGATGTTTTCCTTCTGCTTCCATTTTTCCATCAGGTCATGGGCTCTTGTTTTTTGGGAGGTTTTGGATCACTGCTTCAATCTCCTCACTAGATACCGGTCTATTCAGGTTGTCAATTTATTCCTGGTGCATTTTTGGGAGTTTACAGTGCGGGGAAAGCCGCCGTTCATCTAGCATCGTTCTGGAAGCCAGAGCCCATGCCCGGTGCCAACGAGGCCCAGGGCCCAAACTGCCGTGAGTGCCAGTCACCCCGAAACCGCATCCACCCAGGCAGAAGACGGCAGCACTCTCCACAGGGTGTGTGGAGGCTCGAGGAACGTGCCGGGCCCTTTCCTGGGAGCGAGAAACAGGTCTTCTGGGAGAGCAGCCCCTCCAACAACACTGTTGAGGAAAGGTACCTCCACAAACTCGCTCCTGCCAGAGAACACAGATGCCTTCAGAAGCATGTGTGAGGCAAAAGGGAGCAGTGCAGCCATCTCACCTGAGAGGCTGGTGTGTGCAGCCTGCGCCGCCCACGAGAACCCTGTTCTAGGTAGACAGACGTGATTTCCAAACCTACTTGAAGAAGCCTCAGCCAAAGGGCCCTACGGACGAGCGCTCAGACACAATCTCGAGTTAGGTTTTGGACCGCGGTTATGGCAGGCCGGAATTACAGACTGAGGGGAACTCCACTGGATATGACAGAAGGGCGAGTGTGTGGCGGTCGCTCAGGATTTTGTTTCTGGATTTTGTGTCAAGGATGGCCGAGGAATGTAGAGGTAGTAACCTCAAGGGAAATGGACAATTCTCCCTCCCTTGGGATTTGGCTGGCTCCCAAACTTTTGGAGTCATTGTGTGGGAAGGCAAAAGTCCTGTTTTCTGTCTCAGGAGTCCCTCCAAAAGAGGGATTCCAGATCAGAGTTCCAGGCACAGCGACCGGAAAGCAAGCTTTCTTGCCATGGAGAAGGAAAAGTTCTGTTTTGTGCATCAGGTTCCCCCATATGCAGGGATTTGAGAGAAGGTATAGGGACAGATGGCTAAAACCCTAGGTTGGGAAGAGATGATGGCTGAGGGCCTGGCGTGTTCGATCTGCTGCATATGCTGCCAGCTATCTGGGCGTGTGATGGGAGGTCTGGGCTCAGCCTGTGTCAGATAGAGCCTTAGTGCACAAGACAGCCTAGAAAATTGGAGTGTGTTCGTGGGCCGAGCAGGTTGATCCTCTTTTGGGGTTTCTGGGCAGGCCCATAGTGCACTTTTTTTTTTTTTTTTTTCTGGTGCGCAGGCAGAGTGCTGAGTTGTGGCTCCAGAATTCCCAATCTGGAGGCCTTTTGGGCCAGGAGTGTGAGGACGGAATTCCAGAAAACACAAGCTAGGGGTATGTTTCGGGTCGAGGGCATGGCAGGCCCACTCGGCAGAGTCTGAATTGAGATCCCAGGCCTCTGAATTAAGGGGAAGGATCAGACGTTGGCTCAGGCTGGAGTTTGTGTCCAAGATGGCACCTTAATGAAGAGGGGGCCTCATGAGGCCATGGAGGTTTGCCCACTCTGGGGGATATGAGCTGCTCCAAACTGCAACGTTTCCTTCAGTGGTACAGGCGAGTCCTCTTGCATGGCTCAAGGATGCACTATACAGAAAGACTTGAAAACAGGGCTCTAAGGATGGATACCTGTATTTTCATTGGCTCACATTTCCATTGGCTCCTAAGGACAAGGGAGATTCGATACGCTCACTATGGGCAGAGCTACCCAGGGGGCTGAGTTGAAATGGACTCTCATGAGGTTGGGTCATAATGTGGGTTTGTGTCCATGGAGACCCTGTAATGTGGAGGTGGCTCAGGGGCCCTGCAGTATTCTCCTACCCAGAGGATTTTACACAGCTCCCCGTAGCAAGCTTCCCATGTGGAGACAGGAGGTGCTCTGTTTTTTGCCTCAGGAAACCCCATATGCTAGTATTGGAGACCAGTCCTCTGAGAAGAGATGCCTGCAAATCTAAGATAGCATTCAGATTAGGGCCTAGGGGCATGTCTGGTTCAATCTTCTGTTTGTGGGACAACTGTCTGCGTGTTTGATTGGAGGTAGTTGCTCAGGTTGTGTGAGAAAGCACCTTTTTGTCTAGGGTGGACTAAGCAACTGGGGTGGCCTCGGGGGAACTGTAGGTTTCTCCTAATCTGTAGGGTTGTGGCCAATGGAATGGGCCAAGTTTCCTTTGAGAGGGAAGGCACAGTCCTGTGTTGCTGCTCCAGAGGCCCCAGCCTCAAGGCTGTGTGAATCAGGGCTGTGGGGACAGAAATGTAAAAACACATACTCAGCTTAGGTATTGGGCCGAGGACATGGCAGGCTGGATCTACAGACTGAGGGGAGCGCCTCTGGATAGGAAATAAAGGAAAGTGTGAGGCCGTAGCTCAGGCTTTTGTCTCTGGGTTTTGTGTCAAGGATGGCCGTGGAATGTTGGGGTGGCTTCATGGGCCATGAACGATTCTCCCTTTCTGCGGATTTCGCCCAGCTCCCAATCATTTGGGGTCATTCTGTGGGAAGGGAGGAGTCCTGTTTTCTGTCTCAGGGGTCCCTCCAAAAGAGGGATTCCAGAGCAGAGCCCCAGGTACGGATGACCAGAAAACCCCACCTTTGGTTAAGACTGGGGCCTAGGGTCATGGCCAGCCCAATATGCGAGCGATTGGACAAGCCTCTGAGAGGCCTTATTGGAAAATGGGTTCTTGTTGAGGGTCACAATGCATGTTTGTGCCCAAGGTGACCCTCAAGCATGGGCGTGGCCTCATGGGCCATTCAGGATTATTCTACTCTTGAGTATATTTCACTTTGACCCCCATCAGCATCCCAACAGCAAGCTTTCTTGAAATGGGAAAGGAGGAGTTCTGTTCTGAGCATCAGATTCTGGGGACAGATGTCTGAAAACCTAGGTTCCGCTGAGATGACAGCCAAGGGCCCTGGCAGTTCAGATCTGCTGGATATGTGTTCAGCTAACTGGGTGGCTGACAGGTGGTCTGGACTCAGGCTGTGTCAGAGAGAGCATCGGTGCACAGGGCGGCCTATGGAATTGCAGTTCCATCAAAGTCTGTGCACGTTGATCCTTATTTGTGTGTTTGTGCAGCCCCATAGGCCACTTTTTCCTTCTGGTCGACATGCAGAATACTGTGTTGTGCCTCCAGAATTTCCAATCTGGGGGTCTTGTGGGGCAGAAGTGTGAGGATGGAAGTCTGAAAACACAAGCTAGTTTTAGGTTTAGGACCTAGGGCATGGCAGGACCAATCTGCAGAGGCTGAATCGAGATCTCCAACCTCTGAAGTAGTGGTTGTAAAGACCTATTTTACTGTCCCTGCTCCCCTCCCCCAGGGGACTTAAAAACAAGTCCCAGAAACCAGCTCCAGGTGTGAAGGCCAAGAAAAACAAGGCTGTACCCACCTCGAGTCTAGCCCTGACATAAGTACAGCCATCTTGGCAAAGCAAAAGCTGGCACCTTGCACTGTAAGAGTGGGTTAGCATAATAATGGCAATCCTGAAGGCCAGGAAGCCATTTTACTGAGCATCCCTAACCAGCCCACAGGGCGCACTTGAGATAAGAGAAAGGGATAAGAGATAAGAGAAAATAGCTAAAACCTGAAAAAACAACTTAATCATATACCACCAGGGTGGAGGCAATGGTGCCCCAGGGACCAGGTGTTAAAGAAAAACAAATAGTTTAACTTGCAGAGATCACAATCCTGCAAGACAGGAATCTCCCTTGGTTTGCAAATGTCCTGGTGATTTACAACAAAAAGGGCTATCTCTTCAAATGGCCCAATTTCCAGAGCCAAAGGGCTCAGTTCTTCAAGGCCTAAGGTCACACCATAAAAGGAAAGGAGACTGAGGCAGAAGGAAATGTAAATAAAGTTAAATTTCCTCTAAACCTAAATCTTGCTTAACTGCCAGGATGATGCCAGGGTGTCAAAAGGTTAAACAAAGTTAAACTGTCAAAGTGGGGTGCATGATATGTATGTATGTATGTATGTATGTATGTATGTAGTTATGAAAAGGTGCCTTGAAAATGCTATATAAACCCTTGGCTTTGAGTGCTCGGGGTCCTTGTTGAAACCTGCTGTGCCGGACAGATACTTGGACCCCAGCTAGCTGGAAATAAACCTCGCTGTGTGACTTGCATTATTGAGAGTGTTCTCTGTCTAATTGAGGGGTGGTTGACTCCGTATCCTAACAATGGTGAGTGGCAGAAGTTCCTCAGGCTGGAATTTGTGTTCATGATGGCTGCCTAATGGAGGAGCAGCCTCATGAAGCCATGGAGCTTTCTCCATTCTGGGGCTTGTGAGCTGCTCCTAAGCGCAAGGTTTCCTTCTGCAGGACATGGGGAGTTCTGTTTGTTGGTTCAATGTTTCCCCATACTGAAAGATTCAAGAGCAGGGCTCTATGTTGGATGTTTGAAACTCCTCCTAGCATTCCCATTGGTGCCTAGGAATAATGCAGGTTCCATCTGCTGCCTCTGGAGTGAGCAACCGAGAAGGATGAGTCTCATGCTTTTGGGTCACAATGCGGGTTTGCGTCCACGGAGATGTTGGAATGTGGCGGTGGTCAGGGGCCATGCAGGATTCTCCTGCACAGAGGCTTTGACACAGCTCCACATAATAGGTTCCCTTCTGGGGACAGAGGGTGTTCTGTTTTGTTCTCAGGGACCCCCTATGTTGGTATTCGAGACCAGGCCTCTGGGTACAGATGACTGAAAACTTAAGCTAGGGTTCAGATTAGGGCCTAGGGGCATATCAGTTTCAATCTTCTGTCTCTAGGGCCATTTACCTGGGTGTCTGCTTGGAGATGGGTTCTCAGGGTGTTTCAGACTGCGCATTTTGTTAAGGGTGGCGTACAAAATTGGGGAGGCTCCAGGGGCCTTGCAGCGTTCTCCTAATCTGGAGGGAATTGGCAACTGTAAATGTCACAGTTTCCTTTGGGAATGCAGGCACAGTCCCGTGGTGTGGCTCCAGATACCTCAGCCTGCTGTGTGTGTTTGCCCAGGGCTTTTGGGAACAGATGTCTGGAAACAAAAACTCAGGTTATGGTTAGGGCCAAGGTTGTGGAGGTCCGATCTAGAGACCCTGGTGGTAGCTTTCTGGGATCTGATATTAGGGCAAATGTGAAGTTGTAGCTTAAGCCTTTGTCTCTAAATTGTGTGTCTAAGATTAGAAGCAGTGTAGGGGTGGCCTCATGGGGCATTGAAAGATTCTCTGTCTCTGGGGATTCTACCAGGCTCTCAGCAGTTTGGTGTCATCCTAGGGGAAGGGAAGAGTCCTGTTTCTGTCTCAGGGGTCCCCCAAATAGAGGGATTCCAGAGATGGACTCTGGGTACAAGCGCCTAGAAAACAACACTGTGTGTTAGGATTCGGGCCTAGGGGCAAGGCAGGCCCAATAGGCAGGTTCTTAGTCCAGCTCCTAAGGGGGCCATGCTGAAAATAGGCTCAGGCTGAGGGTCACAATGCATGTATGTGCCCAGGGCAGCCCTCATGAGTTGGTGTGGCCTAATGGGCCATGCTGGTTTCTCTTACTCCAAGGGTTATACACCCATCCCAACAGCAAATTTTCCTGCCATGAGGAAGGAGGAGTACAGTCTTGTTCATCAGTTTTCCCCATATGCAGGGATTTGAGATAAGGTCAGATTACAGATGCCTGAAAGCCAGGTTGGGTAGAGATGACCGCCTAGGGCCATGGCAGGTCCCATCTTCTGGATATGCAACCAGCTATCTGGGTGGCTGACAGGAGGTCTGGGTTCAGGCTGTGTCAGACAGAGCATTAGTGCACAAGTCTGCCTATGGAACTGGGCTGCTTTCAAAGGCCATGGAGGTGGATCCTCATCTGGTTATTTGAGGCAGCCCCATAGGGCACTTATTCTTTCTGGTGGGCAGGCATAGTGCTACTTTGTGGCTCCAGAATTCCCAATCTTGAGGGCTTTGGGGCCAGGAATGTGAGGACGAAAAGTGTGAAAATACAAGCTAAGATAAGGTTTAGGGCCTAGGGCATGGTAGGCCCAATGTGCAGAGACTGAACTGAGATCTCCAGCATCTGAATTTATTAGCTTGAGTGTCAGACATTCACTCAGGCTGGAGTTTTTGTCAATGAGGGCGCCTAATGTAGAGGTGGCCTTATGATGCCATGGAGGTCTTGAGCCTCGTTTTATGGGCTTGAATGTGGTTAATCTCAACGAGTTTTCTCATCGGATGCAGACACCTGGATGATGGCCATGTCTTTCTAAATGGACCCTTTGCTGTTCTGAATTGTCTCCTTTCTCTGTTCATTAGATTGATTGTCTTTCTATTGTCTCTTGTCAAGATCTAGGAAACTCAGCCTTTTAGGCTTAGTTTGGGTACGGTCTAGCCCTTTTCACCATTTTCTTTTCACAAAATCTATACTATCCTCTGCATCCTTCTATGTATAGCTTATATTTCACTGACATATTTAGGTCTTTTCTTGAAATAGAATATTAGTAGTTCATTCTGAAGGTCATTGTTGAAATGTTGAAGTGGAAGTCTACTACCTCATTAGTCGTGTTTTCTTTTTCCCGTCTGTTCCTTCTTCCCTTTTGAACTGCCTTCCTTTCAACGAACTGAGTCCTTTGTAGGCTGCTCTGTGTCTTCTATTATTGGCTGTCACACGGGCAGTGAGAGATTAGTAGGTAATTCTGACCCTTTCTAAAATTGTTCTCCCACTTGTTCAGGGAATCTGTAGAGGAAGCTTTCTTTGAGGGATCATTTTGTCCTGCTCCTAACTCATGCTCCTTACCAGGTCTCTCCTGAATATTCTGACTTATCCAAAAGAACACTTCCCTATGGCTTGTTGGAACTCCAATGACCTCTCGCCTTTTATGAGTCTTGGCAACCATCTGGTTCAGTTGCCTTGACTCTTTGTTAGAACCTGGGCCATTTTCTTAGACACACACTGCTTCCTATGGAGCAAGGACTCAAGAGGACTCCAGTGTGTATTTCCAAGAACTTGTTTTCTACTTGACTTCCTTCTCTCTGGAACCCATGGCCTTTTCATCACTCGAGCCTTCCTGAATTCTGATCTCTCTTTCCTCACACCAGGGAGACTCCCATCTTTTCCTTGGAATCCCCTCCATACCCACACCATCCAGAACTCCTCCAGGTGAAAAGCCGAGTGAATCCCGGGGCTCAGTTTTGTTTGTTTGTTTGTTTGTTTGCTTGTTTTCTTTTTCACAGGGTTCACAAATGTGCGTTCATTTTCAATGTTTTCAAGAGTTAGATTAGCTAGCTAGCAAGCTAGATAGATAGATAGATTTTTTTTTTCTTTTCCAATTCCCCATGGGCTTATGGTTGGTTTCTTTTCCTCTAACAAGGCTTGTATTAGATTTCTAGGGCTGCTATAAGAAGATACCACAAGGCTAGTGGCTGAAACAACACTGGACAGTGTCACAGTTCTAGAGGCTACAATGTTGGTAGGCCATGCTCCTTTTGTAAGTATTAAGGAAGGATCTGTTCCAGGCTGCTCTCCCAGCTTGCAAGATTGCCCTGGCTTTGGCCTTCTTCACATGGCTGCCTCCCTCAGCGCATATCTGTGTATCCCAAGTTTCCCTTCTTAGAAGGACACAAGTCCTCCTGAATTAGGGGCCCATCCCACTCAGATATGATCTTATCCTAGCTAGTTCCATCTCCAGGGACACTATTTCCAAATAAGGTCATGTTCCCAGGTGCTGGGGTTTAGGACTGGGATAGTTTATATGCCTACACACACACACACACACACACACACACACACATACACACTTTAATTTATTTATTTATTGGCTAGTAAAACATTTTTGGTAAGAATCTCAGTCTTCCTTCCTTTCATTACAAGGTTATTTGCATGGTGCCGCCTGAACAGTTCGACCACCTCTATCTCCTCAATATTCATGAATGTCATTGTTACCTAAAGTCGTCTGCCATCTTTTTTAAAAACACTTGGAATCTTTTTGGAGTTTACAGTTTTTTTTTTATTGAGTATCTGTTTAGAGGCTGATAAAAGTAACTTTCATCCTACTCTTTCCTTCTGAATTTGTTTCTTTTTGGGAAAGTAAATTCTCTAGTGTTTAAAAGAAGGACCTATAAAAGCTAAATGGTTCTTCTTTGTAAATCTACATTCCTTTTTCTCATTTGGTATGTACTTTAAGTGACCATAGATTTGGAGGCTGACAGCATTTATCAGCATTTAAAAAACATAATGAAAAAAATATATTTTTAAAAAGGGTCTAAAAAGGGATGAAGCAAACAAATTGCAAGACAACAGACAAACATTGAGGGGCTCAGTTATTTCATGAAATATCAATGGTCTCTATACTCTAATAAAAACATTAAATTTGCAAGATTGCATCAATACCCACATACACATATAATGATGTGCTGCTTCAACAAGATACCTAATCAGCCCACCAAGGCAGAAACAAAATTTGGTAGTATTGAACACCTAAAATTGAACAACTGTTCTACAAACCTAGACGGCGACGTCCTAGCGAGTACAAGGAGTGATGGAGGAAACATGAAAGGTATAACAACTGGATAAAATGAGTGAGATTTGTATAGAAAGATATTCTAAGAGAATGTACAAGGTATTAGAATCAGGAAGTGAATGAATCAAAGTCATCAGATATAAGTTAAAAAAGAAGAAAAATTCATTTGCATTCTGGGACATACGAACAAAGGCTGAACATCCTGTTGATGAGACCACCAAAAGGAGGACTTCATCTATCCAAAGACTTTATACAGTCTCTACACAGCAAGTCTCCACCCAGAAAACCATCAAAGATTACTCAGGGGGAATTTATGGTCTAAATCAATGGGATGTCCAATATGTTAACATGTTACCTAGGTTAAAAGAACAGGATCATGGATTGGATGATCGGCATTGTAAAGTTTCAACTGACTCCACCTTGATTGAGAGATTCAATTCAATCCCAGTTTCCTATCTAGCAAGTGCCTGTGTCCATGGATAAGCCAGTTCTTCTATTTCCATGGAAATTAAAAGGAGTAGTCATTCCACAGCAAATCTGAAGAATGAAGCCAGAGAAAAACAACATATTAAACAACATACAGAAGAACAAACTTTATTTGAGATCAGTCAAACGATATAACACAGAGATCTCAGAAATACTAGAAATCTTGTAGATATTTACTGAAGAAATAAGAGATTTATTGAGATGTCGAAATGAGGCTATTAATTACTTCATGCTATTAATTACTTCAGTTGGTGTAGGTACTGGAAAACAAACACTATACTTGGGGTAGAAGAGCTTAGTTAATGTTTACATTGGCCATCAAGTAGCTCCTTAGACTCTCTAAACTCTCTAAGTCTAATCTGCTTATCTTTAAAATTGGAACACTTGCTCTACAAGTGTGAAGATGACCTAAGATAATACATATGAAGAGGTCCCTCGGTGGCTCAGTCTGCTAAAGTGGCTGCCTTCAGCTCAGGTGGGATCTCAGGGTCCTGGGACCAAGCCCTGCATTTGGATTCCTGCTCACTAGGGAGTTGCCTTTGTGTGCTTTTCCTTTAAATGTTTTCCATTTATCAGAATCACCTGCCAAGTGTGTCATCTCAGTAAAGTGAGATGAATGAGGTGAGATCTGCCATGGGCTGTTATTATTGTCTATCACCTTCTTGTCACTGTGGCCTACCTATCCATTTATGAAGCCCAAGATTGAATTAGGGTCTAAGCAGACATATTAAATCATTGACTTGTCATGAGCTCATATTTGACAAAAGAAAGAAAGAAAGAAAGAAAGAAAGAAAGAAAGAAAGAAAGAAAGAAAGAAAGAAAGAAAGAAAACAAAGCCTGGTCCTTTTTTCTTTTATGAATTAATGTTAGGACACATCTCGTCCATTCTATATTTGGTTAGTTGATTTGTAAATTCACTGTAATAGTTTCCATTAATCCCTATCACACTTCAGCTTCTTGAACTTAGTCCTTTATTTCAAGCTAGCTCTAAATCTCTATTCTGTCATTAAATACATTTGCTAAATTTTCAAAGTCCATGTTATTAACCCCATGTTTCCTGAACACATCAACAATGCTTAGCTGGCATAACCTCAAATAGCCACTGCACAGAAACAGAACAGGCTAGAATATCTGTAACACGTTTTTCATCAATCAACTTAGGACAAGCTTTATTCAGCAAAGGAATTTGGGAAATTTGAAGGACCTTATTCTAAGTAAACTCAGAATCACAAGCACTTTGCTTTTTCAAAAGAGCTCAAAAGATATATTTGAATTAATCCATTGGGGTATTTCATTCTAAAGTGATAATAGAGCTCATCAATCCATAGTGCTCAAAATATATTTTAATTTCAGAATTTAATATTTATTTTAGTAGTATTTATCCATATCCGGTTTTTCAATACCTCTATCATTGTCCTAGACATTTAAAAAATGTCAAAACTAGTTAGAAGCTCACCACCATATTCTCTGTTCATGAGGAAATGTAGAAACCAAAGAGGGCTATGTGAACACAGCCTTCTCTTCCATATTCATGTCCCCTGGATTCAACATTGCATTATAATGAAGACTGAATAGATTGGACTTGAAACTTGTTTTGAATATTTCTAACAAAGCAGGAATAGTAGGTAATAGAACATTTCAAGATCAGCTCAGAGGATAACATTTTTCACCATCCATTCTTTGAATTACTCAAGCTTTGGTATCTAATCTTAATAACTGCTAAAGTCAATCCTCATTCATCCTCAATATTATCTTACTCATCTTCATCATCACCAACCTTATTCATCTTCAATATTATCTTAATTATCTCTGTTTTGTTTTGTTTTGTTTTGTTTTTCCATTTTCACATTTTAGAATTATCCTACCAGGTTACACACACATAAATGCAAGCACATAAAAAAGGGATGGAATTTTTGGGGGGGATGACACTGACTCTAAATCAATTTAGGGAGAATTGAAATACTGAACGGGTGGGAAAAGGGAGTAACTGGGTGATGGGCATTAAGGAAGGCATAGATGTAATGAACACTGGGTGTTATATGCAATTGATGAACAACTGAACTCTACAGCTGAAACTAATTATGTACTATATGTTAATTAATTGAATTTAAATAAAAGAAGATTAAACACACACACACAAAGAAATACTGAATGTAATGTATCTTTCCATTTATTTAGATCTTTTCCTAATGTATCTCAATAATGTGTATAGAGGTTTTGCACAGCTGATAGATTAATTCCTAGGTATTCCATATTTTTATATTATTATAATGGCTGTATTATTAATTTTTTACCTTTCATTTGTTTTATTCCTGGGGTATAAAATAAAATTGATTGAGCTAAATTATAACAACTTTGCTAAGTTTTCAAGTTAATTCCCATAATTTATTATTGGGTATTTCTACCTAATAATATCATTTGTGGATAATTATAATTTCATTTGTTCTCATGTAAACTTCATAGCTGTTACTTCTTTTCATTGTCTTCTAGAACTCAAAATTATCCCTGTTTTACTTTTAAGTAAAATTTAACTCTAAAGTTTTGGGTAAATACCCTTTATCAGATTAGAAACCTTTGCATGCATGCAAATTGGGGAAGAGGCAAATGAAGAAGAAAAGAAAAAGTCCCAAGCAGGCTCCACATTCAGGGTAGAGCCTAATGCAGGGTTCAATCCCACAACCCTGAGATCATGACCTGAGTGGAAATCAAGAGTCCGACACTCAACCAAGTGAGCCACCCAGGCACCCTAATACTAAAAAATTATTTTTAATCATAAATTTTCTCAAATTATTTTACATATACTTATAATACTTTTGTCTTCCAATCTTTTAATGTGATGAATTACATGGATGTGTCTTCAAAATTTCAATCAATGTTATAGTCCTAGAATATTAAAAAAAGTGCTTGCTTCAGCAGCACATATACTAGAATATTAAAAAAAAAAAAAAAAAAAAAAAAAACTTAGCTGCGTGACATACTGCCTGATTTGATTAGTGGTTATTTTGTTTAGGAGCTCTGGACATTTTTTCACATATGAGATTTTCCAACTTTTCTCCTTTTGTCTGGTTTGGTAGTAAAGTTTAGAGACTTCCATGAAATGAGATTGGGGTTTGCCCTCCCCCCACTATTTTTTGGAAAGATTTGTAAATGATTGCCACTAAGATTTTTTTAATTTTTAACAGAACTGAATAAGAAAAGATGAGCCCAGAATTGTCTTTGAAGGAAGGAAAGTATTTAATCACGGATCAGTTGTTTAAGAGTTAAAGAACCATTCTTATTATCTACTTTTCTAGAGTGAGTTTTTTTTTAAGATTTTATTTATTTATTTGACTGGCAGAGATCACAAGCAGGTAGAAAGGAAGACAGAGAGAGAGGTGGAAGCAGGCCCCCGGCTGAGCAGAGATCCTGATGCAGGGCTCGATCCGAGGACCCTGGGATCTTGACCCGAGCCGAAAGCAGTGGCTTAACCCACTGAGCCACCCAGGTGCCCCTCTAGTGAGTTTTAATGTCTTCTTCTTTTTTTTTTTTTTCCTAGGAATAGGTCTATTTCATCTAAGTTTTCAAGTTTACTGGCCTTGGGTTGTTCAAAATATCCTCTTACTATCTTCCTATTATCTGCCAGAACTATAGTAATATCCCCTTGTTCATTACTGACATTTATTATTTGTGTCTTCTCTACCTTCTCTCTGATCAATCTTCCCAGGGATTTACCAATTCTATTGATCATTTCATAAAAACTAACAATTGTTTTTGTTAGCCTTCTCTATTATTTTTGCTATCTAATTAATTTCTTTTCTAATATACTTGGTTTTAGAATTTTTTTTAATTAAGTTTTCATTTTAAATTCTAGTATAGTTAAGGAAGAATGTGATATTCATTTCAGGTGTACCATATAGTGATTCAAACTTCCATACAATAGCCAGTGCTGATCACAAGTGCCCTCCTTAATCCCCATCACCCCATCCACCTCCCTTCTGGTGATCATGAGCGTGTTCTCTACAGTTAGGAGTCTGTTTCTTGGTCTGCCTCTCTCTTTTCTTTTCCCTTTGCTCATTTGTTTTCTTTTTAAGTTTCACATATGAATGAAGTCATATGGTATTTGTCTTCCTCTGACTGATTTATTTCACTTAACATTTACACTCTCCAGCGCCACCTATGTTATATCAAATGGCCAGATTTCATTTTTTTAATGACTGAATAATATCTCATTTGGTATATATACCACATCTTCTTTATCCATTCATCAGTTGATGGACAAATGGGCAACTTCCATAATTTCGCTATTACAATAGTGTTGCTATAAACATAGGGGTGCATGTATCCCTTTGATTTAATGTTTTTGTATTTGGGGAGTAAATACCCAGTAGTGGAATTACTGGGTCATAGGAGAGTTCTACTTTTAACTTTTTAGGCATTTCCACATGCTGTTTCCCAAAGTCACTGCCCCAGGTCGCATTCCCACCAACAGTGCACAAGGCTTCCTATTTATTCACATCCTCATCAACCCTCATTGTTTCTTGTGGTTTTAATTTTAGCCATTCTGACAAGAGGAAGGTGACATCTCCTTCTAGTTTTGATTTGCATTTCCCTGATGATGAAGGATGTTGAGCATTTTTCATGATTCTGTTGTATTGTTTTGTTTTGTTTTGTTTTTGTATTTTAATTTTTTATTTTTTTATAAACATATATTTGTATCCCCAGGGGTACAGGTCTGTGAATCACCAGGTTTACACACTTCACAGCACTCACCAAAACACACACCCTCCCCAATGTCCATAATACCACCCCCTTCTCCCAAACCCCCTCCCCCCAGCAACCCTCAGTTTGTTTTGTGAGATTAAGAGTCACTTATGGTTTGTTTCCCTCCCAATCCCATCTTGTTTCATTTATTCTTCTCGTACCCACTAAAGCCCCCATGTTGCATCACCACTTCCTCATATCAGGGAGATCATATGATAGTTGTCTTTCTCTTCTTGACTTATTTCGCTAAGCATGATACAGTCTAGTTCCATCCATGTTGTCGCAAATGGCAAGATTTCATTTCTTTTGATGGCTGCATAGTATTCCATTGTGTATATATACCACATCTTCTTGATCCATTCATCTGTTGATGGACATCTAGGTTCTTTCCATAGTTTGGCTATTGTGAACATTGCTGCTATAAACATTCGGGTGCACGTGCCCCTTTGGATCACTATGTTTGTATCTTTAGGGTAAATACCCAATAGTGCAATTGCTGGGTCACAGGGCAGTTCTATTTTCAACATTTTGAGGAACCTCCATGCTGTTTTCCAGAGTGGCTGCACCAGCTTGCATTCCCACCAACAGTGGAGGAGGGTTCCCCTTTCTCCGCATCCTCGCCAGCATCTGTCATTTCCTGACTTGTTCATTTTAGCCATTCTGACTGGTGTGAGGTGATATCTCATTGTGGTTTTGATTTGTATTTCCCTGATGCCGAGTGATATGGAGCACTTTTTCATGTGTCTGTTGGCCATCTGGATGTCTTCTTTGCAGAAATGTCTGTTCATGTCCTCTGCCCATTTCTTGATTGGATTATTTGTTCTTTGGCTGTTGAGTTTGCTAAGTTCTTTATAGATTCTGGACACTAGTCCTTTATCTGATATGCCGTTTGCAAATATCTTCTCCCATTCTGTCAGATGTCTTTTGATTTTGTTAACTGTTTCCTTTGCTGTGCAAAAGCTTTTGATCTTGATGAAATCCCAATAGTTCATTTTTGCCCTTGCTTCCCTTGCCTTTGGCGTTGTTCCTAGGAAGATGTTGCTGCGGCTGAGGTTGAAGAGGTTGCTGCCTGTGTTCTCCTCAAGGATTTTGATGGAGTCCTTTCTCACATTGAGGTCCTTCATCCATTTTGAGTCTATTTTTGTGTGTGGTGTAAGGAAATGGTCCAATTTCATTTTTCTGCATGTGGCTGTCCAATTTTCCCAGCACCATTTATTGAAGAGGCTGTATTTTTTCCATTGGATATTCTTTCCTGCTTTGTCGAAGATTAGTTGACCATAGAGTTGAGGGTCTATTTCTGGGCTCTCTATTCTGTTCCATTGATCTATGTGTCTGTTTTTGTGCCAGTACCATGCTGTCTTGATGATGACAGCTTTGTAATAGAGCTTGAAGTCCGGAATTGTGATGCCACCAACATTGGCTTTCTTTTTCAATATTCCTTTGGCTATTCGAGGTCTTTTCTGGTTCCATATAAATTTTAGCATTATTTGTTCCATTTCTTTGAAAAAGATGGATGGTACTTTGATAGGAATTGCATTAAATGTGTAGATTGCTTTAGGTAGCATAGACATTTTCACAATATTTATTCTTCCAATCCAGGAGCATGGAACATTTTTCCATTTCTTTGTGTCTTCCTCAATTTCTTTCATGAGTACTTTATAGTTTTCCGAGTATAGGTTCTGTATCTCTTTGGTTAGGTTTATTCCTAGGTATCTTGTGGTTTTGAGTGCCATTGTAAATGGGACTTACTCCTTAATTTCTCTTTCTTCTGTCTTGCTGTTGGTGTAGAGAAATGCAACTGATTTCTGGGCATTGATTTTATATCCTGACACTTTACTGAATTCCTGTACAAGTTCTAGCAGTTTTGGAGTGGAGTCTTTTGCGTTTTCCACAGATAGTATCATATCATCTGCGAAGAGTGATAATCTGACTTCTTCTTTGCCGATTTGGATGCCTTTACTTTCCTTTTGTTGTCTGATTGCTGAGGCTAGGACCTCTAGTACTATGTTGAATAGAAGTGGTGATAATGGACATCCCTGCCGTGTTCCTGACCCTAGCGGAAAAGCTTTCAGTTTTTCTCCATTGAGAATGATATTTGCGGTGGGTTTTTCATAGATGGCTTTGATGATATTGAGGTATGTGCCCTCTATCCCTACACTTTGAAGAGTTTTGATCAGGAAGGGATGCTGTACTTTGTCAAATGCTTTTTCAGCATCTATAGAGAATATCATATGGTTCTTGTTCTTTCTTTTATTGATGTGTTGTATCACCTTGACTGATTTGCGGATGTTGAACCAACCTTGCAGCCCTGGAATAAATCCCACTTGGTCGTGGTGAATAATCCTTTTGATGTACTGTTGAATCATATTGGCTAGTATTTTGTTGAGTATTTTCGCATCTGTGTTCATCAAGGATATGGGTCTATAGCTCTCTTTTTTGGTGGGATCCTTGTCTGGTTTTGGGATCAAGGTGATGCTGGCCTCATAAAATGAGTTTGGAAGTTTTCCTTCCATTTCTATTTTTTGGAACAGTTTCAGGAGAATAGGAATTAGTTCTTCTTTAAATGTTTGGTAGAATTCCCCCGGGAAGCCGTCTGGCCCTGGGCTTTTGTTTGTTTGGAGATTTTTAATGACTGTTTCAATCTCCTTACTGGTTATGGGTCTGTTCAGGCTTTCTATTTCTTCCTGGTTCAGTTGTGGTAGTTTATATGTTTCTAGGAATGCATCCATTTCTTCCAGATTGTCAAGTTTATTGGCGTAGAGTTGCTCATAGTATGTTCTTATAATAGTTTGTATTTCTTTGGTGTTAGTTGTGATTTCTCCTCTTTCATTCATGATTTTATTTATTTGGGTCCTTTCTCTTTTCTTTTTGATAAGTCGGGCCAGGGGTTTATCAATTTTATTAATTCTTTCAAAGAACCAGCTCCTACTTTCGTTGATTTTTTCTATTGTTTTTTTGGTTTCTATTTCATTGATTTCTGCTCTGATCTTTATGATTTCTCTTCTCCTGCTGGGCTTAGGGTTTCTTTCTTGTTCTTTCTCCAGCTCCTTTAGGTGTAGGGTTAGGTTGTGTACCTGAGACCTTTCTTGTTTCTTGAGAAAGGCTTGTACCGCTATATGTTTTCCTCTCAGGACTGCCTTTGTTGTATCCCACAGATTTTGAACTGTTGTATTTTCATTGTCATTTGTTTCCATGATTTATTTCAATTCTTCTTTAATTTCCCAGTTTACCCATTCATTCTTTAGAAGGATGCTGTTTAGTCTCCATGTATTTGGGCTCTTTCCAAACTTCCTTTTGTGGTTGAGTTCTAGCTTTAGAGCATTGTGGTCTGAAAATATGCAGGGAATGATCCCAATCTTTTGATACCTGTTGAGTCCTGATTTAGGACCGAGGATGTGATCTATTCTGGAGAATGTTCCATGTGCACTAGAGAAGAATGTGTATTCTGTTGCTTTGGGATGAAATGTTCTGAATATATCTGTGATGTCCATCTGGTCCAGGGTGTTGTTTAAGGCCTTTATTTCCTTGCTGATCTTTTGCTTGGATGACCTGTCCATTTCAGTGAGGGGAGTGTTAAAGTCCCCTACTATTATTGTATTATTGTTGATGTGTTTCTTTGATTTTGTTATTAATTGGTTTATATAGTTGGCTGCTCCCACGTTGGGGGCATAGATATTTAAAATTGTTAAATCTTCTTGTTGGACAGACCCTTTGATTATGATATAGTGTCCTTCCTCATCTCTTATTATAGTCTTTGGCTTAAAATCTAATTGATCTGATATAAGGATTGCCACTCCTGCTTTCTTCTGATGTCCATTAGCATGGTAAATTCTTTTCCACCCCCTCACTTTAAATCTGGAGGTGTCTTCGGGCTTAAAATGAGTTTCTTGGAGGCAACATATAGATGGGTTTTGTTTTTTTATCCATTCTGATACCCTGTGTCTTTTGACAGGGGCATTTAGCCCATTAACATTCAGGGTAACTATTGAGAGATATGAATTTAGGGCCATTGTATTGCCTGTAAGGTGACTGTTACTGTATATGGTCTCTGTTCCTTTCTGATCTACCACTTGTAGGCTCTCTCTTTGCTTAGAGGACCCCTTTCAAGATTTCCTGTAGGGCTGGTTTGGTGTTTGCAAATTCTTTCAGTTTTTGTTTGTCCTGGAAGCTTTTAATCTCTCCTTCTATTTTCAATGATAGCCTAGCTGGATATAGTATTCTTGGCTGCATGTTTTTCTCTTTTAGTGCTCTGAAAATATCATGCCAGCTCTTTCTGGCCTGCCAGGTCTCTGTGGATAAGTCAGCTGCCAATCTAATATTTTTACCATTGTATGTTACAGACTTTTTTTCCCGGGCTGCTTTCAGGATTTTCTCTTTGTCACTGAGACTTGTAAATTTTACTATAAGGTGACGGGGTGTGGGCCTATTCTTATTGATTTTGAGGGGCGTTCTCTGAACCTCCTGAATTTTGATGCTCGTTCCCTTTGCCATATTGGGGAAATTCTCCCCAATAATTCTCTCCAGTATACCTTCTGCTTCCCTCTCTCTTTCTTCTTCTTCTGGAATCCCAATTATTCTAATGTTGTTTTGTCTTATGGTGTCATTTATCTCTCGAATTCTCCCCTCGTGGTCCAGTAGCTGTTTGTCCCTCTTTTGCTCAGCTTCTTTATTCTCTGTCATTTGGTCTTCTATATCACTAATTCTTTCTTCTGCCTCATTTATCCTAGCAGTGAGAGCCTCCATTTTTGATTGCACCTCATTAATAGCTTTTTTCATTTCAACTTGGTTAGATTTTAGTTCTTTTATTTCTCCAGAAAGGGCTTTTATATCTCTCGAGAGGATTTCTCTAATATCTTCCATGCCTTTTTTGAGCCCGGCTAGAACCTTGAGAATTGTTATTCTGAACTCTAGATCTGACATATTACCAATGTCTGTATTGATTAGGTCCCTAGCCTTCGGTACTGACTCTTGTTCTTTTTTTTTGTGTTGAATTTTCCGTCTTGTCATTTTGTCCAGATAAGAGTATATGAAGGGGCAAGTAAAATACTAAAAGGGTGGCAACAACCCCAGGAAAATATGCTTTAACCACATTAGAAGAGATCCAAAATCATGAGGGGGGAGAAAGGGGATAAAAAGAGGTTCAAAAAGGAAGAAAGAAAGAAAAAATATATTAAAGAAAAAAAAAGAGAAGAATTTAAATAAAAGAAAACACCTAAGAAAAATATAAAAAGAAAAAATATATATATTAGGTAAACTAGTAAAAAATCGTTAAAAAAGAAAAAGGTAACAGTTAAAAAAAAAATTTTACCCGAAGGCGAGAAAAAAAACAAAAAATGAAAAAGAAAAAAATTAAATTAACTGCAACATTAAAAAAAAAAAAAAATTCACAGGGAAAAAGCCATGAGTTCCGTGCTTGGCTTTCTCCTCCTCTGGAGTTCTGCTGCTCTCCTTGGTATTGAAACCGTACTCCTTGGTAGGTGAACTTGGTCTCAGCTGGATTTCTTGTTGATCTTTGGGGGAGGGGCCTGTTGTAGTGATTCTCAAGTGTCTTTGCCCCAGGTGGAATTACACTGCCCTTACCCGGGGCCGGGGTGAGTAATCAGCTCGGGTTTGCTTTCAGGAGCTTTTGTTTCCTGAGCGCTTTCCGTAGAGTTCCAGAGGACGAGGAATACAAATGGCGGCCTCCTGGTCTCCAGCCTGGAGGAGCCGAGAGCCCAGGGCCGCACTCCTCAGTGGGCCTTCAGAGAACAGCACCCAATTACTCCCGTCTGCCTGACCTCCGGCCGCGCTCCGAGCTCACTGAGCCTGCGACCGGTTCAAGGTCACCCCGAGCTGCGAGCTTACTGTCGGCTCTGTCTCTGTAGCCGGTTTTCCCGTTCCAATACCTGCAAGCTCTGTGACACTCAGACACCCCCGATCCTTCAGTGACCCTGCGGGACCTGAGGCCACGCTGACCCCGCGTGGGCTTCGCCCCGGGTAGCCTCTGGAGCGGTGTCCCTCAGTGGAACAGACTTTTAAAAGTCCTGATTTTGTGCGCGGTTGCTCCGCTGCTTGCCAGGAGCCGGCCCCTCCCCCCCGGGGTCTATCTTTTCAACGCTTTGGATTCACTTCTCCGCCGGTCCTACCTTTCGGAAAGTGGTTGTTTTTCTGTTTCCAGAATTGCTGTTCTTCTTGTCTTCGATCTGCCGATGGATTTTCAGGTGTTTGCAATCTTTAGATAAGCTATCTAGCTGATCTCCGGCTAGCTGAAGTAGTCTCAGCCTGCTACTTCTCTGCCATCTTGACTCCTCCTCTGTTTTGTTTTAATTTTTAGTATCTACTATGACAACTGTAGCTCTGTTTCTCATTCTTAGGAGATGGATGTTTAACTTATTAATCCTGCTGTTTTCTTCTTTCCTAAATATTCAGTTAAGTCTCTAAATGTCCCTGCAAATACTACTTTACTTATAATCTCCAATTTAAACACACAATATTTTTCCAGGAATGGCCAGCAATTCCTGTACAGATTGATGAAAGATTACACTAGACTTTGCTGTGAAAGAGAGGAGAAGGCATGGGGGCAGTCATGGGGCCTGCGCTCAGAGACAAAAACCTTTTGCTCTTCTTTGCTCCCGTTTTTATTGGTCCTTCAGGATAATCACACATCCTTATCACTGTTTCTCAAGCAAGTGATGTGTGACAAAGAGTCTTCCTGAAACTAGGAGGACCTGTTTACCAGAAAGATAGGATATGCTAATCTACGCGTTCTAGGAGTTCTGCTAAATGTAGCTTAAGGGACAATGCATACATCTCATAGATCACAGGGTGGCTGTTTGGGCAAAGAAAGTTTTGGGAAAGTGACTTCCCTCAGTATTCCAAAGGCAGAGTGGTCATGCAGGCCTTGGCATTCTAAGGCCTGCTCCATTCTTCAAAACTATCCTGCCCCAGGGTTTCTGTGTTATATTTTAGCAAGCTAGGTATTATGGCTGATTTCATGCTCTACATTAACCCCAATAATGTTTCATTATAATTTCATTATTGTATCAGTCATTCATAAATATATGAAGGTTTTCTACCTTGTATTGATTTTTAGATTAATTGCATTATGATCAGATAATCTGTCTATATTTTTCAAACATTTTTGAGAAAAACTCATCCAGAGTCTCTTCCACCTCATTTCCTGGCACTAATAAAGGTCTTCCCCTCATGTTTCCTCCCCACTTGAAAGACCTCCCATTTCTTTAGCCCAGCACTGTCCAATAGAACTTTCTGTGGTGACAGAAATGTTCTATATCCACACTGTTCCATAGAGCGATCAGTAAGCACCGTTTAACTACTGGGCTCTTAAAATGTAACTAATGTAACTGAAAAAGTTTTTAATTTTAGTTTTTTGACTAAATTAAACTTATATGTAAATAATCAAGGAGTGTTGTGCATTTGGGGCCGCACAACACGAGTCAACTCTACCTCTCTCTGTGAGTCTGGATCCAGTCAGGAAGGAGTTATTTGAACTGAGAAAAAGTTACATAAATAATTGTTAACTAATTATATATATTTTTAAAAGATTTATTGATTTATTTCAAAGACAAAGAGGGACAAAGAGAGCAAGAAGGGGGGAAACGTAGAAGGGAGAGAGAGAAAATCTCAAGGAGACTCCCCACTGAGCACAGAGTCCAACATGGGACTCGATCCCAGGCCCCAAGATCACCACCTCAGCCAAAACCAAGAGTCAGACATTCAACCATCTGAGCCACCCAGGTGCCCCTATCGATTTTTTTAAGTAGAGAAAAAAGAGAATTCTAACACATCAGAAAAGCAGCAACTGTAGGAAGCAGCTTCTTCCCTCAGAGCTGAGGAAACAAAAGAAAGACTCCAGAATATTTAAACTTTGAAGCTTGGAGGCGAGGCCTCCATGAGCTGGAAGTTAGACCTATCAAGAAGGCAATGGGGGTGAAGGGAAGGGATCACACAATGAAGCTGGTTTGGTAAGTGAAGGAAAAACTGAAGACCCTGTTGGGACCCCCATAATTGGGTACCCCAATAATGGCTCCGTGATTAAAGGAGTGAGACTGATACAAAGTGAAGTCAAGCAAAGCTTTATTTCACGCCAAGCATCAAGAATCAGACCGACCATCAAACAGACTGGTCGGGGCCGCCCCTACAGAGAGGACGACCCCTCCCTGCTTACCAGACTAATTTTTATAGAGCAAAGGCTGTGTGATAGGGCCTGGCCACACACAGGTGGCCAATGAGATTGTAACACACACAGGAAACTCCAGAGTGATGCTAGGTAACCATTTGAATTACAATTTACCCTAGTAGACATTTGAACCAGCCTATCACCTAGTACAGAATTGGCACCCAAAAGGTGCTCAAAGGGCGGGGCCCATACTCCTTCGTAGCTAGTATAAAGTTTTTCCGGCGAGATAAACACAACACCAGGCAAAGTGGGTGCAAGGCAAGATTTATTAAAAGCACTCCCCAGCAAAGTTTCAGGGCTCAGGAGAAGGGGAACCAGGAAAGTTGTGCCGGGAGGACGTGGGCACCCTCGGGCGAGGTTCCGGGACTCTGGAAAGCAGAGTGGCAGAAGTCGCGCCCAAGGCAGGGAGAAGGGGGCTTTTAAGGGGCCTCGAGGGGAGTTCAGGGGTCTTTTGGCAAGTTTACCTTATTTGGATATTTCACCTGCTTGTCAGGGTCCCATTAGTCCACTGGAACCTGGGGCGGGGGTCTCAAATTCCCCCTTGTCAGGGTCCCATTGGTCCACGGGAGCCCCGGGTGGGAGGGTTTTCAGATTCCTGCTTGGGTCTTTGTTCTCCTGTCTGAGCTCAGGTTTTGTGGTGGGGACTTTCGCCATCTTAAGTAGCCCTTTCTTTCTGCCAGCCCAACAGCTAGGAGACAGTATGCGCCCCCACTAATTGAATACCTCCACCTGGCCTGACCCACCCTTGTATTTGGACTTTGTTACCTGGGGCTGGTTTCCCAGACTTGCTTTTAAGTAAGTTCCCCTGGCGGTGGGGAGACCATTTAAGTTCTACAACAAAATGGCATTTCAACCAGGGTGGGGCTGCTCTGGCTGAATGGGTCCTTACAACCCCATTCAGCTGCAATGCCATAAAGGAACTGCTACTGCCAAGATGAAGGAGTTTTGGTAAGGCAATACTTGAAGAACTTCAAGAAAACAGAAAGCCCCCAGAAACTAAGCAGCAGTAAGCCCCTTCAGCCTCCTCCAGCCATGCAGCTCTCTCTTGCGCCCTCTGCTGGCAGAGCCTAAGAAGACAAACCAAAGGCAGCCTAAAGAGTCCAAGTCCCAGCACTTCAGAGGGTAAGCTCAAAGCTTAGAGCTGAAATTGCACCCTCTTATTTGTTTCTCCATCCTCCCTTTTTTCCCTACTTTCCCCAAGCCAAATCTCATCAGGTCTCTGGGAGAAAAAGTAGAGCAGGAAACATGCCTCTGAGAACCTTCCAGTATTTACACTGATCAACGGTTTCTCAGGTCTTTGTTTCAATTTCAGAGGAAGATAGGGAAGAAAAATTGGCCCCCAATGTATGAGAGAGAAAGGGAGAAGAGAATCCACAAAGAGAAATCCAATGTAAAGCTATAAATCCATGTTTTTTACCATACTGCCATATTTTTACTTACTTTTGATAAAGACATTGGCAGAAAGAAATATTTTCTACTAAAAGAGAAATAGAACAAGAGAATGGCCAGCTTCAGTGTTGAAAAGCAGGAAGAATTGGTGGGGACCACGGAGAACATATGTGTGTCGAAAGAGGGCAATAAATAGCCAGCCAGCCAGCCATAGACTGCAGTGTGGTAATGTGAGTCCAGTATTCCCAGATCTCCTAATTTTTTGAGAGATGCCAGAAATCTGGATTTTTATGTGAAAGCTTCTAATTTAAAATATTAGCTCAAATTTGTTTGTAAAGATTCTATTTATTTATTTGACACAGAGAGAGCGCAAGTAGGCAGAGAGGAAGGCAGAGAGAGGGGAAGGGAAACAGGCTCCCCGCCAAGCAGAGAGCCCAATGCAGGACGTGATCCTAGTGATGAAGTTCTAGAACCTAGGTGAAGTTTGGTGGGCTGAGGTACGGAGCTGATGACCAAGAAAGAATTCTTGAGACATCTGTGGTGCAAAATGGTGGTTTATTTAAGCACGGGGACAGGACCCATGGGCAGGAAGAGCTGCTGCCCCGGGTTGTGAGGGATGGCAAGTTATGTACCCTGTGGTTGGGGGAAGGTGAGGGGAAGGGAGGCTTCAATGGAGTTTTCATATGCTAAAAGAGGGCCTACAAGGTGCCAGGAGGTCCCAGGCCTAGGAAGGCCTTGCCCTTGCTGCTGGATCAATGTTGTCTTTAGACCAGCCATTAACATTAAGATAGTTGGGAGAATTTTGGTGGGATGTCACAATCCTGCTATCAATCGTCTTTGTTAGTGAGATTTAGGACATTTGTAAACCAAGGGAGACTCGGGTCTAGCAGGATTGTGAGCTCTGCAAATTAACGATTTGCTTATTGTTCGTGGCAGTCAGGGCTGACTGAGGGATGCTACACATAGGACTGAGGGGGAGAGGATGGAGGGAGGGTACAAGGTGCCAGCTTTTGCTTTGTCTTCAGCCAGCCTCGTGTTCCCTCATCACTAGGACCCTGAGATCATGACCTGAGCCAAAGGCAGAGGCTTTAACCCACTTAGCCACCCAGGCGCCCCTCAAATTTTTTTGTAAAATATTGTTCAAGCCAAATGAAACACTGCCATAGGCTAAATCTGGCCTGTGGGCCACAGTCTAGGATTTGTGCAGTGCCACATACAGATAAAACAGGATCTGTGGCAATATGCAGACCTTGAGTACCCATCACACCCCCCATAAGAAAGAATAACCTCATTCAACTTTATGTGATAACCCAATTTTAATGCAACTTTAGTTGATTAGGTTAATTTTCTTTTTGTCCTTCATTTTCTTATTTCCTTTTCTTTCTTTTTTTTTTTTCTTGTTACTGTCAATGACATGAAGACAAGTCAGCCTAACCTAGCCCTGTCAGCTATTAGCATGATCACTTATTTCAATGTGGAGTTAATTTAAAATGAACACTCTGGGAGAAATAACCTATTTAAGTCATATATATAAGCATTATTCTAAAGTTTTGGACTTTGCTTCAAGAGAGTTAGCATATCTTTAGTTTCACTGTGAGAGCAATAACGAGTCACTCGGGTACCTAGTAGCATATGTAACTGCAAGCAAACTGAAATGAATGCTAATATATACATCCATATACATGTATGCATTGTTTATACGGTATAATCATATATTAAATCCCATGGCTTTGGAAGAAAGTTCTGAACAGCTATAATATAAAATGACAGAGAATATTGCAAAATAGAATATGTAGACTTTCAAATTGAAATTCAAAGTTTTGTGACAATTGTCAATATTTGCCAAACTTTTCAGTAGGTTCTTTGATGCCTGATTCCTTATTTGGGTACCAGAAAATCTTTGTCCCATATGGAAGCTTTACACATATTCCTAAGCCATATGGAATAGACATTTTTTTCTTAGATGCAAAAGATTTGTGGTCTTTGCAGAGTCTTTACAATTTCTCTTGTGGTACAAATGAAGCCATAAATAAATTTATTTATATTTATTTATAAATAGCTATATTTATATATATATATATACTTTATACTTTATTTATACTTATAAATAAGTATATTTATAAATACACACATATTACATAAATTGTCTCATATGTTTTTGAGTATCTTACTTGCTCTTACTCATCAGAGGTAAATCACTGCATAGGCCCAAACTTAAAGGAAGTGTGCACAGTGGGTTTCATCAAATATAATATTTTTCTTCTCTTTGTACCCTCATCCAATTCCAGTAAGTACTTTACTTACACTAAATCCCGTCAACTTAACCTGTACTGGTTACTCAAATTCTTGTAAAAAAGGAATGTTAAAGAGTCTCGAAAACATGCTATTTTTTTCCTTCTAAATTTTTTTTTTTAATGTAAACTAAAAAAAAAAAAAAAGATAATCATTCTGTTAGAAACTTAGCCAACTGCATCTTCAGGTCTTCCTCTGTTATAATATATATTTTTAGTATGTCCTTCATACTAAATCTCTAAGAGTATTCATTTCACAGGCTTTTGCGCTCAGAAAGGAAAATAAAGGGGACCTTGAGATTATAATAGCATTGACTAGTATTAAATGTGAGAATTTGATACCCAAAAAGGATAGCATTTGTTCAAGTTTACTTTGGTTTTAAAAATTAATATTTATTTATTTGAGTAATAAATTCATAAACTTAATTCTTTCTTATATTTTTAAGTTCAACAGGCAAAATTTATTACTCCATTTATAACTCAAAAAATATTAACAATCACTTCTAAGGAGACTGAGATTACTTTATAAACACATTAAAAAGTTAGCTTAGGGCACCTGAGTGGCTCAGTCAGTTAAGCATCTGACTCTGGTTTTGGCTCAGGTGGTGATCTCAGGGCTGTGAGAAAGCCCCAAGGTGGGCACTTCACCCAGCATGTCTGCCTGTACCTCTCCCTTTGCCTCTGCCCCTCCCCCTTGCTCTCAGGAACATGCACGCACACACACCGTCTCTTTCCCTCTCAAATAAATATATAAAATCTTTTAAAAATTTTTAAAAGTTAGTTTAGATTTCTTTAAATATATTTTTTAAAGATTTTATTTATTTATTTGACAGAGAGAGATCACAAGTAGGCAGAGAGGCAGGCAGAGAGAGAGGAAGGGAAGCAGGCCCCCTGCCGAGTCCCGAGAGCCTGACACGGGACTCGATCCCAGGACCCTGACATCACGACCCGAGCCGAAGGCAGCGGCCCCACCCACTGAGCCACCCAGGCACCCTCTTTAAATATTTTTAATTGCATCTATATCTATTTGGATAATTAAATGTCCAATTTACAAAAATATTTAAAATCTTTCATATATTTAACTCTTCTATACATAATAAATTAAACTTATAGACATGATGGACATCAAGTTCTCTTAAATATTCCAATATTATGCATAATCTTTGACCTTTGACTTTAAAACCACAAGACTAAAATGATTATGCAGGCTACACATTTTGAATTAGAATCCTTATCTAATGTTATTTTTAATGAGTGATGGTTGACATGAAGACTAATAACCAATAACCTTCCAGATTCATGGTAAGAATGTGCTTTGAAGATAGGTCGGGACATGTGATTTGTTTTGGCCAATAAAATAAGAGCAGAGCAACATGTGTTGCTTTGATTCCAGAAAACTTCAAGAGGCAGTGCTATATTGTCTTCCCCCAGAAACATTGATCAGCATTGCTCCAGATCGTGGTGACTCTGTCAGTGTCAGTCCCTGGTATTTTCCTGTCCTTCCTTTTGTAACAACACGGGTGGAAACTGAGGGCATCATGCCAAGTGAAATTAGTCAGAAAAGAAAAATATCATGTGTTATCTCTTATATTTGGAATCTGAAAAAGGCTTTCTACCTAGAGAGTAGAATGGTGGTTGCAAAGAGTTAGGTGCTGAGGAATATGGAGAGATGTTGGTCAAAGGGTACAAACTTCCAGGTAAAAGATGAATAGGTTCTGAGGATATAGCCACCCAGGCACCCCTAGAATGATTACTGTTTTAAAGACTGATAATACCAAGTGAAAATGTGGATCTACAGGAAATCTCAAACATTATTGATGGGAATATAAAATAATGTCATTGCTTTTGAAAAAAAAAATTATACTTTAAGTTATATGTAACACCTACACATGACCAAGTATTTCCCCCCCCCAAAAAAAAAACAAACAAACTATATTTCCATCTATTTGAATTTTTAAAGAACTTTATTCTATTTGAATTTTTAAAGAACTTTATTCAGAATAGCCCAAACTAAAAACAACCCAAGTGTTCATTAGTTAATGGATTAACACATTGTGCGATATTCACACAACAAAATACTACTCAATAGTAAAAGAGTATGAACATAAGGGAATAATCTCTTATATATAAAACATTGCAAATTAATTTTAAAGCATTATGCTAAGCAAAAGAAGCCAGGTACAAACACCAGATGTTATATGATTCCATAAACTACAGTGTAATGTGTAAAGAAAAGCAATTATCTAAGGTCACTGAAGACTGAGCAAAGCAGACATATGTTACAGGTAAGTCAACACTTGCTAGAAGAGAAAAATCCTAGGCAAGCTTCCTAGTTTCACCACTCAGAATCTGAGGACAGACAGCACCAACATTAGTGTAATGTGCAACTACAATATGGATGTGATAAAACTTTTTTAATAGACTGATGAACCAAGAAGAGCAGAGTCTGGGACAACTACACAGCTGAAAAATTAAGAGGGTGCAGAGTAGAGTGAGGGGAGGATTTCTAAAAAGAGAGATAAGGTAGAAACATCACATTATGCCTAAATATTTGGCAAACTTGCCATGCGCCACATGGAAAAAAAAATGTAGTTTGAGTTCTGTCAAACTGCACACTCAACAACAACAACAACAACAACATTCTTTGAAAGTATATAACCTAATCCAGAATCTCTACAGTGTATAATTCATACCCAGAACACAAATCCAAATTACACAAATTCCAATGAAATGGAAAGATGCCACACTCAAAGAAAAGAACAATCAGCAAAGACAAATGTAGAGATGGATCAAGATGTTGGCATCAGAACAGATTTTAAACAAGCTACTATAACTATCTTCATGGATATGGAAATACATTGATGATGAATAAAAAGACAAATCTCAGCAAAGGAATAGAAGCTATAAGAATAAAAAAGAAATTAAAGAGTGGAAAATGCAATCTGAAATAAAAATTTCACCTGACAGGATTAACAACATAGTGAAGATAAAGTAAATGAACTTTAAGACAGATAAATAATAAATTAGATGAGAGAATTAAATGCAAAAAATGAACAGACTCAGAAAAAGTGCAACAATTGAAGATGGCCTAACATATATGCAGTGATTGTACCAGGAGAGGAAATAAAATAAAATAAAATAAAATAAAGGGACAGAATAAATGGATGAAGAAATGTGGCTTGTTTCTCAAATTTGGTGAAAATCATAAATGTACAAATTGAAGCTCATTAAAACATAAACATAGTAAATGCAAGGAAAATAACATCTACACACATACAGTCAAATTTATGCTTCATTTGAAAGTTTTGAAAGCTGCCAGAGAAAAACAACATATTAAACCACATACAGAAGAACAAAATTTACTTGAGATCAGTCAAGGTAACTCTTCAATCTCCACGAGGTAACGCAGAGATGTCAGAAATAGTAGAAATCTTGTAGATATTTACTGAAGAGATAAGCTATTTATTGAGATGTCCAAATGAGGCTATTAATTACTTCAGTTGGTGTAGGTAGTGGGAAAAGCACTATATTTGGGGGTAGAAGAGCTCAGTTAAGGTTCACATTGACCATCAAGTAGCTGAGATTCTGAACAAGTTCCTTAGACTCTCTCTCTAACTCTCTAAGTCTAATCTGCTTATCTTTAAAATTGAAATAATTGCTCCACAAGGTCCTTGTGAAGATGACCTAAGACAATCCACATGAAGAGGTTCCTGGGTGGGTCACTCTGTTAAAGTGGCTGCATTCAGCTCAGGCGGGATTTCAGGGTCCTGGGACCAAGCCCAGAATTTGGATCCCTGCTCAGTGGGGAATTGACTTGTCCTTCTCCCTCTGCCCCTACCCCTGCTCCACCCCACTTGCGTGCCCACACTCTCTCCCTCTCTTTCCCTCTCAAATAAACAAATGAAATCTTGAAAAAAAAAAAAAGATGGTCCATGTGAAAATGTCTGGTTTTAACATACAGACATTATAATATTTATAATATTATAATATTTAAATAATATTTATAATATTTAAATAATACTTATAATATTTATATATTTATAAATATTATAATATTTAGTTGAATCCAAATGATGTTTCATGTTTGAGTATTTCTTACAAAGATATAGTTTAATTTCTGCAGAGAGGCCATAATTTTGGTACTGTTTTTCTGTATCAGTGGTTTATGGACTAAAAATAATTGTCCAATAAAAAGGCAAATTACCTGTTGACATCTGCAAAATGACTTCAATCTTTAAAATCTTGTGCATATGTCCTCTCACTTCCTAGCATGGTGACAGAATTTTTAATTAATGCTTCTAGTTATTGATTTTCTACAACTGACCACCCTCCAAAATTTTCTTACATGGACTTTTAAAAATAATTCTTATATTACGATTTCTAATAAATTGAAATTAATTTTCCTTAAAATTATTTGAGAATTTTATTTTGCATTTTCCATTTATTCCATCTCATTAAACATCACTATCTAATATCTACCTGCAAATAGCCTCTAGCATTTTTAACATTAATACCACAATAAACTTTGATGGTTTAATAGTTGTCAAAGTATACTGCAATGTTTAGCTATACTGCTATTGCATATAAAATCAGAACTTGGTAAAGCATACCAAATATACACAAATGTACATTTTTTTTTTATCCAGTAAGATTCAATTTATCTGAGGTAGACTGTTTTATATAGAAATATCCTGAACAAATAGGAATATGTTTTCTTCTTTTATGCTTATATGCTTATAAAGATATGTCCCAATGAACAGCAAAATTCACTGAATGTTTCTGTTCCCCACCCTTTCAATTGATACTGACAGTCATCCTTTTTTTTTAGCCTCAGGTTTTTCAAGATAAAAATCAGTTTTTATGCAGTAAAATAGATGATTCAGTCAAAAGAAAAAGTTTGTGAGAACTTCAAAGCAACCACAATCCTTGGGACTAAGAATTAGACCCTATGGCCCCATTCTTCCAGTAGGACACACTTACAGAAATCAACATTGCTTACAAACATCCAGAGTTTGCCTTCATTTAACCCCTTATTAATGATAAATGGGAGGAAGGTTTAGAGTCTCTAAAATCCACTGCCTCGTAGGTCATTATTTTCTTTTTTTCTCCTCTTTGCATTGAGATAATCTATACAAAAGTGCTTTACCTGGTACCTGAAATAAATTAGTTATCCAATAATGTGTTCATTGTGGTCTTTTAATTGTCTTGTTTCATTCATTTTTCCCTTTACACCTTGAAAAGATACTAATTAAGAAATTTTAATCAATACAGTCAAAGAGCAGACATCCTGTTTATTATCTGCAGACCTTTCTAAATCTCTAGAACAAAAACAAAACTTTTTAATGAATCTCATCATTGGCAAGTTCTTACTGGTAATTTCATACGTGTGACTCATTAAAATTTTGCCTCTGTGTATGCTGAGGAATAGGAGAACTTCGATTTTTGTCACTTTGCCAATGTGCTCGACTTAAGCATGATCTCTTCTTATATTTCAATGTTGCTGTCTATCATGGGGTCTGAGGACCTGGCCTTTGAAAGCACTGTAGAACTTGTTTCCAATGCAAACACAGTAACTTCACTTCAACACCATATCACAATATATCTAAACAGCAAAATCACATAGTTAACCCAATATAACTCAATAACTTATTCATTTCAGGGTTTTATTTTTTCTTAATTGCTTTATATTTGTACTGTCCATGTGGAATTTCACTTTTATGTACCTCCATTTCCATAGTAGGCATACCAAACATTATGAACACAGTTTACTTACAAAGGCAAAAACTTTATGATAATTCATTTCATGCATTACTGTCTTTAACCTAATTGATTTTCCTCGTGGAAAATTTTAACACATAAAATTACGTAGTGCCTTTGTTTGTTTACTTACTTGCCATCTCTCTTCTACACTAGAATATCAAGTTTAGGAGGGCAGGAACTGTATTTCTTTGCTGCTATATCCTCATTGAATACAGTACCTAGCACACATAAGATGTACAATAAAGATTTGTTAGATGAATGAGCAAATAAACAAAAGCACAGTAAATGTCTGTCTGTACTTGTTCAATCTTATGGAGGGTCAAAAACTTACACTATTAGGTGGGACAATATGGCTCCAATGGAATGGTATTGAGTATTTTGCTCCTCTTAGTTCACTTAGGCTCTGTCAAAAGACCAGAAGGCTAGGGTGTGGTTAAATCCCCTAAATAAGAAATATATTAAGAACTTACATTATTATTTGTAATCTCCAGGACTCCAAATTTTGTTTTTTTTTTTATTCCATTTGTATCTTCCTTTCCCCAAATTATTTTATAGAGATCTGTCTGATCTATTGATCAGAGATCAACACTCTAGGTCAGAAATAGCCTAATAGAATCTCTATTCTTAATATTTCTAATAATGTTCTAAAAATAAAACCAAAACCAATGTACTCATAAACATCATTTGAGAATCATAAATTTATGACACTTCTCTGTTTACATAATATGTGCACATACATGTATACTATATACTCATATTCTTACAAAAACAAGAATATAAAATGCATATACAAATTGAGAAATAAACCAGGAAAATAGTTTGTAAAGAAGGAATGGCTCATATCAATTAAAATTGTACAGGTTTTCATAAATTTCTAGCTAACCTATTAGCAAATTGGAGGTTTTATTGAATGGCCAATTATCTCCTTAGGAAGTATATATCTTCTAGCCTCCAAAGGTGACAGACAGGGCCAAAACAGGAAATATTATTAATTGAATGGTATTAACAAGTTCTGAGTTCCAAGGTTGAAAAGTAAACTAGAGAGCTCCAAATGTGGAATTCCTGAAAAGTCAGAGAAATAAGTTCAACAAAAGAGCAACTGGCAAGGGATGGGATGTCTTAAAATTTGTTCATTGCATATATGATGCCTTTAAATATGCAGTTTTTGTTGTGCTAAAAAAAAAAGTTCCCTTTTATGCCTAGTGTTTTAAAATTTTGTAATCATTGAAAATACTGAACTTTATAAAATGTTGTTATGGGGCCTATGGGTGCCTTGGTAGGTTAAGTATCTATCTGCCTTTGGCTCAGGTCATGATTTGGGAGTCTTGGGATGGAGCCCCATGTAGGGATGCATGCTCAAGGAGTCTGCTTCTCCTTCTCCTCTGCCTCTCTCCTCACTTGTGCTTTCTTTCTCTCTCTCAAATAAAATCTTTTTTAAAATGTTATGACATCTACCAAGATACATATTTTTTTTTAGCACAGTGACACATTGCCTGATACTCAAAGGATAAATCATCCTTGAATATGTGGATGAGATCTTTCTTTAATGTAATGTAATGTAATGTGTTACCATATTTTACATAGTAAACATACTATTGAATTTATATTATTTTACTGACCTTTTCCTTTATTACAAGTTTTTGGATTACCTTTACACTGTTGGACTGATTTCATTGTATAGGTTATCTCAAATCATTTTTCGGATCAGGTGGGGTAAAAATAATCACACATTTATGGCACAAGAAGGGTAAACAGAAGAACAACTTTGACTCTCATGCTTCCATCAATGAAAAAATAGTTATATTTCTATATATACATAAATATACATATTTATGTCATTATGTACATATTTGTACCCATATGAGATGTTACAATCAGTATATTCAGCAGTGATTCTTTTTTTTTAAGGTTTTATTTATTTATTTGACAGAGAGCACAAGTAGGCAGAGAGCCAGGCAGAGAGAGAGGGGGAAGCAGGCTCCCCGCTGAGCAGAGAGCCCGATGCGGGGCTCGATCCCAGGACCCTGAGATCATGACCTGAGCTGAAGGCAAAGCTTAACCCACTGTGCCACCCAGGAACCCTGAGTTTAGTATAATTTCTTGTTCAAATTTAGTTTCTAACTCTATCTTTATTAAAATATCAAACAATCAGGGTAACACAAGAAGTAAAAATAGTACAGATTCCTGGCTATATTTTAACCTCTCTATACATATATATTTCTGCTGTTAAAGGCTCTAGACTCTATTCCTTCAGTATATAGACAGAGAGAGAGACCCAGCCCTAGAAATAGTAGTTGTAACATCAGAATCATACAGTAGCAAAGCTTTTCAGTAAAAGGGTAGAGAAATAATCCTAACTGAGAATATCTTCTACCCTTCTATTGGCAGAATGTCTCAACTATTACTCTAGAATATTATGCAGTAAAACACCTGGTACACAAGGTCAAATAACATTACTGATTATATATATATATATATATATATATATATATATATATATATATATACATATTTCTATTTTTATGACTGCCAATCAGGAAAATACTTCTCAGTCTATCTGTACATTTTAACACACATTCAATCCCCAATTTGGGGATGAGATAAATGACTGACCCATCAGACTCAAAAGTAGTATCCATTTCGATCACAGTAATTATAAACTACGTGAGTATAGGGGAGGCTATCCATTTAAATCACTTCATATTCTTTGTTCTAACTGAATTCTGTCCCCTATACTCAACAAAAAATATGTTAGAATCATAATCTCCAGCACCTCAGAAGGTGATTCTGTTTTGGAAATGGGATCTTTATAGAGTTAAGTTAAACCTAGGCCATTTGGGTGGCCCCTAATCCAAAAGAACTGTTATCCTGATAAAAATGGGACATTTAGACAGAGAGAAGGAGACACGTAGAGGGAGGATGATATGAAGAGACATAGGGAGAAGACAGCAACTGACAAGCCAAGAAGAGAGGCCTACAACAGCCCCTTACTCCATAACAATCAGAAGGAATCAATCCTGCCAACAACTTCATTTTAGACTACCAGCTTAAACTCTGAAAACAGTATGTTTCTTTTGTCTAAGACATGCAACTTGTAGTACTTTGTTATGGCATCCCTAGCAAGGAATTCACCATTGTAGTGATACCAAATGAGATTATTAGACAGTACAGGAAATCCAAAGTAAATTCATCCAGTCTTTCCTGTAACCTTTTGATACCAGGAAAACGTACACTCATGACCCTTGATATGACAATGTGATGGTTTTCAGTGTGGTGGTAGGATCTATGAAATTTTGTCATGTGGGTGCTCCCTGTAACAGATGTCCCTTGCCTATAGAATTTTTAATTACCTAAATAATTCTCAATAAAACAGTCTGTGCCAAGGTGTAGGTGTCCTAGATCGAAGTGTCCGTGTATTCCATTCGAAGTCAATATTTCTATTGACTATTTCTATTGCCAAGTCTGAATAGTAAACCCAGAAAGCAAATCACTGAGTATAGGCAGGCCCCAATGTTATGCAGATATCTGTGATGGGTGGTGATGAGAATTGGGCAGCAACAGTAAGTGGTTGCAGAGAGACTGATCCATCTTGTCTCCTTGGGTGAATTTTGATTATAAAATACATCTTTTGTGTTAACATATGAAAAGCATATGCAAGATTAGATATCCTCCCCTCAATAAAACAGTAGAGAAGCACAAAGATAAAATTAAATCTCTTACAAAGAACATCAAAATGCGAATTGAGAGGCTTGATATTAGAGCTTATGTGACTTGGGACTGCCAATGTAAGGGTCATCCAGGGCCAGACCTACAAGTAAAGAAAAACATCCCATCGTAGTCCATCATCAAGAAGAGTAGCACTGCTACCCCTGAAAAGAAAAAAGAAAGAGACGCACTGAAAGATGCTGTTAAATAATATTCAGGCTTAGGGCTCTAAGTGTATCTTTTTTGCAGGTAATGTCAGTCAGAAGACTCTGGTATGTAAAAGTCTTGGAAAAAGCATCTATGACTCCTGATCATATTAACTTATCACTTTCTTTAAATGTTATGACCTTTCAAGTCTGAAGATTCCATAAATGCCTGAGACTGCACCAACCATTCTAGATCACCAGAACACACTGAATAAGACACAGAGAAGTTCGAGTCTTGAGGCTGTTAAAGAATTCCCTCACGCCCTCTGAAAGTTTTTTGTCTGAGATAGGTCACTTGACATGCAGAATCTCATGGCTCATATTCTTGTTAAATTTTTTATCCAATAGTTCAAGTTATTTGTGAATTACTTTGAAATGTCAGAATATAAATGTGCAGAAGACAGTGTGATGGAGGTTAATGGCCTAAACTTTCTTCCATTTCTGCAGTTTCCTACATAGTATCAGAAGCGATTATGAGATGGAAAAGGACCGTAACAATCATAAGGCTATAGAACCAGATGTTTACTTGAGGCTGAACATCAGATAAAAGATTTAAAACAGGGGCAAGGTTGTTTGGGAGTGAGAACAAACAGCAGGTACAGCGAAACGGAGGCAAGTCCAGGGATTGGCTAAAATCAACCAGGAATATCCATCCCTTACTTTTCTACTTCACTGATTGCTAAAATAGATGGGGTCCACTTAAACAAATTAAAGAACAGACATTTAGATGGGATAAGGTTCTGTTATATGCAGCTTTTCTTACATTCCAGCTACTGTGTTTGTATGAGAATATAGTTAGATTTGATGCTTCTCTAAAGAGCAGTAGGTTCTGAGTACCTGGGAGACTCAGTGGGTTAAGCATGTACCTTTGGCTCGGGTCATGATCTCAGGGTCCTAGGATCAAGTTATGCATTGGGCTCCCTGATCAGCACACAGCCTGTTTCCTCCTTTCTCTCTTTCCTGCCTCTCTGCCTACTTGTGATCTCTGTCAAATAAATAAAATCTTTAAAAGAGAGAGAGAGAGATTAGTAGGTTCTGGTGGGGGAGGGTAGTTAATAAATACACTCATCCATGCATATAACACCAGAATTAAGTACGTCATCATTCTGTGAAAGACAGAGTATAGTATGGGATGTAGTCTTCCAGAGTTGAGATTACTGTTTAATCTGGCTGTCCTAGTGAAAGTGATGGACAGAGGTTGGAAGAAGACAGATAGGAAAGATTTTTGTTTAATGTTCTTCAGAATCAGGATATGAATTCAGCATGCTTTCAGACACTTAATGCAGTGAAGGCTAAAACTCAGGACAAGAGCAAGACTGTCTGGGTTTGAATCCTCACTGTGAAACGCATTACAGAAGCAATAATGTAAATTAAAAAAAAAAAAAGAATCATTGTATTCTGTTGAGTGACTATAACGCTACAAATTTATCTATTCCATATCTATTCCATGAGCAGAGTTGGTTCCAGCTTTCGCAGAGTATTGATAAGAACTAATATATACATGGACATATGGACACTTTTTGTTTTGTGTTTAGAAGAGCAATTCTCTTAACTGCAGAGAACAGAGAATATAAAGGAGAGTAGTAAGCAGAGGGGAGTTTGGTGGGGAGATGGCTAAAAGAGGATGGGGATGAAAGAGCATACTTATCATACTCATCACGATGGAACACTGAGTAACATATAGAATGTTGAATCACCATGTCGTACACCAGAAAGGAATAGAACACTATATGTTAACTGTACTGGAATTAAAATTTTTTAAAAAATTAAAAAGAAGTGGAATTCTGTGATAAGAGGGTATGTATAATCGATGGACGTAACTGCAGTGCAGGATTGAAGAATTACTTCAGTAAACTATGACATTGGGTTGCAACATCCTAGCTCTGTTACTTCTGACTTTGACATGATGTCTCTTCTTTACCTAGTTTTTCTAATTCTCAATCCATAGCTATGGACTTCCCTATCATTCTTTCTTTCCTAATAATTATCTCTTTCCAAACATGCAAATACTAATGACAAGATCATTGACTATGATCTTCTATTGCTCGTCTAATCAAGTCCTACTTAAGTTTCAATTTTTTAAATACCAGCCTCTGATGCAGTTTATTATAAGGAGTCACTACTCCCAACCATTCCTTGCATCCATTTTCCTGTGGCCACCTCATATGTGTCTCCTCATTTAATTATGGTTTGGTGTTGTTTTTATTGTTTTTGCCTGGGACCTGGCCAGCATCTGAGGATCTCAACTCCAGGACCATAACTAATATATTTCAATATTCCAGCACCAAATAGGCAGAATGTACAACACATAGAACACATAAATACCCGTCACAAATACATGAATATTTAAGCGCATATCTCAAATTGTATTAACTGGGTTGGTTGTTTAAAAGATTTTATTTATATATTTGTCACACACAGAGAGAGATTATAAGTAGGCAGAGAAACAGGCAGGGTTGTGGGGGCAGCAGGCTCCCTACTGAGCAGAGAGCCTAATGTAGGGCTTGATCCCAGGACCCCAGGATCATAACCTGAGCCAGAATCAGAAGCTTTAACCCACTGAGCCACCCAGGCGCCCCAGATAGGATTTGCTGGTTAAGCATGCAGTTTCCTCTTTTTGTCTACTATAATTAAACTAATCTTTTTGTGTTTGTCTTCTATACTTTTCTGCTATACACAGGGCCCATCATTTTGTCAATTTTTTTTAAATATTTTATTCTGTTGACTAGTTACTGAAATACATGTATAGACGAGGAGGCATTGGTGGTAAGGGTATTATTTCTTTTAGAGAACCTTACAAGGGATAAAGCAGTTCTTCCAGCTTCATAGTGTATTACTTAAGCTAAGTTTTATTACACCTCGTCACTCACTCAAATGTAACTTTTTAGTTAGTTGGTTTATTATTATTGTGAAAGCCTTTTTTATTGTATAAGATATCAAGACCGGGAGATGGCATTGTGAGCAGAGTGCCATCCTAGGCCACGCACGCTGCTGCAGGGTTGAGGCCATCTCTGCTTATTTTGGCTTGGCAGGGTGAACCCAGGACGTGAACATGGAGCCCGGAAAAGCAAGGCCCATGAGGCACCAGCTCTCCCCCAGCTCTTCTTCCCTGATGAAACAAAGCGAACGCCCAAAGACTTGTTGAGGAAGCGGTGGCGAAGTGCGGTTCGCTCCAAGCCCAAAGCTTCTGCGAAAGCACAGCATTCGCTTAGAAATCAGAGTCGGTTCTGCGGGCTGCTGCTGCTGCTGCATGCCTGAGCCCAGTCTCACGGTGGGAGAAACCCGCATAAGGCGAAGGCCTCCTTGCCTGGGCATCTCCTCTGGGAAAGCACAGCATTCCTTGGGAAATCAGAGTCGGGTTTGTGGGATGCTGCTGCTGCTTGCCTGAGCTAGACTCCACAGCACGGTGGAAGAAACCCTCATGGAGCGAAATTCTCTTTGCCCTAGCATCCCCTCTGCCTGAGAAAGAAGCGTGGTTGCACTTCTGGAAAGGGCCTTAAGGAAAGAAGCACGTCTATCACCACGATCCCCAGGAGCATGTCTGGGGAAGGCGCAGCACGCCGCCCCGGGAGAAGAAAAGGAGCCATTGGCCTTGCTCAAGGGAAATGGTTGTGAAGCAGGAGAGCCGGCCCTGGCAGGAACAGCGGGCCGGTGGCAAGACAAGTGTCACCTGCTCCCTGTGCGGAGAGAAGGAAGCCTGGATGCTAAGGATACAGGACCGGATGACTAGGACAGGCACTCATGCTCCACTGTGAGGAAGTAGACTGTGCAGAAGGCACGTCTGTCCTGGGCCTCTGGGCCCAAGGGGACAGTAGCTCCTTGGCCTCATGTACCTGGTGCAGAAATGGGCTTGCCACCAGGCGCCTACCCTGAACTCAGGAACAGTGGGCCCTTGGGAAGACAAGTGTCACCAGCTTCCTAAAAGAACGGGCAGTCAGATGCCATCTTCCTCCAGGATGTGGCAGCGTTCGCAGAGACATGAGGTGTGCCGGGGAAAGAATGGTGACAGTCCCACACAGCTCCCCATCCCAGTGAACAGGCGGATGGCAAGGATCCTGTTGCCTCTGTGGCGAAGGCAGTGGCATAGTCCACGCGTCCGCTTGAGCACCAGAGCAAAAGGCCAAGCGTTGCCTACACCAGGAGATGGTAGTGTGTATAGAGTGCCATCCTAGGCCTCACAGGCTGCTGCAGGGTTGTGGCTGTGTCTGCTTAGTTGGGCCTGGCAGGGTGAACCCAGGGCGCAACCATGGAGCCTGGGAAAGCAAGGCCCAAGAGACACCAGCTCACCCACAGCTCTTCTTCCCTGACAGGACAGAACCAACGCCCAAAGCCTTGCTGAGGAAGCAGCAGCGAAGTGCGGTTCGCGCCAAGCTGAAAACCTCTGCTAAAGCATAGCAGTCGCTGGGAAATCAGAGTCGGTTCTGTGGGCTGCTGTTGCTGCTTCCCTTAGCCTAGTATTCGCAGAACGGTGGGAGAAACCCACATAGAGAGAAAGCCTCTTTGCCCGGGCATCCTCTCTGAGAAAGCACAGAATCCTTTAGGAAATCAGAGTCGTAACTGTGGGATGCTGCTGCTGCTTGCCTGAGCTAGTCTCCACAGCACGGGGTAATAAACCCGCATGGAGCGAAATCCTCTTTGCCCGGGCATCCCCTCTGCCTGAGAGAGAAGCGTGGTGGCGCCTGTGGAAACAGCCTTAAGGAAAGGGAAACGTCTGTTCACAGCGCTCCCAGGAATATTTCTGGGGAAGGTGTAGCACGCTGCCCCTGGAGAAGAGAAGGATCCGTTGGCCTTGTCTTGTTGTCGGGATACAGTCGTGAAGCAGGAGAGCCAGCCCTGGCAGGAACAGCGGGCCGGTGGCAAGACAAGTGTCTCCCGCTCCCTGTGCGGAGAGACGGAAGCCTGGCTGCTAAGGAGAGACAGGACCGGATGACTAGAACAGGCGCGCGTGCTCCACTGTGAGGAAGGAGACTGGGCAGAAGGCAGGCCAGTCCTGGGCCTCTGGGCCCAAGGGGACAACAGCTCCTTGTCCACCTATCCCTGGTGCAGACATGAGCTTGCCACCAGGCGCCTACCCGGAACTCGCAGAAACTGTTCCCTGAAAGAACGGACAGTCAGATGCTGTCTTCCTCCAGGATGTGGCAGCATTCGCGGAGGCATGGAGTGTGCCGGGGAAGGAGTGGTGACAGTCCCCCACAGCTCCCCATCCCAGTGCACGGGCGGTGTGCAGGGATCCTGTCGCCTCTACTCTCCTGTGGGGAAAGGCACTGGCATAGTCCCAGAGTCCACCTGAGTGCCAGAGCAAAAGGCCAAGCCTGGCCTACGGCAGGAGATGATATTGTGCATAGAGTGCCATCCTAGGCCTCGCACGCTGCTGAAGGGTTGTGGCTGTGTCTGCTTAGTTCGGCTTGGCAGGGTGAACCCAGGGTACAAGTATGGAATCCGGGAAAGCAAGATCCAAGAGGCACCAGCTCTTCCCTGATGCGACAGAGCAGCAGCGAAGTGCGGTTTGCGCCAAGCTGAAAACCTCTGTGAAAGCATAGCAGTAGCTAGGAAATCAGAGTCGGTTCTTTGGGCTGCTGTTGCTGCTTGCCTTATTCTAGTATTCACAGCACGGTGGAAGCAACCCAGATAGTGCGAAAGCCTCTTTGCCCAGTCATCCCCTCTGGGAAAGCACTGCATTCTTTGAGAAATCAGAGTCAGGTCTGTGAGATGCTGCTGCTTGCCTGAGCCTGGTCTCACGGTGGAAGAAACCGGCATAGATCCAAAGCCATTTTTTACGTGCATCCCCTCTGGGAAAGCACAGCATGCGCTGGGAAATCAGTGTCAGTTCTGAGGGTTGCTGATGCCGCTTGCCTGAACATAGTCTCCGAAGCACGGTGGAAGAAACCCTTATGGAGCGAAATCCTCTTAGCCCAGGCATCCCCTCTGTCTGAGAGAGAAGCGTGGTTGCCCCTGTAGAAACAGCCTTAAGGAAATGGACACGTCTGTCACTGAGCTCCCCAGGAGCCTGTCTGAGGAAGGCACAGCACGCTGCTCCGGGAGAAGGGAAGGAGCTGTTGGCCTTGCTGTCGGGAAATGGTCGTGAAGCAGGAAAGCCTGCCATGGCTGGAACAGCGGGCAGGTGGCAAGTGTCATCCTCTCCCTGTCCAGAGAGACGGAAGACTGGCTGCTAAGGAGACACCAGGGGACGACTAGGGCAGGGGCGCGTGCTCCACTCTGAGGAAGGAGTCTGGGCAGAAGGCATGCCTGTCCTGGGCCTCTGGGCCCAAGGGGACAGCAGCTCCTTGGCCACCTGTCCCTGATGCAGACATGGGCTTGCCACCGGGCGCCCGGCCCTGAACTTGCAGAAATAGCACCTGGAGGAACGAGCAGTCAGATGCCGTCTTCCTCCAGGATGTGGCAGCGTTGGTGGAGGCAGGGGGTGTCCCCGGGGAAGGAGGGACAGTTATCCATTACTCCCCATCCCAGGGCACGGGCGGTGTGCAGTGATCCTGTCAAGTCTCCTCTCGGCTGGGAAAGGCACTGGCTAGTCCCCTGTCCACCTGGACTCCAGAGCAAGAGGGCATGCCTTGCTACACCGGGAGATGCTGCTGCTAGACTCCACAGCCTCTGTGAAAGCACAGCATTCGCTGAGAAATCAGAGTCAGCTTTTACTGAAAAGCTTTGCTACTGTATGATTCTGATGTTACAACTACTATTTCTAGGGCTGGGTCTCTCTCTCTGTCTATATACTGAAGGAATAGAGTCTAGAGCCTTTAACAGCAGAAATATATATGTATAGAGAGGTTAAAATATAGCCAGGAATCTGTACTATTTTTACTTCTTGTGTTACCCTGATTGTTTGATATTTTAATAAAGATAGAGTTAGAAACTAAATTTGAACAAGAAATTATACTAAACTCAGGGTTCCTGGGTGGCACAGTGGGTTAAGCTTTGCCTTCAGCTCAGGTCATGATCTCAGGGTCCTGGGATCGAGCCCCGCATCGGGCTCTCTGCTCAGCGGGGAGCCTGCTTCCCCCTCTCTCTCTGCCTGGCTCTCTGCCTACTTGTGCTCTCTGTCAAATAAATAAATAAAACCTTAAAAAAAAAGAATCACTGCTGAATATACTGATTGTAACATCTCATATGGGTACAAATATGTACATAATGACATAAATATGTATATTTATGTATATATAGAAATATAACTATTTTTTCATTGATGGAAGCATGAGAGTCAAAGTTGTTCTTCTGTTTACCCTTCTTGTGCCATAAATGTGTGATTATTTTTACCCCACCTGATCCGAAAAATGATTTGAGATAACCTATACAATGAAATCAGTCCAACAGTGTAAAGGTAATCCAAAAACTTGTAATAAAGGAAAAGGTCAGTAAAATAATATAAATTCAATAGTATGTTTACTATGTAAAATATGGTAACACATTACATTACATTACATTAAAGAAAGATCTCATCCACATATTCAAGGATGATTTATCCTTTGAGTATCAGGCAATGTGTCACTGTGCTAAAAAAAAATATGTATCTTGGTAGATGTCATAACATTTTAAAAAAGATTTTATTTGAGAGAGAGAAAGAAAGCACAAGTGAGGAGAGAGGCAGAGGAGAAGGAGAAGCAGACTCCTTGAGCATGCATCCCTACATGGGGCTCCATCCCAAGACTCCCAAATCATGACCTGAGCCAAAGGCAGATAGATACTTAACCTACCAAGGCACCCATAGGCCCCATAACAACATTTTATAAAGTTCAGTATTTTCAATGATTACAAAATTTTAAAACACTAGGCATAAAAGGGAACTTTTTTTTTTAGCACAACAAAAACTGCATATTTAAAGGCATCATATATGCAATGAACAAATTTTAAGACATCCCATCCCTTGCCAGTTGCTCTTTTGTTGAACTTATTTCTCTGACTTTTCAGGAATTCCACATTTGGAGCTCTCTAGTTTACTTTTCAACCTTGGAACTCAGAACTTGTTAATACCATTCAATTAATAATATTTCCTGTTTTGGCCCTGTCTGTCACCTTTGGAGGCTAGAAGATATATACTTCCTAAGGAGATAATTGGCCATTCAATAAAACCTCCAATTTGCTAATAGGTTAGCTAGAAATTTATGAAAACCTGTACAATTTTAATTGATATGAGCCATTCCTTCTTTACAAACTATTTTCCTGGTTTATTTCTCAATTTGTATATGCATTTTATATTCTTGTTTTTGTAAGAATATGAGTATATAGTATACATGTATGTGCACATATTATGTAAACAGAGAAGTGTCATAAATTTATGATTCTCAAATGATGTTTATGAGTACATTGGTTTTGGTTTTATTTTTAGAACATTATTAGAAATATTAAGAATAGAGATTCTATTAGGCTATTTCTGACCTAGAGTGTTGATCTCTGATCAATAGATCAGACAGATCTCTATAAAATAATTTGGGGAAAGGAAGATACAAATGGAATAAAAAAAAAAACAAAATTTGGAGTCCTGGAGATTACAAATAATAATGTAAGTTCTTAATATATTTCTTATTTAGGGGATTTAACCACACCCTAGCCTTCTGGTCTTTTGACAGAGCCTAAGTGAACTAAGAGGAGCAAAATACTCAATACCATTCCATTGGAGCCATATTGTCCCACCTAATAGTGTAAGTTTTTGACCCTCCATAAGATTGAACAAGTACAGACAGACATTTACTGTGCTTTTGTTTATTTGCTCATTCATCTAACAAATCTTTATTGTACATCTTATGTGTGCTAGGTACTGTATTCAATGAGGATATAGCAGCAAAGAAATACAGTTCCTGCCCTCCTAAACTTGATATTCTAGTGTAGAAGAGAGATGGCAAGTAAGTAAACAAACAAAGGCACTACGTAATTTTATGTGTTAAAATTTTCCACGAGGAAAATCAATTAGGTTAAAGACAGTAATGCATGAAATGAATTATCATAAAGTTTTTGCCTTTGTAAGTAAACTGTGTTCATAATGTTTGGTATGCCTACTATGGAAATGGAGGTACATAAAAGTGAAATTCCACATGGACAGTACAAATATAAAGCAATTAAGAAAAAATAAAACCCTGAAATGAATAAGTTATTGAGTTATATTGGGTTAACTATGTGATTTTGCTGTTTAGATATATTGTGATATGGTGTTGAAGTGAAGTTACTGTGTTTGCATTGGAAACAAGTTCTACAGTGCTTTCAAAGGCCAGGTCCTCAGACCCCATGATAGACAGCAACATTGAAATATAAGAAGAGATCATGCTTAAGTCGAGCACATTGGCAAAGTGACAAAAATCGAAGTTCTCCTATTCCTCAGCATACACAGAGGCAAAATTTTAATGAGTCACACGTATGAAATTACCAGTAAGAACTTGCCAATGATGAGATTCATTAAAAAGTTTTGTTTTTGTTCTAGAGATTTAGAAAGGTCTGCAGATAATAAACAGGATGTCTGCTCTTTGACTGTATTGATTAAAATTTCTTAATTAGTATCTTTTCAAGGTGTAAAGGGAAAAATGAATGAAACAAGACAATTAAAAGACCACAATGAACACATTATTGGATAACTAATTTATTTCAGGTACCAGGTAAAGCACTTTTGTATAGATTATCTCAATGCAAAGAGGAGAAAAAAAGAAAATAATGACCTACGAGGCAGTGGATTTTAGAGACTCTAAACCTTCCTCCCATTTATCATTAATAAGGGGTTAAATGAAGGCAAACTCTGGATGTTTGTAAGCAATGTTGATTTCTGTAAGTGTGTCCTACTGGAAGAATGGGGCCATAGGGTCTAATTCTTAGTCCCAAGGATTGTGGTTGCTTTGAAGTTCTCACAAACTTTTTCTTTTGACTGAATCATCTATTTTACTGCATAAAAACTGATTTTTATCTTGAAAAACCTGAGGCTAAAAAAAAAGGATGACTGTCAGTATCAATTGAAAGGGTGGGGAACAGAAACATTCAGTGAATTTTGCTGTTCATTGGGACATATCTTTATAAGCATATAAGCATAAAAGAAGAAAACATATTCCTATTTGTTCAGGATATTTCTATATAAAACAGTCTACCTCAGATAAATTGAATCTTACTGGATAAAAAAAAAATGTACATTTGTGTATATTTGGTATGCTTTACCAAGTTCTGATTTTATATGCAATAGCAGTATAGCTAAACATTGCAGTATACTTTGACAACTATTAAACCATCAAAGTTTATTGTGGTATTAATGTTAAAAATGCTAGAGGCTATTTGCAGGTAGATATTAGATAGTGATGTTTAATGAGATGGAATAAATGGAAAATGCAAAATAAAATTCTCAAATAATTTTAAGGAAAATTAATTTCAATTTATTAGAAATCGTAATATAAGAATTATTTTTAAAAGTCCATGTAAGAAAATTTTGGAGGGTGGTCAGTTGTAGAAAATCAATAACTAGAAGCATTAATTAAAAATTCTGTCACCATGCTAGGAAGTGAGAGGACATATGCACAAGATTTTAAAGATTGAAGTCATTTTGCAGATGTCAACAGGTAATTTGCCTTTTTATTGGACAATTATTTTTAGTCCATAAACCACTGATACAGAAAAACAGTACCAAAATTATGGCCTCTCTGCAGAAATTAAACTATATCTTTGTAAGAAATACTCAAACATGAAACATCATTTGGATTCAACTAAATATTATAATATTTATAAATATATAAATATTATAAGTATTATTTAAATATTATAAATATTATTTAAATATTATAATATTATAAATATTATAATGTCTGTATGTTAAAACCAGACATTTTCACATGGACCATCTTTTTTTTTTTTTCAAGATTTCATTTGTTTATTTGAGAGGGAAAGAGAGGGAGAGAGTGTGGGCACGCAAGTGGGGTGGAGCAGGGGTAGGGGCAGAGGGAGAAGGACAAGTCAATTCCCCACTGAGCAGGGATCCAAATTCTGGGCTTGGTCCCAGGACCCTGAAATCCCGCCTGAGCTGAATGCAGCCACTTTAACAGAGTGACCCACCCAGGAACCTCTTCATGTGGATTGTCTTAGGTCATCTTCACAAGGACCTTGTGGAGCAATTATTTCAATTTTAAAGATAAGCAGATTAGACTTAGAGAGTTAGAGAGAGAGTCTAAGGAACTTGTTCAGAATCTCAGCTACTTGATGGTCAATGTGAACCTTAACTGAGCTCTTCTACCCCCAAATATAGTGCTTTTCCCACTACCTACACCAACTGAAGTAATTAATAGCCTCATTTGGACATCTCAATAAATAGCTTATCTCTTCAGTAAATATCTACAAGATTTCTACTATTTCTGACATCTCTGCGTTACCTCGTGGAGATTGAAGAGTTACCTTGACTGATCTCAAGTAAATTTTGTTCTTCTGTATGTTGTTTAATATGTTGTTTTTCTCTGGCAGCTTTCAAAACTTTCAAATGAAGCATAAATTTGACTGTATGTGTGTAGATGTTATTTTCCTTGCATTTACTATGTTTATGTTTTAATGAGCTTCAATTTGTACATTTATGATTTTCACCAAATTTGAGAAACAAGCCACATTTCTTCATCCATTTATTCTGTCCCTTTATTTTATTTTATTTTATTTTATTTTATTTCCTCTCCTGGTACAATCACTGCATATATGTTAGGCCATCTTCAATTGTTGCACTTTTTCTGAGTCTGTTCATTTTTTGCATTTAATTCTCTCATCTAATTTATTATTTATCTGTCTTAAAGTTCATTTACTTTATCTTCACTATGTTGTTAATCCTGTCAGGTGAAATTTTTATTTCAGATTGCATTTTCCACTCTTTAATTTCTTTTTTATTCTTATAGCTTCTATTCCTTTGCTGAGATTTGTCTTTTTATTCATCATCAATGTATTTCCATATCCATGAAGATAGTTATAGTAGCTTGTTTAAAATCTGTTCTGATGCCAACATCTTGATCCATCTCTACATTTGTCTTTGCTGATTGTTCTTTTCTTTGAGTGTGGCATCTTTCCATTTCATTGGAATTTGTGTAATTTGGATTTGTGTTCTGGGTATGAATTATACACTGTAGAGATTCTGGATTAGGTTATATACTTTCAAAGAATGTTGTTGTTGTTGTTGTTGTTGTTGAGTGTGCAGTTTGACAGAACTCAAACTACATTTTTTTTTCCATGTGGCGCATGGCAAGTTTGCCAAATATTTAGGCATAATGTGATGTTTCTACCTTATCTCTCTTTTTAGAAATCCTCCCCTCACTCTACTCTGCACCCTCTTAATTTTTCAGCTGTGTAGTTGTCCCAGACTCTGCTCTTCTTGGTTCATCAGTCTATTAAAAAAGTTTTATCACATCCATATTGTAGTTGCACATTACACTAATGTTGGTGCTGTCTGTCCTCAGATTCTGAGTGGTGAAACTAGGAAGCTTGCCTAGGATTTTTCTCTTCTAGCAAGTGTTGACTTACCTGTAACATATGTCTGCTTTGCTCAGTCTTCAGTGACCTTAGATAATTGCTTTTCTTTACACATTACACTGTAGTTTATGGAATCATATAACATCTGGTGTTTGTACCTGGCTTCTTTTGCTTAGCATAATGCTTTAAAATTAATTTGCAATGTTTTATATATAAGAGATTATTCCCTTATGTTCATACTCTTTTACTATTGAGTAGTATTTTGTTGTGTGAATATCGCACAATGTGTTAATCCATTAACTAATGAACACTTGGGTTGTTTTTAGTTTGGGCTATTCTGAATAAAGTTCTTTAAAAATTCAAATAGAAGATGTTGGATGGAAATATAGTTTGTTTGTTTTTTTTTTGGGGGGGGGGGAAATACTTGGTCATGTGTAGGTGTTACATATAACTTAAAGTATAATTTTTTTTTTCAAAAGCAATGACATTATTTTATATTCCCATCAATAATGTTTGAGATTTCCTGTAGATCCACATTTTCACTTGGTATTATCAGTCTTTAAAACAGTAATCATTCTAGGGGTGCCTGGGTGGCTATATCCTCAGAACCTATTCATCTTTTACCTGGAAGTTTGTACCCTTTGACCAACATCTCTCCATATTCCTCAGCACCTAACTCTTTGCAACCACCATTCTACTCTCTAGGTAGAAAGCCTTTTTCAGATTCCAAATATAAGAGATAACACATGATATTTTTCTTTTCTGACTAATTTCACTTGGCATGATGCCCTCAGTTTCCACCCGTGTTGTTACAAAAGGAAGGACAGGAAAATACCAGGGACTGACACTGACAGAGTCACCACGATCTGGAGCAATGCTGATCAATGTTTCTGGGGGAAGACAATATAGCACTGCCTCTTGAAGTTTTCTGGAATCAAAGCAACACATGTTGCTCTGCTCTTATTTTATTGGCCAAAACAAATCACATGTCCCGACCTATCTTCAAAGCACATTCTTACCATGAATCTGGAAGGTTATTGGTTATTAGTCTTCATGTCAACCATCACTCATTAAAAATAACATTAGATAAGGATTCTAATTCAAAATGTGTAGCCTGCATAATCATTTTAGTCTTGTGGTTTTAAAGTCAAAGGTCAAAGATTATGCATAATATTGGAATATTTAAGAGAACTTGATGTCCATCATGTCTATAAGTTTAATTTATTATGTATAGAAGAGTTAAATATATGAAAGATTTTAAATATTTTTGTAAATTGGACATTTAATTATCCAAATAGATATAGATGCAATTAAAAATATTTAAAGAGGGTGCCTGGGTGGCTCAGTGGGTGGGGCCGCTGCCTTCGGCTCGGGTCATGATGTCAGGGTCCTGGGATCGAGTCCCGTGTCAGGCTCTCGGGACTCGGCAGGGGGCCTGCTTCCCTTCCTCTCTCTCTGCCTGCCTCTCTGCCTACTTGTGATCTCTCTCTGTCAAATAAATAAATAAAATCTTTAAAAAATATATTTAAAGAAATCTAAACTAACTTTTAAAAATTTTTAAAAGATTTTATATATTTATTTGAGAGGGAAAGAGACGGTGTGTGTGCGTGCATGTTCCTGAGAGCAAGGGGGAGGGGCAGAGGCAAAGGGAGAGGTACAGGCAGACATGCTGGGTGAAGTGCCCACCTTGGGGCTTTCTCACAGCCCTGAGATCACCACCTGAGCCAAAACCAGAGTCAGATGCTTAACTGACTGAGCCACTCAGGTGCCCTAAGCTAACTTTTTAATGTGTTTATAAAGTAATCTCAGTCTCCTTAGAAGTGATTGTTAATATTTTTTGAGTTATAAATGGAGTAATAAATTTTGCCTGTTGAACTTAAAAATATAAGAAAGAATTAAGTTTATGAATTTATTACTCAAATAAATAAATATTAATTTTTAAAACCAAAGTAAACTTGAACAAATGCTATCCTTTTTGGGTATCAAATTCTCACATTTAATACTAGTCAATGCTATTATAATCTCAAGGTCCCCTTTATTTTCCTTTCTGAGCGCAAAAGCCTGTGAAATGAATACTCTTAGAGATTTAGTATGAAGGACATACTAAAAATATATATTATAACAGAGGAAGACCTGAAGATGCAGTTGGCTAAGTTTCTAACAGAATGATTATCTTTTTTTTTTTTTTTTAGTTTACATTAAAAAAAAAAATTTAGAAGGAAAAAAATAGCATGTTTTCGAGACTCTTTAACATTCCTTTTTTACAAGAATTTGAGTAACCAGTACAGGTTAAGTTGACGGGATTTAGTGTAAGTAAAGTACTTACTGGAATTGGATGAGGGTACAAAGAGAAGAAAAATATTATATTTGATGAAACCCACTGTGCACACTTCCTTTAAGTTTGGGCCTATGCAGTGATTTACCTCTGATGAGTAAGAGCAAGTAAGATACTCAAAAACATATGAGACAATTTATGTAATATGTGTGTATTTATAAATATACTTATTTATAAGTATAAATAAAGTATAAAGTATATATATATATATAAATATAGCTATTTATAAATAAATATAAATAAATTTATTTATGGCTTCATTTGTACCACAAGAGAAATTGTAAAGACTCTGCAAAGACCACAAATCTTTTGCATCTAAGAAAAAAATGTCTATTCCATATGGCTTAGGAATATGTGTAAAGCTTCCATATGGGACAAAGATTTTCTGGTACCCAAATAAGGAATCAGGCATCAAAGAACCTACTGAAAAGTTTGGCAAATATTGACAATTGTCACAAAACTTTGAATTTCAATTTGAAAGTCTACATATTCTATTTTGCAATATTCTCTGTCATTTTATATTATAGCTGTTCAGAACTTTCTTCCAAAGCCATGGGATTTAATATATGATTATACCGTATAAACAATGCATACATGTATATGGATGTATATATTAGCATTCATTTCAGTTTGCTTGCAGTTACATATGCTACTAGGTACCCGAGTGACTCGTTATTGCTCTCACAGTGAAACTAAAGATATGCTAACTCTCTTGAAGCAAAGTCCAAAACTTTAGAATAATGCTTATATATATGACTTAAATAGGTTATTTCTCCCAGAGTGTTCATTTTAAATTAACTCCACATTGAAATAAGTGATCATGCTAATAGCTGACAGGGCTAGGTTAGGCTGACTTGTCTTCATGTCATTGACAGTAACAAGAAAAAAAAAAAAGAAAGAAAAGGAAATAAGAAAATGAAGGACAAAAAGAAAATTAACCTAATCAACTAAAGTTGCATTAAAATTGGGTTATCACATAAAGTTGAATGAGGTTATTCTTTCTTATGGGGGGTGTGATGGGTACTCAAGGTCTGCATATTGCCACAGATCCTGTTTTATCTGTATGTGGCACTGCACAAATCCTAGACTGTGGCCCACAGGCCAGATTTAGCCTATGGCAGTGTTTCATTTGGCTTGAACAATATTTTACAAAAAAATTTGAGGGGCGCCTGGGTGGCTAAGTGGGTTAAAGCCTCTGCCTTTGGCTCAGGTCATGATCTCAGGGTCCTAGTGATGAGGGAACACGAGGCTGGCTGAAGACAAAGCAAAAGCTGGCACCTTGTACCCTCCCTCCATCCTCTCCCCCTCAGTCCTATGTGTAGCATCCCTCAGTCAGCCCTGACTGCCACGAACAATAAGCAAATCGTTAATTTGCAGAGCTCACAATCCTGCTAGACCCGAGTCTCCCTTGGTTTACAAATGTCCTAAATCTCACTAACAAAGACGATTGATAGCAGGATTGTGACATCCCACCAAAATTCTCCCAACTATCTTAATGTTAATGGCTGGTCTAAAGACAACATTGATCCAGCAGCAAGGGCAAGGCCTTCCTAGGCCTGGGACCTCCTGGCACCTTGTAGGCCCTCTTTTAGCATATGAAAACTCCATTGAAGCCTCCCTTCCCCTCACCTTCCCCCAACCACAGGGTACATAACTTGCCATCCCTCACAACCCGGGGCAGCAGCTCTTCCTGCCCATGGGTCCTGTCCCCGTGCTTAAATAAACCACCATTTTGCACCACAGATGTCTCAAGAATTCTTTCTTGGTCATCAGCTCCGTACCTCAGCCCACCAAACTTCACCTAGGTTCTAGAACTTCATCACTAGGATCACGTCCTGCATTGGGCTCTCTGCTTGGCGGGGAGCCTGTTTCCCTTCCCCTCTCTCTGCCTTCCTCTCTGCCTACTTGCGCTCTCTCTGTGTCAAATAAATAAATAGAATCTTTACAAACAAATTTGAGCTAATATTTTAAATTAGAAGCTTTCACATAAAAATCCAGATTTCTGGCATCTCTCAAAAAATTAGGAGATCTGGGAATACTGGACTCACATTACCACACTGCAGTCTATGGCTGGCTGGCTGGCTATTTATTGCCCTCTTTCGACACACATATGTTCTCCGTGGTCCCCACCAATTCTTCCTGCTTTTCAACACTGAAGCTGGCCATTCTCTTGTTCTATTTCTCTTTTAGTAGAAAATATTTCTTTCTGCCAATGTCTTTATCAAAAGTAAGTAAAAATATGGCAGTATGGTAAAAAACATGGATTTATAGCTTTACATTGGATTTCTCTTTGTGGATTCTCTTCTCCCTTTCTCTCTCATACATTGGGGGCCAATTTTTCTTCCCTATCTTCCTCTGAAATTGAAACAAAGACCTGAGAAACCGTTGATCAGTGTAAATACTGGAAGGTTCTCAGAGGCATGTTTCCTGCTCTACTTTTTCTCCCAGAGACCTGATGAGATTTGGCTTGGGGAAAGTAGGGAAAAAAGGGAGGATGGAGAAACAAATAAGAGGGTGCAATTTCAGCTCTAAGCTTTGAGCTTACCCTCTGAAGTGCTGGGACTTGGACTCTTTAGGCTGCCTTTGGTTTGTCTTCTTAGGCTCTGCCAGCAGAGGGCGCAAGAGAGAGCTGCATGGCTGGAGGAGGCTGAAGGGGCTTACTGCTGCTTAGTTTCTGGGGGCTTTCTGTTTTCTTGAAGTTCTTCAAGTATTGCCTTACCAAAACTCCTTCATCTTGGCAGTAGCAGTTTCTTTATGGCATTGCAGCTGAATGGGGTTGTAAGGACCCATTCAGCCAGAGCAGCCCCACCCTGGTTGAAATGCCATTTTGTTGTAGAACTTAAATGGTCTCCCCACCGCCAGGGGAACTTACTTAAAAGCAAGTCTGGGAAACCAGCCCCAGGTAACAAAGTCCAAATACAAGGGTGGGTCAGGCCAGGTGGAGGTATTCAATTAGTGGGGGCGCATACTGTCTCCTAGCTGTTGGGCTGGCAGAAAGAAAGGGCTACTTAAGATGGCGAAAGTCCCCACCACAAAACCTGAGCTCAGACAGGAGAACAAAGACCCAAGCAGGAATCTGAAAACCCTCCCACCCGGGGCTCCCGTGGACCAATGGGACCCTGACAAGGGGGAATTTGAGACCCCCGCCCCAGGTTCCAGTGGACTAATGGGACCCTGACAAGCAGGTGAAATATCCAAATAAGGTAAACTTGCCAAAAGACCCCTGAACTCCCCTCGAGGCCCCTTAAAAGCCCCCTTCTCCCTGCCTTGGGCGCGACTTCTGCCACTCTGCTTTCCAGAGTCCCGGAACCTCGCCCGAGGGTGCCCACGTCCTCCCGGCACAACTTTCCTGGTTCCCCTTCTCCTGAGCCCTGAAACTTTGCTGGGGAGTGCTTTTAATAAATCTTGCCTTGCACCCACTTTGCCTGGTGTTGTGTTTATCTCGCCGGAAAAACTTTATACTAGCTACGAAGGAGTATGGGCCCCGCCCTTTGAGCACCTTTTGGGTGCCAATTCTGTACTAGGTGATAGGCTGGTTCAAATGTCTACTAGGGTAAATTGTAATTCAAATGGTTACCTAGCATCACTCTGGAGTTTCCTGTGTGTGTTACAATCTCATTGGCCACCTGTGTGTGGCCAGGCCCTATCACACAGCCTTTGCTCTATAAAAATTAGTCTGGTAAGCAGGGAGGGGTCGTCCTCTCTGTAGGGGCGGCCCCGACCAGTCTGTTTGATGGTCGGTCTGATTCTTGATGCTTGGCGTGAAATAAAGCTTTGCTTGACTTCACTTTGTATCAGTCTCACTCCTTTAATCACGGAGCCATTATTGGGGTACCCAATTATGGGGGTCCCAACAGGGTCTTCAGTTTTTCCTTCACTTACCAAACCAGCTTCATTGTGTGATCCCTTCCCTTCACCCCCATTGCCTTCTTGATAGGTCTAACTTCCAGCTCATGGAGGCCTCGCCTCCAAGCTTCAAAGTTTAAATATTCTGGAGTCTTTCTTTTGTTTCCTCAGCTCTGAGGGAAGAAGCTGCTTCCTACAGTTGCTGCTTTTCTGATGTGTTAGAATTCTCTTTTTTCTCTACTTAAAAAAATCGATAGGGGCACCTGGGTGGCTCAGATGGTTGAATGTCTGACTCTTGGTTTTGGCTGAGGTGGTGATCTTGGGGCCTGGGATCGAGTCCCATGTTGGACTCTGTGCTCAGTGGGGAGTCTCCTTGAGATTTTCTCTCTCTCCCTTCTACGTTTCCCCCTTCTTGCTCTCTTTGTCCCTCTTTGTCTTTGAAATAAATCAATAAATCTTTTAAAAATATATATAATTAGTTAACAATTATTTATGTAACTTTTTCTCAGTTCAAATAACTCCTTCCTGACTGGATCCAGACTCACAGAGAGAGGTAGAGTTGACTCGTGTTGTGCGGCCCCAAATGCACAACACTCCTTGATTATTTACATATAAGTTTAATTTAGTCAAAAAACTAAAATTAAAAACTTTTTCAGTTACATTAGTTACATTTTAAGAGCCCAGTAGTTAAACGGTGCTTACTGATCGCTCTATGGAACAGTGTGGATATAGAACATTTCTGTCACCACAGAAAGTTCTATTGGACAGTGCTGGGCTAAAGAAATGGGAGGTCTTTCAAGTGGGGAGGAAACATGAGGGGAAGACCTTTATTAGTGCCAGGAAATGAGGTGGAAGAGACTCTGGATGAGTTTTTCTCAAAAATGTTTGAAAAATATAGACAGATTATCTGATCATAATGCAATTAATCTAAAAATCAATACAAGGTAGAAAACCTTCATATATTTATGAATGACTGATACAATAATGAAATTATAATGAAACATTATTGGGGTTAATGTAGAGCATGAAATCAGCCATAATACCTAGCTTGCTAAAATATAACACAGAAACCCTGGGGCAGGATAGTTTTGAAGAATGGAGCAGGCCTTAGAATGCCAAGGCCTGCATGACCACTCTGCCTTTGGAATACTGAGGGAAGTCACTTTCCCAAAACTTTCTTTGCCCAAACAGCCACCCTGTGATCTATGAGATGTATGCATTGTCCCTTAAGCTACATTTAGCAGAACTCCTAGAACGCGTAGATTAGCATATCCTATCTTTCTGGTAAACAGGTCCTCCTAGTTTCAGGAAGACTCTTTGTCACACATCACTTGCTTGAGAAACAGTGATAAGGATGTGTGATTATCCTGAAGGACCAATAAAAACGGGAGCAAAGAAGAGCAAAAGGTTTTTGTCTCTGAGCGCAGGCCCCATGACTGCCCCCATGCCTTCTCCTCTCTTTCACAGCAAAGTCTGGTGTAATCTTTCATCCATCTGTACAGGAATTGCTGGCCATTCCTGGAAAAATATTGTGTGTTTAAATTGGAGATTATAAGTAAAGTAGTATTTGCAGGGACATTTAGAGACTTAACTGAATATTTAGGAAAGAAGAAAACAGCAGGATTAATAAGTTAAACATCCATCTCCTAAGAATGAGAAACAGAGCTACAGTTGTCATAGTAGATACTAAAAATTAAAACAAAACAGAGGAGGAGTCAAGATGGCAGAGAAGTAGCAGGCTGAGACTACTTCAGCTAGCCGGAGATCAGCTAGATAGCTTATCTAAAGATTGCAAACACCTGAAAATCCATCGGCAGATCGAAGACAAGAAGAACAGCAATTCTGGAAACAGAAAAACAACCACTTTCCGAAAGGTAGGACCGGCGGAGAAGTGAATCCAAAGCGTTGAAAAGATAGACCCCGGGGGGGAGGGGCCGGCTCCCGGCAAGCAGCGGAGCAACCGCGCACAAAATCAGGACTTTTAAAAGTCTGTTCCACTGAGGGACACCGCTCCAGAGGCTACCCGGGGCGAAGCCCACGCGGGGTCAGCGTGGCCTCAGGTCCCGCAGGGTCACTGAAGGATCGGGGGTGTCTGAGTGTCACAGAGCTTGCAGGTATTGGAACGGGAAAACCGGCTACAGAGACAGAGCCGACAGTAAGCTCGCAGCTCGGGGTGACCTTGAACCGGTCGCAGGCTCAGTGAGCTCGGAGCGCGGCCGGAGGTCAGGCAGACGGGAGTAATTGGGTGCTGTTCTCTGAAGGCCCACTGAGGAGTGCGGCCCTGGGCTCTCGGCTCCTCCAGGCTGGAGACCAGGAGGCCGCCATTTGTATTCCTCGTCCTCTGGAACTCTACGGAAAGCGCTCAGGAAACAAAAGCTCCTGAAAGCAAACCCGAGCTGATTACTCACCCCGGCCCCGGGTAAGGGCGGTGTAATTCCACCTGGGGCAAAGACACTTGAGAATCACTACAACAGGCCCCTCCCCCAAAGATCAACAAGAAATCCAGCCGAGACCAAGTTCACTTACCAAGGAGTACGGTTTCAATACCAAGGAGAGCAGCAGAACTCCAGAGGAGGAGAAAGCCAAGCACGGAACTCATGGCTTTTTCCCTGTGAATTTTTTTTTTTTTAATGTTGCAGTTAATTTAATTTTTTTCTTTTTCATTTTTTGTTTTTTTTCTCGCCTTCGGGTAAAATTTTTTTTTAACTGTTACCTTTTTCTTTTTTAACGATTTTTTACTAGTTTATCTAATATATATATTTTTTCTTTTTATATTTTTCTTAGGTGTTTTCTTTTATTTAAATTCTTCTCTTTTTTTTTCTTTAATATATTTTTTCTTTCTTTCTTCCTTTTTGAACCTCTTTTTATCCCCTTTCTCCCCCCTCATGATTTTGGATCTCTTCTAATGTGGTTAAAGCATATTTTCCTGGGGTTGTTGCCACCCTTTTAGTATTTTACTTGCCCCTTCATATACTCTTATCTGGACAAAATGACAAGACGGAAAAATTCAACACAAAAAAAAGAACAAGAGTCAGTACTGAAGGCTAGGGACCTAATCAATACAGACATTGGTAATATGTCAGATCTAGAGTTCAGAATAACAATTCTCAAGGTTCTAGCCGGGCTCAAAAAAGGCATGGAAGATATTAGAGAAATCCTCTCGAGAGATATAAAAGCCCTTTCTGGAGAAATAAAAGAACTAAAATCTAACCAAGTTGAAATGAAAAAAGCTATTAATGAGGTGCAATCAAAAATGGAGGCTCTCACTGCTAGGATAAATGAGGCAGAAGAAAGAATTAGTGATATAGAAGACCAAATGACAGAGAATAAAGAAGCTGAGCAAAAGAGGGACAAACAGCTACTGGACCACGAGGGGAGAATTCGAGAGATAAATGACACCATAAGACGAAACAACATTAGAATAATTGGGATTCCAGAAGAAGAAGAAAGAGAGAGGGAAGCAGAAGGTATACTGGAGAGAATTATTGGGGAGAATTTCCCCAATATGGCAAAGGGAACGAGCATCAAAATTCAGGAGGTTCAGAGAACGCCCCTCAAAATCAATAAGAATAGGCCCACACCCCGTCACCTTATAGTAAAATTTACAAGTCTCAGTGACAAAGAGAAAATCCTGAAAGCAGCCCGGGAAAAAAAGTCTGTAACATACAATGGTAAAAATATTAGATTGGCAGCTGACTTATCCACAGAGACCTGGCAGGCCAGAAAGAGCTGGCATGATATTTTCAGAGCACTAAAAGAGAAAAACATGCAGCCAAGAATACTATATCCAGCTAGGCTATCATTGAAAATAGAAGGAGAGATTAAAAGCTTCCAGGACAAACAAAAACTGAAAGAATTTGAAAACACCAAACCAGCCTACAGGAAATCTTGAAAGGGGTCCTCTAAGCAAAGAGAGAGCCTACAAGTGGTAGATCAGAAAGGAACAGAGACCATATACAGTAACAGTCACCTTACAGGCAATACAATGGCCCTAAATTCATATCTCTCAATAGTTACCCTGAATGTTAATGGGCTAAATGCCCCTGTCAAAAGACACAGGGTATCAGAATGGATAAAAAAACAAAACCCATCTATATGTTGCCTCCAAGAAACTCATTTTAAGCCCGAAGACACCTCCAGATTTAAAGTGAGGGGGTGGAAAAGAATTTACCATGCTAATGGACATCAGAAGAAAGCAGGAGTGGCAATCCTTATATCAGATCAATTAGATTTTAAGCCAAAGACTATAATAAGAGATGAGGAAGGACACTATATCATAATCAAAGGGTCTGTCCAACAAGAAGATTTAACAATTTTAAATATCTATGCCCCCAACGTGGGAGCAGCCAACTATATAAACCAATTAATAACAAAATCAAAGAAACACATCAACAATAATACAATAATAGTAGGGGACTTTAACACTCCCCTCACTGAAATGGACAGATCATCCAAGCAAAAGATCAGCAAGGAAATAAAGGCCTTAAACAACACCCTGGACCAGATGGACATCACAGATATATTCAGAACATTTCATCCCAAAGCAACAGAATACACATTCTTCTCTAGTGCACATGGAACATTCTCCAGAATAGATCACATCCTCGGTCCTAAATCAGGACTCAACAGGTATCAAAAGATTGGGATCATTCCCTGCATATTTTCAGACCACAATGCTCTAAAGCTAGAACTCAACCACAAAAGGAAGTTTGGAAAGAGCCCAAATACATGGAGACTAAACAGCATCCTTCTAAAGAATGAATGGGTAAACTGGGAAATTAAAGAAGAATTGAAATAAATCATGGAAACAAATGACAATGAAAATACAACGGTTCAAAATCTGTGGGATACAACAAAGGCAGTCCTGAGAGGAAAACATATAGCGGTACAAGCCTTTCTCAAGAAACAAGAAAGGTCTCAGGTACACAACCTAACCCTACACCTAAATGAGCTGGAGAAAGAACAAGAAAGAAACCCTAAGCCCAGCAGGAGAAGAGAAATCATAAAGATCAGAGCAGAAATCAATGAAATAGAAACCAAAAAAACAATAGAACAAATCAACGAAACTAGGAGCTGGTTCTTTGAAAGAATTAATAAAATTGATAAACCCCTGGCCCGACTTATCAAAAAGAAAAGAGAAAGGACCCAAATAAATAAAATCATGAATGAAAGAGGAGAAATCACAACTAACACCAAAGAAATACAAACTATTATAAGAACATACTATGAGCAACTCTACGCCAATAAACTTGACAATCTGGAAGAAATGGATGCATTCCTAGAAACATATAAACTACCACAACTGAACCAGGAAGAAATAGAAAGCCTGAACAGACCCATAACCAGTAAGGAGATTGAAACAGTCATTAAAAATCTCCAAACAAACAAAAGCCCAGGGCCAGACGGCTTCCCGGGGGAATTCTACCAAACATTTAAAGAAGAACTAATTCCTATTCTCCTGAAACTGTTCCAAAAAATAGAAATGGAAGGAAAACTTCCAAACTCATTTTATGAGGCCAGCATCACCTTGATCCCAAAACCAGACAAGGATCCCACCAAAAAAGAGAGCTATAGACCCATATCCTTGATGAACACAGATGCGAAAATACTCAACAAAATACTAGCCAATATGATTCAACAGTACATCAAAAGGATTATTCACCACGACCAAGTGGGATTTATTCCAGGGCTGCAAGGTTGGTTCAACATCCGCAAATCAGTCAAGGTGATACAACACATCAATAAAAGAAAGAACAAGAACCATATGATACTTTCAATAGATGCTGAAAAAGCATTTGACAAAGTACAGCATCCCTTCCTGATCAAAACTCTTCAAAGTGTAGGGATAGAGGGCACATACCTCAATATCATCAAAGCCATCTATGAAAAACCCACCGCAAATATCATTCTCAATGGAGAAAAACTGAAAGCTTTTCCGCTAGGGTCAGGAACACGGCAGGGATGTCCATTATCACCACTTCTATTCAACATAGTACTAGAGGTCCTAGCCTCAGCAATCAGACAACAAAAGGAAAGTAAAGGCATCCAAATCGGCAAAGAAGAAGTCAGATTATCACTCTTCGCAGATGATATGATACTATCTGTGGAAAACGCAAAAGACTCCACTCCAAAACTGCTAGAACTTGTACAGGAATTCAGTAAAGTGTCAGGATATAAAATCAATGCCCAGAAATCAGTTGCATTTCTCTACACCAACAGCAAGACAGAAGAAAGAGAAATTAAGGAGTAAGTCCCATTTACAATGGCACTCAAAACCACAAGATACCTAGGAATAAACCTAACCAAAGAGATACAGAACCTATACTCGGAAAACTATAAAGTACTCATGAAAGAAATTGAGGAAGACACAAAGAAATGGAAAAATGTTCCATGCTCCTGGATTGGAAGAATAAATATTGTGAAAATGTCTATGCTACCTAAAGCAATCTACACATTTAATGCAATTCCTATCAAAGTACCATCCATCTTTTTCAAAGAAATGGAACAAATAATGCTAAAATTTATATGGAACCAGAAAAGACCTCGAATAGCCAAAGGAATATTGAAAAAGAAAGCCAACGTTGGTGGCATCACAATTCCGGACTTCAAGCTCTATTACAAAGCTGTCATCATCAAGACAGCATGGTACTGGCACAAAAACAGACACATAGATCAATGGAACAGAATAGAGAGCCCAGAAATAGACCCTCAACTCTATGGTCAACTAATCTTCGACAAAGCAGGAAAGAATATCCAATGGAAAAAATACAGCCTCTTCAATAAATGGTGCTGGGAAAATTGGACAGCCACATGCAGAAAAATGAAATTGGACCATTTCCTTACACCACACACAAAAATAGACTCAAAATGGATGAAGGACCTCAATGTGAGAAAGGACTCCATCAAAATCCTTGAGGAGAACACAGGCAGCAACCTCTTCAACCTCAGCCACAGCAACATCTTCCTAGGAACAACGCCAAAGGCAAGGGAAGCAAGGGCAAAAATGAACTATTGGGATTTCATCAAGATCAAAAGCTTTTGCACAGCAAAGGAAACAGTTAACAAAATCAAAAGACATCTGACAGAATGGGAGAAGATATTTGCAAACGGCATATCAGATAAAGGACTAGTGTCCAGAATCTATAAAGAACTTAGCAAACTCAACAGCCAAAGAACAAATAATCCAATCAAGAAATGGGCAGAGGACATGAACAGACATTTCTGCAAAGAAGACATCCAGATGGCCAACAGACACATGAAAAAGTGCTCCATATCACTCGGCATCAGGGAAATACAAATCAAAACCACAATGAGATATCACCTCACACCAGTCAGAATGGCTAAAATGAACAAGTCAGGAAATGACAGATGCTGGCGAGGATGCGGAGAAAGGGGAACCCTCCTCCACTGTTGGTGGGAATGCAAGCTGGTGCAGCCACTCTGGAAAACAGCATGGAGGTTCCTCAAAATGTTGAAAATAGAACTGCCCTGTGACCCAGCAATTGCACTATTGGGTATTTACCCTAAAGATACAAACATAGTGATCCAAAGGGGCACGTGCACCCGAATGTTTATAGCAGCAATGTTCACAATAGCCAAACTATGGAAAGAACCTAGATGTCCATCAACAGATGAATGGATCAAGAAGATGTGGTATATATACACAATGGAATACTATGCAGCCATCAAAAGAAATGAAATCTTGCCATTTGCGACAACATGGATGGAACTAGACTGTATCATGCTTAGCGAAATAAGTCAAGAAGAGAAAGACAACTATCATATGATCTCCCTGATATGAGGAAGTGGTGATGCAACATGGGGGCTTTAGTGGGTACGAGAAGAATAAATGAAACAAGATGGGATTGGGAGGGAAACAAACCATAAGTGACTCTTAATCTCACAAAACAAACTGAGGGTTGCTGGGGGGAGGGGGTTTGGGAGAAGGGGGTGGTATTATGGACATTGGGGAGGGTGTGTGTTTTGGTGAGTGCTGTGAAGTGTGTAAACCTGGTGATTCACAGACCTGTACCCCTGGGGATACAAATATATGTTTATAAAAAAATAAAAAATTAAAATACAAAAACAAAACAAAACAAAACAATACAACAGAATCATGAAAAATGCTCAACATCCTTCATCATCAGGGAAATGCAAATCAAAACTAGAAGGAGATGTCACCTTCCTCTTGTCAGAATGGCTAAAATTAAAACCACAAGAAACAATGAGGGTTGATGAGGATGTGAATAAATAGGAAGCCTTGTGCACTGTTGGTGGGAATGCGACCTGGGGCAGTGACTTTGGGAAACAGCATGTGGAAATGCCTAAAAAGTTAAAAGTAGAACTCTCCTATGACCCAGTAATTCCACTACTGGGTATTTACTCCCCAAATACAAAAACATTAAATCAAAGGGATACATGCACCCCTATGCTTATAGCAACACTATTGTAATAGCGAAATTATGGAAGTTGCCCATTTGTCCATCAACTGATGAATGGATAAAGAAGATGTGGTATATATACCAAATGAGATATTATTCAGTCATTAAAAAAATGAAATCTGGCCATTTGATATAACATAGGTGGCGCTGGAGAGTGTAAATGTTAAGTGAAATAAATCAGTCAGAGGAAGACAAATACCATATGACTTCATTCATATGTGAAACTTAAAAAGAAAACAAATGAGCAAAGGGAAAAGAAAAGAGAGAGGCAGACCAAGAAACAGACTCCTAACTGTAGAGAACACGCTCATGATCACCAGAAGGGAGGTGGATGGGGTGATGGGGATTAAGGAGGGCACTTGTGATCAGCACTGGCTATTGTATGGAAGTTTGAATCACTATATGGTACACCTGAAATGAATATCACATTCTTCCTTAACTATACTAGAATTTAAAATGAAAACTTAATTAAAAAAAATTCTAAAACCAAGTATATTAGAAAAGAAATTAATTAGATAGCAAAAATAATAGAGAAGGCTAACAAAAACAATTGTTAGTTTTTATGAAATGATCAATAGAATTGGTAAATCCCTGGGAAGATTGATCAGAGAGAAGGTAGAGAAGACACAAATAATAAATGTCAGTAATGAACAAGGGGATATTACTATAGTTCTGGCAGATAATAGGAAGATAGTAAGAGGATATTTTGAACAACCCAAGGCCAGTAAACTTGAAAACTTAGATGAAATAGACCTATTCCTAGGAAAAAAAAAAAAAGAAGAAGACATTAAAACTCACTAGAGGGGCACCTGGGTGGCTCAGTGGGTTAAGCCACTGCTTTCGGCTCGGGTCAAGATCCCAGGGTCCTCGGATCGAGCCCTGCATCAGGATCTCTGCTCAGCCGGGGGCCTGCTTCCACCTCTCTCTCTGTCTTCCTTTCTACCTGCTTGTGATCTCTGCCAGTCAAATAAATAAATAAAATCTTAAAAAAAAACTCACTCTAGAAAAGTAGATAATAAGAATGGTTCTTTAACTCTTAAACAACTGATCCGTGATTAAATACTTTCCTTCCTTCAAAGACAATTCTGGGCTCATCTTTTCTTATTCAGTTCTGTTAAAAATTAAAAAAATCTTAGTGGCAATCATTTACAAATCTTTCCAAAAAATAGTGGGGGGAGGGCAAACCCCAATCTCATTTCATGGAAGTCTCTAAACTTTACTACCAAACCAGACAAAAGGAGAAAAGTTGGAAAATCTCATATGTGAAAAAATGTCCAGAGCTCCTAAACAAAATAACCACTAATCAAATCAGGCAGTATGTCACGCAGCTAAGTTTTTTTTTTTTTTTTTTTTTTTTTTAATATTCTAGTATATGTGCTGCTGAAGCAAGCACTTTTTTTAATATTCTAGGACTATAACATTGATTGAAATTTTGAAGACACATCCATGTAATTCATCACATTAAAAGATTGGAAGACAAAAGTATTATAAGTATATGTAAAATAATTTGAGAAAATTTATGATTAAAAATAATTTTTTAGTATTAGGGTGCCTGGGTGGCTCACTTGGTTGAGTGTCGGACTCTTGATTTCCACTCAGGTCATGATCTCAGGGTTGTGGGATTGAACCCTGCATTAGGCTCTACCCTGAATGTGGAGCCTGCTTGGGACTTTTTCTTTTCTTCTTCATTTGCCTCTTCCCCAATTTGCATGCATGCAAAGGTTTCTAATCTGATAAAGGGTATTTACCCAAAACTTTAGAGTTAAATTTTACTTAAAAGTAAAACAGGGATAATTTTGAGTTCTAGAAGACAATGAAAAGAAGTAACAGCTATGAAGTTTACATGAGAACAAATGAAATTATAATTATCCACAAATGATATTATTAGGTAGAAATACCCAATAATAAATTATGGGAATTAACTTGAAAACTTAGCAAAGTTGTTATAATTTAGCTCAATCAATTTTATTTTATACCCCAGGAATAAAACAAATGAAAGGTAAAAAATTAATAATACAGCCATTATAATAATATAAAAATATGGAATACCTAGGAATTAATCTATCAGCTGTGCAAAACCTCTATACACATTATTGAGATACATTAGGAAAAGATCTAAATAAATGGAAAGATACATTACATTCAGTATTTCTTTGTGTGTGTGTGTTTAATCTTCTTTTATTTAAATTCAATTAATTAACATATAGTACATAATTAGTTTCAGCTGTAGAGTTCAGTTGTTCATCAATTGCATATAACACCCAGTGTTCATTACATCTATGCCTTCCTTAATGCCCATCACCCAGTTACTCCCTTTTCCCACCCGTTCAGTATTTCAATTCTCCCTAAATTGATTTAGAGTCAGTGTCATCCCCCCCAAAAATTCCATCCCTTTTTTATGTGCTTGCATTTATGTGTGTGTAACCTGGTAGGATAATTCTAAAATGTGAAAATGGAAAAACAAAACAAAACAAAACAAAACAGAGATAATTAAGATAATATTGAAGATGAATAAGGTTGGTGATGATGAAGATGAGTAAGATAATATTGAGGATGAATGAGGATTGACTTTAGCAGTTATTAAGATTAGATACCAAAGCTTGAGTAATTCAAAGAATGGATGGTGAAAAATGTTATCCTCTGAGCTGATCTTGAAATGTTCTATTACCTACTATTCCTGCTTTGTTAGAAATATTCAAAACAAGTTTCAAGTCCAATCTATTCAGTCTTCATTATAATGCAATGTTGAATCCAGGGGACATGAATATGGAAGAGAAGGCTGTGTTCACATAGCCCTCTTTGGTTTCTACATTTCCTCATGAACAGAGAATATGGTGGTGAGCTTCTAACTAGTTTTGACATTTTTTAAATGTCTAGGACAATGATAGAGGTATTGAAAAACCGGATATGGATAAATACTACTAAAATAAATATTAAATTCTGAAATTAAAATATATTTTGAGCACTATGGATTGATGAGCTCTATTATCACTTTAGAATGAAATACCCCAATGGATTAATTCAAATATATCTTTTGAGCTCTTTTGAAAAAGCAAAGTGCTTGTGATTCTGAGTTTACTTAGAATAAGGTCCTTCAAATTTCCCAAATTCCTTTGCTGAATAAAGCTTGTCCTAAGTTGATTGATGAAAAACGTGTTACAGATATTCTAGCCTGTTCTGTTTCTGTGCAGTGGCTATTTGAGGTTATGCCAGCTAAGCATTGTTGATGTGTTCAGGAAACATGGGGTTAATAACATGGACTTTGAAAATTTAGCAAATGTATTTAATGACAGAATAGAGATTTAGAGCTAGCTTGAAATAAAGGACTAAGTTCAAGAAGCTGAAGTGTGATAGGGATTAATGGAAACTATTACAGTGAATTTACAAATCAACTAACCAAATATAGAATGGACGAGATGTGTCCTAACATTAATTCATAAAAGAAAAAAGGACCAGGCTTTGTTTTCTTTCTTTCTTTCTTTCTTTCTTTCTTTCTTTCTTTCTTTCTTTCTTTCTTTCTTTCTTTTGTCAAATATGAGCTCATGACAAGTCAATGATTTAATATGTCTGCTTAGACCCTAATTCAATCTTGGGCTTCATAAATGGATAGGTAGGCCACAGTGACAAGAAGGTGATAGACAATAATAACAGCCCATGGCAGATCTCACCTCATTCATCTCACTTTACTGAGATGACACACTTGGCAGGTGATTCTGATAAATGGAAAACATTTAAAGGAAAAGCACACAAAGGCAACTCCCTAGTGAGCAGGAATCCAAATGCAGGGCTTGGTCCCAGGACCCTGAGATCCCACCTGAGCTGAAGGCAGCCACTTTAGCAGACTGAGCCACCGAGGGACCTCTTCATATGTATTATCTTAGGTCATCTTCACACTTGTAGAGCAAGTGTTCCAATTTTAAAGATAAGCAGATTAGACTTAGAGAGTTTAGAGAGTCTAAGGAGCTACTTGATGGCCAATGTAAACATTAACTAAGCTCTTCTACCCCAAGTATAGTGTTTGTTTTCCAGTACCTACACCAACTGAAGTAATTAATAGCATGAAGTAATTAATAGCCTCATTTCGACATCTCAATAAATCTCTTATTTCTTCAGTAAATATCTACAAGATTTCTAGTATTTCTGAGATCTCTGTGTTATATCGTTTGACTGATCTCAAATAAAGTTTGTTCTTCTGTATGTTGTTTAATATGTTGTTTTTCTCTGGCTTCATTCTTCAGATTTGCTGTGGAATGACTACTCCTTTTAATTTCCATGGAAATAGAAGAACTGGCTTATCCATGGACACAGGCACTTGCTAGATAGGAAACTGGGATTGAATTGAATCTCTCAATCAAGGTGGAGTCAGTTGAAACTTTACAATGCCGATCATCCAATCCATGATCCTGTTCTTTTAACCTAGGTAACATGTTAACATATTGGACATCCCATTGATTTAGACCATAAATTCCCCCTGAGTAATCTTTGATGGTTTTCTGGGTGGAGACTTGCTGTGTAGAGACTGTATAAAGTCTTTGGATAGATGAAGTCCTCCTTTTGGTGGTCTCATCAACAGGATGTTCAGCCTTTGTTCGTATGTCCCAGAATGCAAATGAATTTTTCTTCTTTTTTAACTTATATCTGATGACTTTGATTCATTCACTTCCTGATTCTAATACCTTGTACATTCTCTTAGAATATCTTTCTATACAAATCTCACTCATTTTATCCAGTTGTTATACCTTTCATGTTTCCTCCATCACTCCTTGTACTCGCTAGGACGTCGCCGTCTAGGTTTGTAGAACAGTTGTTCAATTTTAGGTGTTCAATACTACCAAATTTTGTTTCTGCCTTGGTGGGCTGATTAGGTATCTTGTTGAAGCAGCACATCATTATATGTGTATGTGGGTATTGATGCAATCTTGCAAATTTAATGTTTTTATTAGAGTATAGAGACCATTGATATTTCATGAAATAACTGAGCCCCTCAATGTTTGTCTGTTGTCTTGCAATTTGTTTGCTTCATCCCTTTTTAGACCCTTTTTAAAAATATATTTTTTTCATTATGTTTTTTAAATGCTGATAAATGCTGTCAGCCTCCAAATCTATGGTCACTTAAAGTACATACCAAATGAGAAAAAGGAATGTAGATTTACAAAGAAGAACCATTTAGCTTTTATAGGTCCTTCTTTTAAACACTAGAGAATTTACTTTCCCAAAAAGAAACAAATTCAGAAGGAAAGAGTAGGATGAAAGTTACTTTTATCAGCCTCTAAACAGATACTCAATAAAAAAAAAACTGTAAACTCCAAAAAGATTCCAAGTGTTTTTAAAAAAGATGGCAGACGACTTTAGGTAACAATGACATTCATGAATATTGAGGAGATAGAGGTGGTCGAACTGTTCAGGCGGCACCATGCAAATAACCTTGTAATGAAAGGAAGGAAGACTGAGATTCTTACCAAAAATGTTTTACTAGCCAATAAATAAATAAATTAAAGTGTGTGTGTGTGTGTGTGTGTGTGTGTGTGTGTGTGTGTGTAGGCATATAAACTATCCCAGTCCTAAACCCCAGCACCTGGGAACATGACCTTATTTGGAAATAGTGTCCCTGGAGATGGAACTAGCTAGGATAAGATCATATCTGAGTGGGATGGGCCCCTAATTCAGGAGGACTTGTGTCCTTCTAAGAAGGGAAACTTGGGATACACAGATATGCGCTGAGGGAGGCAGCCATGTGAAGAAGGCCAAAGCCAGGGCAATCTTGCAAGCTGGGAGAGCAGCCTGGAACAGATCCTTCCTTAATACTTACAAAAGGAGCATGGCCTACCAACATTGTAGCCTCTAGAACTGTGACACTGTCCAGTGTTGTTTCAGCCACTAGCCTTGTGGTATCTTCTTATAGCAGCCCTAGAAATCTAATACAAGCCTTGTTAGAGGAAAAGAAACCAACCATAAGCCCATGGGGAATTGGAAAAGAAAAAAAAAATCTATCTATCTATCTAGCTTGCTAGCTAGCTAATCTAACTCTTGAAAACATTGAAAATGAACGCACATTTGTGAACCCTGTGAAAAAGAAAACAAGCAAACAAACAAACAAACAAACAAAACTGAGCCCCGGGATTCACTCGGCTTTTCACCTGGAGGAGTTCTGGATGGTGTGGGTATGGAGGGGATTCCAAGGAAAAGATGGGAGTCTCCCTGGTGTGAGGAAAGAGAGATCAGAATTCAGGAAGGCTCGAGTGATGAAAAGGCCATGGGTTCCAGAGAGAAGGAAGTCAAGTAGAAAACAAGTTCTTGGAAATACACACTGGAGTCCTCTTGAGTCCTTGCTCCATAGGAAGCAGTGTGTGTCTAAGAAAATGGCCCAGGTTCTAACAAAGAGTCAAGGCAACTGAACCAGATGGTTGCCAAGACTCATAAAAGGCGAGAGGTCATTGGAGTTCCAACAAGCCATAGGGAAGTGTTCTTTTGGATAAGTCAGAATATTCAGGAGAGACCTGGTAAGGAGCATGAGTTAGGAGCAGGACAAAATGATCCCTCAAAGAAAGCTTCCTCTACAGATTCCCTGAACAAGTGGGAGAACAATTTTAGAAAGGGTCAGAATTACCTACTAATCTCTCACTGCCCGTGTGACAGCCAATAATAGAAGACACAGAGCAGCCTACAAAGGACTCAGTTCGTTGAAAGGAAGGCAGTTCAAAAGGGAAGAAGGAACAGACGGGAAAAAGAAAACACGACTAATGAGGTAGTAGACTTCCACTTCAACATTTCAACAATGACCTTCAGAATGAACTACTAATATTCTATTTCAAGAAAAGACCTAAATATGTCAGTGAAATATAAGCTATACATAGAAGGATGCAGAGGATAGTATAGATTTTGTGAAAAGAAAATGGTGAAAAGGGCTAGACCGTACCCAAACTAAGCCTAAAAGGCTGAGTTTCCTAGATCTTGACAAGAGACAATAGAAAGACAATCAATCTAATGAACAGAGAAAGGAGACAATTCAGAACAGCAAAGGGTCCATTTAGAAAGACATGGCCATCATCCAGGTGTCTGCATCCGATGAGAAAACTCGTTGAGATTAACCACATTCAAGCCCATAAAACGAGGCTCAAGACCTCCATGGCATCATAAGGCCACCTCTACATTAGGCGCCTTCATTGACAAAAACTCCAGCCTGAGTGAATGTCTGACACTCAAGCTAATAAATTCAGATGCTGGAGATCTCAGTTCAGTCTCTGCACATTGGGCCTACCATGCCCTAGGCCCTAAACCTTATCTTAGCTTGTATTTTCACACTTTTCGTCCTCACATTCCTGGCCCCAAAGCCCTCAAGATTGGGAATTCTGGAGCCACAAAGTAGCACTATGCCTGCCCACCAGAAAGAATAAGTGCCCTATGGGGCTGCCTCAAATAACCAGATGAGGATCCACCTCCATGGCCTTTGAAAGCAGCCCAGTTCCATAGGCAGACTTGTGCACTAATGCTCTGTCTGACACAGCCTGAACCCAGACCTCCTGTCAGCCACCCAGATAGCTGGTTGCATATCCAGAAGATGGGACCTGCCATGGCCCTAGGCGGTCATCTCTACCCAACCTGGCTTTCAGGCATCTGTAATCTGACCTTATCTCAAATCCCTGCATATGGGGAAAACTGATGAACAAGACTGTACTCCTCCTTCCTCATGGCAGGAAAATTTGCTGTTGGGATGGGTGTATAACCCTTGGAGTAAGAGAAACCAGCATGGCCCATTAGGCCACACCAACTCATGAGGGCTGCCCTGGGCACATACATGCATTGTGACCCTCAGCCTGAGCCTATTTTCAGCATGGCCCCCTTAGGAGCTGGACTAAGAACCTGCCTATTGGGCCTGCCTTGCCCCTAGGCCCGAATCCTAACACACAGTGTTGTTTTCTAGGCGCTTGTACCCAGAGTCCATCTCTGGAATCCCTCTATTTGGGGGACCCCTGAGACAGAAACAGGACTCTTCCCTTCCCCTAGGATGACACCAAACTGCTGAGAGCCTGGTAGAATCCCCAGAGACAGAGAATCTTTCAATGCCCCATGAGGCCACCCCTACACTGCTTCTAATCTTAGACACACAATTTAGAGACAAAGGCTTAAGCTACAACTTCACATTTGCCCTAATATCAGATCCCAGAAAGCTACCACCAGGGTCTCTAGATCGGACCTCCACAACCTTGGCCCTAACCATAACCTGAGTTTTTGTTTCCAGACATCTGTTCCCAAAAGCCCTGGGCAAACACACACAGCAGGCTGAGGTATCTGGAGCCACACCACGGGACTGTGCCTGCATTCCCAAAGGAAACTGTGACATTTACAGTTGCCAATTCCCTCCAGATTAGGAGAACGCTGCAAGGCCCCTGGAGCCTCCCCAATTTTGTACGCCACCCTTAACAAAATGCGCAGTCTGAAACACCCTGAGAACCCATCTCCAAGCAGACACCCAGGTAAATGGCCCTAGAGACAGAAGATTGAAACTGATATGCCCCTAGGCCCTAATCTGAACCCTAGCTTAAGTTTTCAGTCATCTGTACCCAGAGGCCTGGTCTCGAATACCAACATAGGGGGTCCCTGAGAACAAAACAGAACACCCTCTGTCCCCAGAAGGGAACCTATTATGTGGAGCTGTGTCAAAGCCTCTGTGCAGGAGAATCCTGCATGGCCCCTGACCACCGCCACATTCCAACATCTCCGTGGACGCAAACCCGCATTGTGACCCAAAAGCATGAGACTCATCCTTCTCGGTTGCTCACTCCAGAGGCAGCAGATGGAACCTGCATTATTCCTAGGCACCAATGGGAATGCTAGGAGGAGTTTCAAACATCCAACATAGAGCCCTGCTCTTGAATCTTTCAGTATGGGGAAACATTGAACCAACAAACAGAACTCCCCATGTCCTGCAGAAGGAAACCTTGCGCTTAGGAGCAGCTCACAAGCCCCAGAATGGAGAAAGCTCCATGGCTTCATGAGGCTGCTCCTCCATTAGGCAGCCATCATGAACACAAATTCCAGCCTGAGGAACTTCTGCCACTCACCATTGTTAGGATACGGAGTCAACCACCCCTCAATTAGACAGAGAACACTCTCAATAATGCAAGTCACACAGCGAGGTTTATTTCCAGCTAGCTGGGGTCCAAGTATCTGTCCGGCACAGCAGGTTTCAACAAGGACCCCGAGCACTCAAAGCCAAGGGTTTATATAGCATTTTCAAGGCACCTTTTCATAACTACATACATACATACATACATACATACATACATACATACATATCATGCACCCCACTTTGACAGTTTAACTTTGTTTAACCTTTTGACACCCTGGCATCATCCTGGCAGTTAAGCAAGATTTAGGTTTAGAGGAAATTTAACTTTATTTACATTTCCTTCTGCCTCAGTCTCCTTTCCTCTTATGGTGTGACCTTAGGCCTTGAAGAACTGAGCCCTTTGGCTCTGGAAATTGGGCCATTTGAAGAGATAGCCCTTTTTGTTGTAAATCACCAGGACATTTGCAAACCAAGGGAGATTCCTGTCTTGCAGGATTGTGATCTCTGCAAGTTAAACTATTTGTTTTTCTTTAACACCTGGTCCCTGGGGCACCATTGCCTCCACCCTGGTGGTATATGATTAAGTTGTTTTTTCAGGTTTTAGCTATTTTCTCTTATCTCTTATCCCTTTCTCTTATCTCAAGTGCGCCCTGTGGGCTGGTTAGGGATGCTCAGTAAAATGGCTTCCTGGCCTTCAGGATTGCCATTATTATGCTAACCCACTCTTACAGTGCAAGGTGCCAGCTTTTGCTTTGCCAAGATGGCTGTACTTATGTCAGGGCTAGACTCGAGGTGGGTACAGCCTTGTTTTTCTTGGCCTTCACACCTGGAGCTGGTTTCTGGGACTTGTTTTTAAGTCCCCTGGGGGAGGGGAGCAGGGACAGTAAAATAGGTCTTTACAACCACTACTTCAGAGGTTGGAGATCTCGATTCAGCCTCTGCAGATTGGTCCTGCCATGCCCTAGGTCCTAAACCTAAAACTAGCTTGTGTTTTCAGACTTCCATCCTCACACTTCTGCCCCACAAGACCCCCAGATTGGAAATTCTGGAGGCACAACACAGTATTCTGCATGTCGACCAGAAGGAAAAAGTGGCCTATGGGGCTGCACAAACACACAAATAAGGATCAACGTGCACAGACTTTGATGGAACTGCAATTCCATAGGCCGCCCTGTGCACCGATGCTCTCTCTGACACAGCCTGAGTCCAGACCACCTGTCAGCCACCCAGTTAGCTGAACACATATCCAGCAGATCTGAACTGCCAGGGCCCTTGGCTGTCATCTCAGCGGAACCTAGGTTTTCAGACATCTGTCCCCAGAATCTGATGCTCAGAACAGAACTCCTCCTTTCCCATTTCAAGAAAGCTTGCTGTTGGGATGCTGATGGGGGTCAAAGTGAAATATACTCAAGAGTAGAATAATCCTGAATGGCCCATGAGGCCACGCCCATGCTTGAGGGTCACCTTGGGCACAAACATGCATTGTGACCCTCAACAAGAACCCATTTTCCAATAAGGCCTCTCAGAGGCTTGTCCAATCGCTCGCATATTGGGCTGGCCATGACCCTAGGCCCCAGTCTTAACCAAAGGTGGGGTTTTCTGGTCATCCGTACCTGGGGCTCTGCTCTGGAATCCCTCTTTTGGAGGGACCCCTGAGACAGAAAACAGGACTCCTCCCTTCCCACAGAATGACCCCAAATGATTGGGAGCTGGGCGAAATCCGCAGAAAGGGAGAATCGTTCATGGCCCATGAAGCCACCCCAACATTCCACGGCCATCCTTGACACAAAACCCAGAGACAAAAGCCTGAGCTACGGCCTCACACTTTCCTTTATTTCCTATCCAGAGGCGCTCCCCTCAGTCTGTAGATCCAGCCTGCCATGTCCTCGGCCCAATACCTAAGCTGAGTATGTGTTTTTACATTTCTGTCCCCACAGCCCTGATTCACACAGCCTTGAGGCTGGGGCCTCTGGAGCAGCAACACAGGACTGTGCCTTCCCTCTCAAAGGAAACTTGGCCCATTCCATTGGCCACAACCCTACAGATTAGGAGAAACCTACAGTTCCCCCGAGGCCACCCCAGTTGCTTAGTCCACCCTAGACAAAAAGGTGCTTTCTCACACAACCTGAGCAACTACCTCCAATCAAACACGCAGACAGTTGTCCCACAAACAGAAGATTGAACCAGACATGCCCCTAGGCCCTAATCTGAATGCTATCTTAGATTTGCAGGCATCTCTTCTCAGAGGACTGGTCTCCAATACTAGCATATGGGGTTTCCTGAGGCAAAAAACAGAGCACCTCCTGTCTCCACATGGGAAGCTTGCTACGGGGAGCTGTGTAAAATCCTCTGGGTAGGAGAATACTGCAGGGCCCCTGAGCCACCTCCACATTACAGGGTCTCCATGGACACAAACCCACATTATGACCCAACCTCATGAGAGTCCATTTCAACTCAGCCCCCTGGGTAGCTCTGCCCATAGTGAGCGTATCGAATCTCCCTTGTCCTTAGGAGCCAATGGAAATGTGAGCCAATGAAAATACAGGTATCCATCCTTAGAGCCCTGTTTTCAAGTCTTTCTGTATAGTGCATCCTTGAGCCATGCAAGAGGACTCGCCTGTACCACTGAAGGAAACGTTGCAGTTTGGAGCAGCTCATATCCCCCAGAGTGGGCAAACCTCCATGGCCTCATGAGGCCCCCTCTTCATTAAGGTGCCATCTTGGACACAAACTCCAGCCTGAGCCAACGTCTGATCCTTCCCCTTAATTCAGAGGCCTGGGATCTCAATTCAGACTCTGCCGAGTGGGCCTGCCATGCCCTCGACCCGAAACATACCCCTAGCTTGTGTTTTCTGGAATTCCGTCCTCACACTCCTGGCCCAAAAGGCCTCCAGATTGGGAATTCTGGAGCCACAACTCAGCACTCTGCCTGCGCACCAGAAAAAAAAAAAAAAAAAAAGTGCACTATGGGCCTGCCCAGAAACCCCAAAAGAGGATCAACCTGCTCGGCCCACGAACACACTCCAATTTTCTAGGCTGTCTTGTGCACTAAGGCTCTATCTGACACAGGCTGAGCCCAGACCTCCCATCACACGCCCAGATAGCTGGCAGCATATGCAGCAGATCGAACACGCCAGGCCCTCAGCCATCATCTCTTCCCAACCTAGGGTTTTAGCCATCTGTCCCTATACCTTCTCTCAAATCCCTGCATATGGGGGAACCTGATGCACAAAACAGAACTTTTCCTTCTCCATGGCAAGAAAGCTTGCTTTCCGGTCGCTGTGCCTGGAACTCTGATCTGGAATCCCTCTTTTGGAGGGACTCCTGAGACAGAAAACAGGACTTTTGCCTTCCCACACAATGACTCCAAAAGTTTGGGAGCCAGCCAAATCCCAAGGGAGGGAGAATTGTCCATTTCCCTTGAGGTTACTACCTCTACATTCCTCGGCCATCCTTGACACAAAATCCAGAAACAAAATCCTGAGCGACCGCCACACACTCGCCCTTCTGTCATATCCAGTGGAGTTCCCCTCAGTCTGTAATTCCGGCCTGCCATAACCGCGGTCCAAAACCTAACTCGAGATTGTGTCTGAGCGCTCGTCCGTAGGGCCCTTTGGCTGAGGCTTCTTCAAGTAGGTTTGGAAATCACGTCTGTCTACCTAGAACAGGGTTCTCGTGGGCGGCGCAGGCTGCACACACCAGCCTCTCAGGTGAGATGGCTGCACTGCTCCCTTTTGCCTCACACATGCTTCTGAAGGCATCTGTGTTCTCTGGCAGGAGCGAGTTTGTGGAGGTACCTTTCCTCAACAGTGTTGTTGGAGGGGCTGCTCTCCCAGAAGACCTGTTTCTCGCTCCCAGGAAAGGGCCCGGCACGTTCCTCGAGCCTCCACACACCCTGTGGAGAGTGCTGCCGTCTTCTGCCTGGGTGGATGCGGTTTCGGGGTGACTGGCACTCACGGCAGTTTGGGCCCTGGGCCTCGTTGGCACCGGGCATGGGCTCTGGCTTCCAGAACGATGCTAGATGAACGGCGGCTTTCCCCGCACTGTAAACTCCCAAAAATGCACCAGGAATAAATTGACAACCTGAATAGACCGGTATCTAGTGAGGAGATTGAAGCAGTGATCCAAAACCTCCCAAAAAACAAGAGCCCATGACCTGATGGAAAAATGGAAGCAGAAGGAAAACATCCAGACTCTTTTTATGAAGCCAGCATTACCCTGATCCTCAAACCAGGCAAATACCACACCAAATAGGAGAATTTCCGACCAATATCATTGATGAATATGGATGCTAAGATTCTTTTTTTTTTTAAAGACTTTTTTATTTATTTGACAGACAGAAATCACAAGGAGGCAGAGAGGCAGGCAGAGAGAGAGGAGGAAGCAGTCTCCCCGCCGAGCAGAGAGCCTGATGCGGGGCTCGATCCCAGGACCCTGGGATCATGACCTGAGCCAAAGACAGAGGCTTTAACCCACTGAGCCACCCAGGCTCCCCTGGATGCTAAGATTCTTAACAAGATACTAGCAAATAGGATCCAAAGCACATTAAAAAGATTATCCACCATTGGTGCCTGGGTGGCTCAGTGGTTTAAGCCACTGCCTTCGGCTCAGGTCATGATCTCGGGGTCCGGAGATCGAGTCCCACATTGGGCTCTCTGCTCAGTGGGGAGCCTGCTCCCTCCTCTCTCTCTCTCTGCCTACTTGTGATCTCTCTCTCTGTCAAATAAATAAATAAAATCTTTAAAAAAAAAATTATCCACCATGACAAGGTGGGATTCATCCCTGGGTTACAAGGATGGTTCAACATTCACAAATCAATCAAAGTGATAAAACAAATCAATAAGAGAAGAGAGAAGAACCACATGGTCCTCTCCATTGACGCAGAAAAAGCATTTGACAAAATCCAGCATCCGGTCTTTATTAAAATGCATCAAAGTATAGGCATAGAGGGAACATTCCTGAACTTCATAAAATCTATCTATGAAAGACCCACAGCAAATATCATCCTCCATCCTCCTCCAAGTTTGCAGCCTTCCGGTTGAGATCAGGAACATGACAAAGATGTCCACTCTCACCACTCTTGTTCAACATAGTATTAGATGTCCTAGCAACTGCAATCAGACAACAAAGAGAAATGAATGGTATCCAAACTGGCAATGAAGAAGTCAAACTCTCTCTCTTCGCAGATGACATGATTCCTTATATGGAAAGCCCAAAATACTCCACTCCCAAACTACTAGAACTCATACAGCAATTCAGTAACGTGGCAGGATACCAAGTCAATGTACAGGAAACAGTGGCTTTCTTATACACTAACAAGAAAATACAGAAAGGAAAATTAGAGAACTGATTCCATTTACTTTAGCACCAAGGACCATAAGATACCTGAGAATAAACCTAACCAAAGAGGTAAAGGAACTGTACTCAAGGTACTACAGAGCACTCATGAAAGAAACTGAAGAAGACACAAAAAGATGGAAGACCATTCCATATTCTTGGATTGGAAGAATAAACATTGGTAAAATGTCTATACTGCCTAGAGCAATCTATACTTTTAATGCCATTCCAATCAAAATTCCACCGATATTTTTCAAAGAGCTGGAGCAAATAATTCAAAAATTTGTATGGAATCAGAAGAGACCCCGAATCGCTAAGGAAATGTTGAAAAACAAAAATAAAACTGGCGGAATCATGCTACCTGATATCAAGCTTTACTACAAAGCTGTGGTCACCAAGACAGCATGGAACTGGCATAAAAACAGACACATAGACAGACCAGTGGAACAGAGTAGAGAGCCCAGATATGGACCCACAACTCCATGGTGAAATAATCTTTGACAAAAAAATATATATATATACAGTGGAAAAAAGGCAGTCTCTTCAATAAATGGTGCTGGGAAAACTGGACAGCTATATGTAGAAGAATGAAACTTGACCATTCTCTTACACTGTACACAAAGATAAACTTGAAATGGATAAAAGACCTCAACATGAGACAGGAATCCATCAGAATTCTAGAGGAGAACAGAGGCAGTAACCTCTTCGATATCAGCCACAGAAACTTTTTTCAAGCTATGTCTCCAAAGGCAAAGGAAACAAAAACAAAAATAAACTTTTGGGACTTCATCAATATTAAAAGCTTCTGCACAGCAAAGGAAACCATCAAGAAAACAAAGAGGCAACCCACGGAATGGGAGAAGATATTTGCAAATGACAGTACAGACAAAAGGTTGATATCCAGGATCTAAAAAGAACTCCTCAAACTCAACACACACAAAACAGATAATCATATCAAACAATGGGCAGAAGATATGAACAGACACTTCTCCAATGAAGACATACAAATGGCTTTCAGACACATGAAAAAATGTTCATCATCACTAGCCCTCAGGGAGATTCAAATTAAAACCACATTGAGATATCACCTTACACTAGTTAGAATGGACAAAATTAGCAAGACAGGAAACAACATGTGTTGGAGAGGATGTGGAGAAAGGGGAACCCTCTTCCACTGTTGGTGGGAATGCAAGTTGGTGCAGCCACTTTGGAAAACAGTGTGAAGATTTTTCAAGAAATTAAAAATAGAGCTTCCCTAGGACCATGCAATTGCACTACTTGGTATTTACGCCAAAGATACAGATGGAGTGAAAAGAAGGGCCATCTCTACCCCAATGTTTATAGCAGCAATGGCCACAGTCGCCAAAACTGTGGAAGGAACCAAGATGCCCTTCAACGGACAAATGGATAAGGAAGATGTGGTCCATATACACTATGAAGTATTATGCCTCCATCAGAAAGGACAAATACCCAACTTTTGTAGCAACATGGAGGGGACTGGAAGAGATTATGCTGAGTGAAATAGTCAAGCAGAGAGAGTCAATTATCATATGGTTTCACTTATTTGTGGAGCATAACAAAGAGCTTGGAGGACAAGGGGAGATGGAGAGGCGAAGTGAGTTGAGGGAATTGGAAGGGGAGGTGAACCGGGAGAGACTATGGACTCTGAAAAACAACCTGAGGGTTTGGAAGTGGCGGGGGTGGGGGAGGTTGGGGGAGCCAGGTCGAGGACACGTATTGCATGGAGCACTGGATGTGTTGCAAAAATAAAGAATACTGTTACACTGCAAAGAATTTTTTTAAAAATCTGTATTTTGGTTTGTCTCTTTTTTTCTCCTTTATGTATGTATGCTTGTTTCCTCGATTCTACACAAGAGTCAGTTTCTCTGACTGACTGTTTTTACTGAGGATAATCTTCTCTAGTTCCATCCATGTGGCTGCAAATGGCAAGATTTTATTATTTTTTTTGCCTGAGTAATATTCCTCTGTGTGTGTGTATGCATCTCATTTCATTTATCACTTTATCAACAGACACTTTGGTTGCTTCTGTATTGTGATCTTTTAAATATTGCTGGAAGAGACAAAGGTGTGTGTGTGTCCTTTTGTGCTCTTGTTTTTATGTGCTTTAGGTAAATACCCAGTAGTGTTGTGGCTGGATCCAGGGCAACTCTATGTTTAACGCCTTGAGGACTCTCCATACTGTTTTCCAGAGTGGCTGTAGCAGGTTGTTTTTCCACCAACTGTACAGAAGGTCCCCTTTTGCCACACCCTCCCAGCACCTGCTCTTCCTTGTGTTGTTGATGGGAGTCATTCTGACAGTATGTGGTAATATCTCATTTTACTTCTGGTTTGTATTTTCCTGAGCTTGGGTGATGGTGAAGCAGCTTTTCATGGGGCCGTTGGCCATCTCTATTTCTTCTTCGGAAAAATGTCTGTCCGTGTCTTCAGACTATTTTTTAACCAGATTACTTGTTTTTGTGGTGTTGAGTTGTATCCATTCTATATATTTTGGATACTATCCCTTTATTGCACAGGATATTTGTAAATACCTTCTCCCTTTCAGTAGGTTGTCTTATTATTATTACTTCTTCCTAGTTCTCCTGCGTGGAAACTTTTTATATTTTTTTATATAGTCTCAGTAGGTTATTTTTGCTTTTCTTTCCTTTGCCTCAGGAGACAGTCTAGAAAAATGCTGCTTGGTCCATGTCAAGAAGTTACTGGCTGAGCCCTCTTGTAGAGTTTTTATGGTTCCTGATCTTTCATTGAGGTCTTGAAACTGTTTTGCGTTTGTTTGTCTCTATGGTGTAAGGAAGCAGAGTAACTGCATTCTTTTGTTTGTGGCCGTCCAGTTTTTCCAAAACCATTTGTGGTAAAGACTGTCTTTTTCCTTTTTGATATTCTTGCCTGCTTTGTGGAAGATTAATTGGGCACACAACTGCGGGTTTATATCTGAGCTTCTGTCCTGTTCCCTTGGTTTCTGTGTGTATTTTTGTGCCAGGACCATCCTGTTAGGATGACTACAGCTTTGTAGTAGAACTTGAAATCTGGAATTGTGACTCCTCCAGCTTTGTTTTCCTTTCTCAGCATTGTGTTGACTTGACTGTTCAGTATCTTTGCTGGTTCCATACAGGTTTTTAGGAGTGTTTACTTGAGTTCTTTTTGTTTAACTTAAATTCAATGAGCCAACTTAGACTACATCATTAGTTTCAGATGTAGTGCTCAATAATAGATCAGGTGTGTGCAACACCCAGTACTTCTTGCATCCCATGCCCTCCTTAATGTCCATCACCCAGTTACAGTATTCCCTAGCCACCTCCCCTCCAGCAACCCTGAGTTTGTTTCTGTAACAATCCCAACAGTTTGTTTCTGTACTGAAGAATCTCTCATGGTTTTTCTCTTTTTCTGATGACATCCCATTCAGCTTTCCTTCCCTACCCCTCTGATCGTCTGTGGTGTTTCTTCTATTTCAGAAAGGAGGGAACCCATGTACAACTGTCTTTCTCTGATAGACTTATTTTGTTCAGCATAACACCCTCCAATTCCATCCAGGTGGATGTGATGCTAAGTCTTCATCCTCTCTGATGGCTGAATAATATTCTGTTGTAGATATGAACCACATCTTCTTTACCCATTCATCTGTCCATGAACATCTGAGCTCTTTCCGTACTTTGGCTAGAGAGGATAATGTTGCAATGAACTTTGGGGAGCAGGTGCCACTAGTTTTTATTCAATCTGTGTCTTTGGGGTAAATACCTATTAGTGCAATTGTTGGGTCGTACTGTAGCTCTATCTTTAAGTTCTTGAAGAAACTTGGTAACATTTGGAAGAGTAGCTGTACGAGCTTGTTTTTCCACCAGCAGTGTAAGAGGATTTCCCTATCACCACGTCCTCACCAACATTTGTTTTTCCCTGCCTTGATAATTTTAGCCATGCCAGCTGTTGTAAGGTGGTATCTCATTGTGGTTTTGATTTGTATTTCCCTGATGCTAAGTGATGTGGCACTTGTAATGTCCTTTTGGTAGAAAGTTGTGTTCATGTTTATACCTACGTCTTAATCTAGGAGAGGGGTGGTCCAAGGAGCATGGAAGGTGTGATCTGCTTAGGTGTGGAGACCTTCACAGATGTCTGAATTGAGGGCTAGAGTTAAGGAGAGTATCAGGCTCAGGCTTTGCATTCAGTATGGTTTGGAACTATAAATAAGCAGGGATTGGTTCAAGATTTCATTCAGATTTCTTCTCTAAATCCTTTCTGCAGTTACAAAAGGCATGATTTCTGACTTTGTTGTAGGATGAGCCCTCTGCTTTGCTTAGGTGTCCCCATTCCCTGGGGATCTGGAGCCAGGCCTCTGGGCATGGTCCTTTAAAAAGCCAATCTAGGGTGAGGGTTGGGGCCTAGGATCATGGCAGGTTCAATCTGCCAGCTGTGTGGCAAGACTACTGAAGGGTGGAGTTCAGGGCATGGTCAGGGTGAGTTTCAGGCTCCAGGTTTGAGTCCAGCCAGCACTGAATGTGGGGGTTGCTTTAGGTGGGCATGCAGATTTCTCCTGCTCTGAACCAAATGGCATGGTTTCCTTCTGGGTGGCAGGTGGAATCCTCTGGATTTACTCAGGTGTCCTTAGTCCCTGGGGCTTTGGCATCAGGTCTCTGGGAACAGACCCCTCTGAGCCTAACCTAGGGACAGGGTTGGGGTCAAGTTTACAGTCAGATTTTAGGGTCACGGTTTAGGGTCAGGGGTTAAGGTTAGAGGTTTGGGGTAGAGTTAGGGTCAGGGGTTGAGGTAGGAGTAGGTTTAGGGTTGTGCTAGGGTTAATTTTTTGCCATTCCTGTGGGACAGAAAGCACACTACTGTATCATATCCTCCTTGCACACTGTGGCTAACAAAGGGGAAGCACACGCTCACCCTCATAAGTTCACACTTAAACCTTTGTTTCTGCGCATCACTATCATGTACAGTGCATTCCTGTTGGGCTGCAGACATGTAGATATGTCATTTAAGGTTTAAATAAAGGAGGATGGAGATGGAGTTCTGGCTAAAAAGATGGAAGTCCTTGCCTCTGGGGGTGAAGAAATTAAATTTTACCCAGAATGCGCTATGCTCTGTTCAAAGAAGTGACATGATCCTAGGACTTTTGAGACCAGGGATCGACACAGACTTTTCCATAAGGTCTCTGTAAATATTTTCTGTCAGGTTTGCTGTCCATGTGGTGTCTCTGACAATGACTCCACTCTTGCACTGTGGCTTGAGAGCAGCCCCAGACCATCCATAACTCATGTTCCAGCCACACTTTATTGACAGAATACAGGGAGAGGTCCCATTTGGCCCATGGGTGATAGTTTCCCACACTCCAGATCTGCAACATGATGGATGATGGGGGAGAGGACTCTTCTTTTCCAGTGGCAGAGTGGGAGTACACTGGGACATATCCTGCCTGACCCTGGCCCCTCCACTTGAAAGGAAAAAAAGATGATAGTGAGACTGGCCAACAATGAAGGCCTCAGGGATTCTCCTGCCTTTCTCTGTAGGCCTCAAGTTTGCCACAAGACGTTTGTCTGTGGTTAAATTCCATGTGTGTATTGTTTGGTTGAGACAGTCCCCTTTGCCTGGTGGGTATATCTTGCAGGTTATATACCACATAGATGGTCATCTTGTTCAGGCCAAGACCATGAGCACATTTAGGGTTCTCCTGAGTTAGCAGAGGTTGTAGCATGTGTGGCCTTCAGGACAAGTCTGATTCAGCCCTCAGCAATGTAATGAAGCATCTGGCTTCCTGAGCTCTCTGTGGCACGGGCACAGGCCTGGCTGAGGCTACTTCTGTGGTCATGATGGAAAATCCCCCTGGCCTGGGCATTTCATCCCATCCTTGGCCCTGCAGGCTAAGACCCAAGGTTCCTCCCACCTCATTGGCTGGGACCAGGTCACATGCCCATGAATGAACCAATCCCTAGAGCCAGAGAGTGGAGCCATGGAGGTTGGCACATGTTGTTAGGACCTCCGTTGTAATGACTTTTCTTTTTTTTTTTTTTTTAAAGATTTTATTTATTTATTTGATAGAGAGAGATCACAGTAGGAGAGAGGAAGGGAAGAGATCAAAGAGAGAGGAAGGGAAGCAGGCCCCCCGCTGAGCAGAGAGCCCGATGTGGGACTCGATCCCAGGACCCTGGGATCATGACCCGAGCCGAAGGCAGCGGCTTAACCCACTGAGCCACCCAGGCGCCCCATGTAATGACTTTTCTAATGGCTGTGGTGGCAAGATCTTATGGGATGCATCTGTTAATAAAACGAATATTAATTTCTGATAGTAAGTGGGTCCAAGGTGCTGGCTTAGCACCTAGCACCTCAGTCCCAGCACCTCAGTACTGATGTACTTCTCTGCAGAGACAATGGCTGAGGAGCAAAGTGGATGGAAACTGGCCCAGAGTGCACAAGAGAAGTGTGTGTGTTTAGGGGATTGGGGATAATAGCTCTGGGCAAGCTATAGCTCCAACTTACCTAGGTTCAAGAAGGTGCAGGGAATCCGTGGTGTTTCACCATCCATCATTTTGCAGATGGAGAATATGCCTTTGCATAGAGTCTGGCAAGACTTGTTCCAAGTCTTCTCTAGTTGGTACAGAAGTCGGGAAGACAGTACCCTCCATCTGCTGGGATAGGCATGAGAGGCTGAGTGCTCCCAAGAAAGTGTCTGGCTTTCTGTGAGCCTGCATACAGGCCTGATGAGGACAGCTCACGGTTTTGTTCTGAGGAGGGAGTGGTGCCACGTGTGATCCCGGGAAGAGGACAGACCTGGAGTCTGCTGTAGAGCTACTTCATGGGAGTGGGGGTGATCTCCAGCATCTGCCCCATGGGATGGATGTCTGTCCTTTATTGAGTTCTGGGTATGGTTTCTGTGACTGTGTCCTAATGGCTGGGATTTCCAAGGAGCAGGATTTTTTGGCTTTACATTAAGAGTTGGTCCACCTGGACTGGGCAAGTCCCATTCTGCTGCTGAGAATTGTGTCTCCAGGGGTTGGAGTGTGTATTACAGGCCTAGAGGTCAATGGTGGGGTGGTTACAGTGGTCAGTAGACTACTGTTATTGATGATTTTTGTAAGTGAAATCTATAGGATGATATGTTAGATCTTATGGTTAGGGATCCACATTAGGTGCCCATAAATGGTGCTTTTTCTGAATTTCATATTTGGTATCTTTTTACTACTTCTAATAGCCCTCCTTGTACTTGGTATTCCAAGAAGCAATGCATCACACCGTTGCCTGCATTGCGTTGATGGGAATTTGAGCATGAAAACGTTATCAGTGCTTCCACAAATTGTACACTGGAACAGCCAAAAAATAAAATTTTATTTTTGACACTAAGGAGGAAATATCCTGCTGTGATTCTTAATTTAAACCAGGGGAGGGGTCCTCTTTTGGTACTGGTACTGAGTACCATAGGCCTTCCTAGGGAACATTATCAGATTCTATTGGAAACATGGTCTTTGTTTTTGCGGAAGAATCAGGAGTCAACCAGTTATTTGTGTCTTGTCTCATTTTCCATGATAGTTCCACAATATCTGGTTTCACACCTCTACCATTGTGAAATCCCAACTTTGGCACCAACTTGCCCTTCTCTGCCAAGGGCAGAGAGCCTAGTTTGAGCCAAGACAAGAGCTGCTTCTGGGTGACTGGGAGACTCTAGGATCAGAATGCTGTTGGTAGGGAGTTACTGGGAACCTAAATTCCAAACCAGCTCCTGACACCCAGCTGAAATACATTTCTTTTTTTTTTTTTTAAGATTCTATTTATTTGACAGACAGAGATCACAAGTAGGCAGAGAGGCAGGCAGAGAGAAAGATAGGGAAAGCAGGCTCCCCGCCAATCAGAGAGCCTGATGAAGCGCTCTATCCCAGGACCCTGAGATCATGACCTGAGCCCAAGGCAGAGGCTTAACAAGCAGAGCCACCCAGGCGCCCCCAGATGAAATACATTTCTGACTTAGAACTTCAGATAGAATTTTTTTGTCCATGATGACAACTGAAGAAAATGTGTCATCCCTAAACCTAACCTTAACCCCTAACAACGCTGAAACCTAAGCTGACCTTAAAGCCCAAACTAGAACCCTGAATCTCAAACCTGAAATGGAACCCAAAGCGTGTACCTGAGCCCTGGATCCAAGCCCTGAACCACGAACCCAAACCCTAAACCAGACCTCCAAGTCATGAACCCTGAACCCAAATCTCAGCATGAAGTCAAACCCCAAATTTGACCTTGAACTTTATCACATAGGCCCTGAGTCTTAAAGCCTAAATCATAAACTTAAAGCCCTAAACTATAACTCTGTTCCCTTGTCCTTCACTCTAAATCCTCACCCTAACACTAAACCCAAAGCCTGATCTAGAACTCTGACTAAAACCTGAACCTGAACCCAAATTCAAAGCCTTCACCACAATTTGTTTATGCACTTGGCACTGATGGATATTTGCAGTTTCTACCTTGTGATTCTTGTGAACATTGTTTGGGTTGGGGGCTAGGGTTAGGGTCTTGGGTTAGGGTAGGGTCCAGGCTTGAGACCAAGTTGAGGTCAGAGTGTGGGTCTGCATCAGGGCCATGTTCAGTGACACTGTTTGGGTCAGGACTGTTGTAATTCCACATTGTTTCCAATTCATTGTTCCTTAGCTATTTGGGGGGAAGTTGGGGGGTATTGGGCTCCATGCAGCTTGAATTTCCGGAATGAAATGTCGTCAGCTGGACCCCGGGAGGGAGCAGGACCTTCCACTGAAGGGTGAGCTCCCACAGTCCTGCACTGCCTTCCACTGCCTGCAGAGGGCGCCAGACCCCAGCTCCCGCCCTGAGCCCAGGCTGCTCAGCCACAGCTGGGACCAGAGCCCCGCCTCTTCAGGACCCACTGTGGAGACTTCTGGAGAATGTGAGGCGCCTCCCACCCTGACAGGACAAGCTGAGGAGGGTGTGGCTCTGCATCCACACGGACCGGACCCGTTGTGGAGGACGCGCCCACACTGACAGCAGTCCAACCTCCTAAGGACCAGACGCTGGAGGAGGTGAGGAGAAGCTGCCTGAGTGGACTGCCAAGGGGTTCGTGGTCTCAGGAACCCACAGAGGAAGAGCGCCCTCTGTAGACACTGGGGCTTCCGTCGTTTTGTGTGAGGAGATGTGGCCTCCTGCTGTGATGTGCGCGGGGCTGTGGGGTCCCCCCTTTCTGGGCTCGGGTGCTCCTAGGTCCTCGTCTGTGTTTGTGTGCTCCCGGATTCGGTTCCTGGGGCTCCTCAGATGGTCTGCAGTCAGGGAGCGTCCGCCTGCTTCGGTGCTTGTAGTCCCCCCACCTCAGCCCTGTGGGGTCCTTCCCGTGTCCACACCCACTCCGGGCTGGCGCCGAGTCCGGAAGTTCGGGAGCCAGAGTGAGCACTCTGTAGACGGTTTGGGGGAGAGTAGGTATTTTCCCAGTGTGGGCTCTTCCCTGAGCACAGTGCCTCCCCATCTCCGTGTGTGCTCCTCCCTGTCTGTGGTCATTGTTGCAGGGCTGTCAGAGGACAGGTCTGTCACCTTCTTGGTTCAGGGGCCTCCCGGGTATCTTGCTGTTTTGGATGCAGGTGTAAATGAGATCGTTCTCTGTAGTATCTTTCTGATGGTTCCTTCCAAGCACGTAGGAGTGCCACTAATTTGTGCATATTGATTTTGTTCCTTGCAACTTCTTGAATTTATTAGTTCAATTTGCCTTAAGCTCAATCTGCCAGTTATTTGACCAGCAGCATGGGTTTAATTGGGAAGAGCAGAGAATGGCAGTCTGGGCTGAGCAAGCTACGGTCCCATCACAGGCAAGTGGGAGAAATAAAGGAGAGGAACATTATTTCATGGAGGAGGAAGAAGTTGCGAGGGGTGCTTGGAAGGAAAGTCCCCTGGAGAAAGGCAGGGTGATGGAGAATTCTCACCGGCTGAGCTGCAAAGCTCCTACAAAAAGTCAGGAGATGAACCTCCAGCTTCCCCTGTGGGGCCTGGAATTGGTGAGTCTCTCCTGTGGGGGATTGCAATGTGGGGTCTGTATTGGGCACTGAGCACCAGGCGCCCCCTTCCAGCCTCCCCTTCTGGCATCCCCAGTCCACTTTACTGGGGCTTCCCTTCCTGATTTTTGCACAGTTCTAACCAGCTTGTGGTGAAACGTTGTGGAAAACTGAAATTCCAAATCCACTGCTTCTACTGCACCTGAGATACAGGGGCCCATGATTTAATCCTCCCACGAGTCTCTTGCTAACATGTGTCCTCTCCATGTTGGGTGACCTGGAACTGGGAGGGCTTGGCCTCCATCCCAAAGTCTGATGTCCTCTCAGCTTCTGTGTCGTCGTGCTAACGTGGATGTTTGGAAGAGTCATTTCCTCTGCGGTGATTTCAAAGTGCAATCATTTCCTCTGCGATGATTTCAAAGTGTAGTCAGCTTGTTATAGCAGCACAAATACGTGCTGTCTCCACACTCAGATTCCCCAGCCATCATTTCTTTACCACGTTTGCCACTTCACACGGGATGCTTCAGTGTGTTTGATCCCACACCAGGACAATGTCCTGCAGAACCACCACATAACCTGAAATGAGGAGATCATTACAGAACCCATCCAAGGGTTAGTGTTAGGGACCAGGGACATGGCAGGACTGACCTGCAGACCCCATGGAGAGCTGTCTGTGTGGCTGAGTTGACAGTGTAGGTAGAGTGAGTGTCTGGCTCTGGCTTTGTGTCCAGGAGTCAGCTCTGAATGGGTGTGTCCACAGCTGGGCATGCAGATTTCTGCTCCTCTGAATCCATTACGCAGTTCCAAATGGCAGAGTTTTCCTTCTGGGCAGCAGGCTGAGTCCTCTGGGATTGCCCAGGTGTCCCCAAATTATAGGGCATCTACTGCAGGGCCTTTGGGGTCAGAACCCTGAGAACCAAAACAAAGGTTATGGTTAGGGCCCACCACATGGCAAGCCCAATCTGCCCGCACTCTGTCCAACTTTCTGGGGGGAGGGGGCAGTCGAGTAATTGGTTCGGGGTGAGTGTCAAGCTCCAGGTTTGCATCCAGGGGCCTGCTGAATATGGGGGTGTCCAGAGGTGGGAATGCAGATTTCAGTTCCTCTGAATCCTTTCTAGAGTTCCAAATGGCATGGTTTCTTTTGGGGTGGCAGGGTGAGTCCTATGGTGTTCCTCACTGTCCCCAATATCTGAGGCTTTGGAGCCAGGCCGTTGGGGAGAGACCTCTCAGGACAGAATCTAGGCTTAAGAGTTTGTGCCTATGGGCATGGCCGCACAGATCTGAAAGCACTGTGGTGAGCACTGTGGTGAGGATCACAGAGGTCTGAGTTGAGAGCATGGTTCAGGATCAGTATCAAGGTCTGGGTTTGTGTCCAGGGGACCGCTGAATGTGGGGGTGGTCTCAAATGTCCAAGACGATTTCCTGTACTCTGAATCCTTTCCATCATTCCAAACAGCCTGGTTACCTTCTGGGTGGCAAGCTGAAATCTCTGGGATTTCTCAGGTCTTGCCCTTGTCCTTGCAAGGACAAGATACTTTTTACAGTAAAAGAATTCACCAGATGAGCTGAACAGCAGAAAAGACACATCTCAGGAGTAAATCAGTGAACAGGAATATCGTGCCAAAAACTTCTTTGAGAACAAACTACAGAGCAAGGGAAGATAGGAGAGAAAGCTGAGATATAAAGGAAAAAACCCTCCAACTTTCCAACATCATTCCCTACTTGTTTATTTCCATTGCTGTCAGCTCCTTCCCAGTCAAAAATAAGTCTCCTGAGCCATTCTTTTTTCTTCCTGAGTTTGGGGCACTGCAAAGCCTATCAGAGGGGCCAAGGGCACCCCTGTACCTGCTTGAGCTGAGCCCATTTGTACCCCAACAGTGAGCAGGTACCAGCCTGGCCCTCTGGTACTCCGTGGTCTGTGGCAGTCCTTCCTTCTGGACCCTGCTTTGCTGCTCTTCCTTCCCTAACACAGGTCTCAAACTCGGGATTGCTCCTGGAGGAGGAACCCAGGGAGATGAGGCTCAGGAGTGCCTTCCTGCCTGGAATCTCCGTGTGGGGAGTGCACAGCCAACAGATTTTGCCCATGGACTTGAAAAATGCAGAAATGCAGATTTCTTTTCTCTCTTTCTCTCTCTCTCTCTAGCCTCATACCAACCAGGAGTTCTTAGGACTTTCTTCAGTGACTTCTAGGTGTAGCTTGGCCACTGTTTCCACAGAAAGGCCACTTGAGCGTGATCAAGCACATGTATAAGCAATTACATTTTTTTAAAAAACAACAAGTCAATGCACACAGACCTTTGACAGCAGCACAGGACGCTCAAGGGACCAGAGTCCCCACCTTGGGCAATAGTGATAGAGGCCGGGTTCTGCCAGGCAGGTCCCTAGACCTTTGGCAGTTTCCACGATTGCAAATCCAGACATGCAGAATCCTGAGGGACAACCTACTAACTGCAAAAGAGCAAAAATTCATCAGGATTCAGAGAGTGGAAATCCATTTGTACTGGAAAAGAAAGAAGCAGGCTTGCTGTGAATCCAGCAGGGAGGACAGGCATAGATAAAGGCTGCTGTATGGGTCATGGAAACTATTGTTTCTCAAGGGTCCTGCTGTCTCTGTAAAATGCTATGAGGACTCTCTCTTGGGGAACTCCTGCTTTCCTACCAGCGACGCCCCCAGATTCTGCTTTGCTAGTCCCATGGATTCCTGGGGATACCCAGTTGATAAGCTATGCTGTCCTCAGGACAACACTTGCTAATGGACTGAATGTTTGTGTCTTGTCCCAATTCAGATGAGGGAGTGCCTTCAGGAGGTATGGGCTTTGAGAGGTGATGAGGTCATGTGATTGGAACCCTTGTGAATGAGATAAAACCCCTCCGAGAAAAGACCTGAGAGATTGTTCTGCCTGCTGTCAGCCATGCAAGGCTACAACAGAAATATGGGCATCTATAGATAATGAAGCAGTCTCTTGCTAGATATCAGATCTCCCAGGATCTTGCTTTGGACTTCTCAGCCTCTAGAACTGCAAGGAATAGTACATGTTTTGTTGTTTCAGCCACCCAGTCTGTCATCATTTTTTGAAGCAGCCTGAACTGAATAAGGCAGAGCCCAAGTCCTGATTAATCCCTGCTTCTACTCATTTCCCCTCAGAAAGAGCTTCTAATCCAGAACTGACCTCTGCTTTCCATACACGTGCTTCAGACTCCTTCTGTGAGAGCCCAGACTTTGTAAAAGGCTCCTCCCTCATGGCAACCAGCATTCTGTGACTCCTGAGGAATTTCCTCCCTGACTGTCTTGAGTCAATCAATCTGATTTTGATTCTGGAGTCCCAGGATCAAGGACTGCATCAGGCTCCCAGCTTCATGGGGAGTCCACTTCTCCCTCTGACCTTCTCCCCTCTCATGCTCTCTCATTCTCTCTCTCTCTCTCAAATAAATAAATAAAAGTCTTTTAAAAATCTGATTTTAACAGACCATAAGCTTGTTCTTGCTGGTCTTTGGAAGATTAGGTATTAGCCCTTCTGTGAAAGTTCTGAATGGCTGCTTCATGAAGGGGTGAACTGTGTCCCCAAAGTCTCTTTCTGCTGCCTTCTAATCACAGATACTGAGACAAATCCTCCCAGGTGCTGGTTTTTCAAAGCATTTAATGCTTTGGCTTTGAAGTTCCTCACTTGACAGTTCTGCTTTAATCAGTTTGTGACAAAACAGCCAATTGGTGGTGGATGCAAAGTGCACTGATAAAGTTAATATCAGGGAACAATTTTTTGTGTGTCAAGCATGTGCATATGTGTGCACACACATATCCATGTGCTAAGCATTATGGTAAATGTCTGACAAGAACTAAAACATCAGAGTCAGGATACCCCATTAGATGATATTTTTATTATTCCTACATCCTAAATTAGGAAAAACAGGGTCAGGAATAAGAAGTGGCAAAAAGAATCAAGATTTGAGGCAGTTCGATTTCACAGCCAGCCTTGATAAATAAGCATGTACACCTGTGTCTAGTTTCAGCTCTGTGTAACCTTGCCATAACCTTGGATAAGCCATTCATCTCTCAAGTTCAGGTTCTTGGTCCAAAGAGGGAAGGGGCACAGGTTGAGTACCTCCAGTGGGACTTCCTGGCAGGCTTGTTCATCCAAACATTCCTGTTTCAGTTTGAGTAATTGAATCCAGTCTTTGTTTTACCGAAGGCCAAGCTTGTCCAGTGTGTCCATGCCACCAGCCAGCAGCATTTGTCCATGCCATGTAACAACTGAGCAACATTCATAGGAATCGGGGAGGAAAATATGTCCACAGGTGTTGACAGATGTTCTGCATGGATGGCCAGGAGCTGGGGACATCACCTGCTGTTTCTAGTGGCCTTCTCTGTCGAGTTAAAATAAATAGCAATTATTTGCAACAACAGGGATGAAAGTAGAGGATATTATGCCAAGCGAAATAAGTCAGTCAGAGAAAGACAATTATCATGATCTCACTCATATGTGGAGTTTAAGAAACAAAACAGAATCATAGCGGAAGAAAGGAAAAAAATAAAACAAGATGAAGTCAAAGAGGGAGACAAACTCTGCCTTTGGCTCGGGTCATGATCTCAGGGTCCTGGGATCGAGCCCCACATCGGGCTCTCTGCTCAGCAGGGAGCCTACTTCCCTCTCCCTCTCTCTGCCTGACTCTACGCCTACTTGTGATCTCTGTCTGTCAAATAAATAAAAATCTTTAAAAAAAAAAAAAGAGGGAGACAAACCAGAAGAGGCTTTTAAATAAAGAGATTTTTATTTACTTATTTGAGAAACAGAGATCACAAGTAGGAAGAGAGGCAGGAAGAGAGAGGAGGACGCAGACTCCCCAGGGAGCAGAAAGCCTGATGCAGGGCTCGATCCCAGGACCCTGAGATCATAACCTGAGTTGAAGGCAGAGGCTTTAACCCCCTGAGCCAGCCAGGTACCCCTCAGAAGAGATTCTTAATCACAAGAAACAAACTGAGGGTTCTTGGAGGGAAGGGGGATAGGTGGATGGCGTAACTGGGTGATGGACATTAAGGAAGGCATGTGATACAGTAAGCACTGGGTGTTATAAAAGACTGATGAATCACTAACCCGTATGTCTGAAACTAGTAATTGTATTTAAATTAAAAATTTCTTTAAAAATAATTTTAAAATAAAGTAAGTAACAATCAAATAATGATCAGAGTTATCCAGCAGGGAGTATCAGATCTAGATGTCAGTTAAATTTAAGGGGCTTGCCGAAGTTTAGGAGATTCACGCTAGGTCATTTTCCTGTGTGAGGAAGTCTTCAGGGGCAGTTCCAAAGACAAAGATTATTAATATTTCTCCTTCCCCCATTCCTCCTAGAGCCAAAGATGTTTCCTCCACTCACTCACTGGCCCTGTATGTAGGTATTGCTTTCTCTCTACCAATCACAAAATCAGTGAGTAGCTATAAGTTCACCTTTTCCAATATCTCCCTACCCCCGACCTTTTGTTTTTAATGGCCATGGGCAACAGGGACAAAGACATTTTTTAAAAACTTACAGAGATCTATTATGCTATACTATCTTGGCCCGCATGGGCCACTGCAAAGGGATTCTGTGAACCGTGTACTCAGATGAATGGTCATTATCTTCAAAAAGGCAGGGGCTGTGATAGACACAGGAACCAAAAAAGCAAGAGTTAATGGACCATCAGAATAATGGAGTACCAACACTTTTTCATCCTTGGCTTGAATCCTCAAGGTCCAGTGTCTCAACAGAATTTTTATTTTGGTCTCATCTGACTCACTTGTCCACCCCTGGGCCAATTGGCAGTTATACTGAGAATTAGAAACTTTTCTTAGAAGAGAAAAAGAGTATTTGTCAGGTAAACCCAGAAAATGTCCATTATAGGAAGTTAGGCCTTTTGTCATGGTACTCCATTAGCACCCTCCTGACTGTTAAAGAAAAAAAAAAATTTGTGACACCCATTAAAGACAGTAAGGAAGATTTTATTGAAGGGATACTACTATGATGGGATTTTATTTTATAGTATGGGAGAGAAATCTGGCTCAGCTCAGACAAATGGAGATTTATAGCTAAAGAGTATGGTGGGGGTCACTGAATGTAAAATTAAGATGGAACATCAAGGGTAGGGATGAAGGGATTCTGGCTAAACTATCTGGACAGTAATATTGTTGAAGGAAGGCTAGGGTCATAAACTATTGAGATCAGGGGATAAGGAATTTTTTAAAAGACTTATTAATACATTTTAGAGAGAGGAAGCAGGGGTAGGGGTAGAGGGAGAGGGAAAGAGAATTTTAATCAGACTCTTCACTGAGCATAGAGCCTGAGGTGAGGCTTAATCTCAGGACCGTGAGATCATGACCAGAGCAGAAACCAAGAGTTAAACGTTCAACCAACTGCACCAACCAGGTGACCTGGGAATAAGGGATTTGATCAGATATTAAGCGTTGTAGATACTGAAGCACCTGGGTGGCTTAGTTGGTTAACTCTCTGGCTTTGGCTTAGGTCATGATCTGATCCCAGGATCAAGTCTGGCATTGGGCTTGCTGCTCAGTAGGGAGTCTGGTTCTCAATCTCCCTCTGCTACTCCCTCCCCCTGCTCATGCTCTCTCTCTGACAAAATAAAAAAATCTTTTAAAAAAAAGTGGTAAGATACCAGACGTGAGAGATAAGGAATTTGATCAGATATCAAGAGTAGGATAGGAGATTGCTGAAAAATTGACGAAGCAGGTTTCTTGCTAAAATAGGGCTAAGTGGGCGGAGCCTGAGGTCAAGGCTGGACAGAAAGAGGACTCAGAGGAACTTGACTCCAGTCTGGTCAAGGAGAAAATCTTCATCATCCATGACCATTGTATTTTCTGCAGTCACACATTTTACTAATTCTTTTATCAGACATTCAGTGAACAAGAAACATGAACACAGCAGCAATAATATAACAAATGTAAGCGCTCTAGCAGAGACAAAGGCAGTATAGGAATCCACCTCATCAGATTAAGAATATGCATGACTCCATGACTGAATTACTACCACTGATTGACTTTACCATTGAGATTAAGATGGAGTACAAAGGATCAGAGGGAAGGGAGGGAAAACTGAATGGGAGTCATCAGAAAGGGAGACAAACCATGAGGCACCTTTAACTATAGGAAACAAACTGAGGGTTGCTGGGGGTGAGGGGAGTGGGAGACATGGAGTAACTGGGTGATAGGCATTAAGGAGGACACGTGATGTGATGAGCACCAGGCGTTATCCACAACTGATAAGTTACTAAATTCTCTAAAACCTATGATGTACTATCTAATGGCTAATTGAATTTAAGTACCTAAAAAGACACTTAAAAAAAAATGTAGCATAATTCACAATATCCTTTGAGTGGAAGAATGTGCGGACTTTCCACACCTCTGCTGTCCAAGCCCAATGGCTAGTAGCCACATGTGGCTAATGACCAATTAAAAGGTGGCCAGTTCAAATGGAGAAATGCTGTAAAAGCAGACTAAACACTGGCTTTCAAAGACATATGGTAACCAAATGTCAGAGAGTATTGCCTCCCTCAAGTCGCAAACATCAAATGACTTGTACAGCTAATGAGAGTGGGACCCAAGATGAGAGAGGTCAACCTGAAAGTCCATGATGGCAGAAAGAACATGGGGAAGAAAAAGTTACAATCCTGGAGTGGATGGGCTGAGGACAGTCAGAATGCCTTTTTTTTTTTTTTCTGTTGATTCTGTATATGGACAAGGAGAATTCACTGGAGATGACATCTGTATGCCTCACATTTTCAAGGGAAAAATATGAAAGTGAATATAGACCCACAGCCATAGTTTAATTATGTTTGAAATGTATTCAGAACAACTCCAGTCAGTAAATTGCATATTTTCACATTTAACTTCTCAATTTTCTCTTTGGCCCCTCCCATTCTTGAAATCCCAACACAAATCCCATCTCTTGCCTAAGGACCATAAACTACCTCACTATCAAAGGCCACAGTTCATTCATTCATTTGATTCATTCAAAGCAACCTAATCTTGAGTGATGTCTTAGGCGCTCTTCTAGGGACTGGTGACACGGTGAACGAAACAGGTAAAGATCTCACTTTCATGGAGCCTATCTGGTATTTAGGGGAAAATCTTTCCTTATCAACATGAAAAGACTTATTATGGATGTTGCTTAGAATTTCAGTTTTTTTTTTTTCTTGACAGTATCTCAGTTGGTCATCTTTGAGGGGGTTCTCCTGAAAATCCCTTTGGGGGGTACTGATTTGACTTTCTGAGTCAGACACTTTCCTAAAGACAGGGGTCACAAAAAAAGTGACAACTGTCACTCTTGCAGTAAGAGCAGGGATCACAATGCTTGAAACAGAGATATGCTGCTCAGCTGTCAGAAAGTCCACAAGGCTCCAAATGGGTGTGGCCAACTAATGAAACCTGTAACTCAGAGGTTATCATCCTGAGAGCAGTGGGAAATCCCTCTAGTTAAGGACTGTCCTTGATGGAAGCTTGACAATGGCTTTGATTCACTTACTATGATGTTTAGATAATTACACACATTAAGAAAAGTGTACAAGGCACTTACATTTCCATGATACCATCAAGGATATTGTTGTTTTATTAAAATGTTACATCTAGAGCTGTAATGTATAGAGTAGTTAAGTCAATCACTATGTGGTACAGGTGAGACTATTATAACAGCCATACTTCCATAAAAAAGAAAAATTTTTTGTGGTTTCTGATCTAGGAATCAGCCAGTGAATAATTCTATATCAGTGTCCAGTTACTGGGCTAAACATGTAATTTATTTATACTTCTGAGGGTAAGCTGAATTGTGATCACTGAGCCAGCTATGTTCTAGTAACTACCCATTTACCCAACATAACAGATACAAGAAGGTAAAAGTCTTCTAAGGAGACTGGTTATGTATATTTTGAACCACATCTTGGCACGTATAACTTGCAACTTGTGCTTAGTGGTAAGATTTCTGATATTTACTTTCTACTTCCCTTGGCAAGTCAAGTTAGTTAAAAAGCAATTAGTGTCGAGTCCATTGTTTTTCTTAAATGTTTACAGAGCTATAGAACTCTCAAGCTTTCTTTACTAGACAGGATTAGATCACCTTAGTAATAAAGATCAGAATGATTTACATTGCTAAAATGAGAACTGCCTGTCAGTTTGGAGAAAGCTCATTTTTATAACCAACATATTGGCTGGGCTAGAGATTAATGAGTGCTATGTGTGGGGTGATGAAGGTGATATATTCAATGACCTGTGGAATTTGTTCTGTAATTTCCCCACTCCTCTGGTCAGCAGAGTGTCTTCTTCAGTACCCAGCACTGCTCATAACTGCATTCAGAAAATCACTCTCCAAAAATGGTTATTTGTTTTGCCTTTTTTTAAAATCATTTTTTAAAACATTTGATTTATTTACTTGACACACAGAGAAAGAGAATGAGAGCACAAGCAGGGGGAGCAGCAGAGAGAGGGGGAGAAGCAAGCTTCCTGCTTGGTGGGATTGCACAAGGGCTGAAGAAGACAGAATGGGAAGGGGACAAGGAGAATAGTGGGTTTCAGCTTCTTGGAAACAGAGCTCACATCTATTTCTATGTTTATCTTACTGCTCTAAATCCAGGACACAGCACAGTGCCTGTAGCAGAGTCATGTCATGGAAGTGCTCCAGAACTGATAAATATTGCTATTTATACTACTAAAATCCCCCCACAAAGGGCCAAGTGTCATAGCTTGTCCCAGTTCCCCACACTGAACGCAATAAAGAATCAAACTATCGGGTTAAGGATGGCGAGAGTCGTTTAACAGGACCCAGATCACAGGAGCTATATTGTCTTGCAGGACCAGGGGTCTTTCCAGTGACTAGGTATTCACTCCTCTTAAGAGGCTAGCTCCTTGGATCTCCCTCTTCAATCCTCTGAACCTATGTCTGGCATCAGAAACAAAAGTAAACATAACTTATCGCCCTTGTTTATTTTTTACTATTATTTGTTACAGAGGAAGAGAGAGATCACAAGCAAGAGGAGCAGCAGGCAGAGGGAAGGCAGGCCCCCCACTAGAGCCTGGTATGGGATCCATTCCCAGGACCCTGGGATCATAACCTGAACCAAAGGTAGATGCTTAACTGAGTAAGCTACCCAGGCATCTCTTATTGTCCTTCTTTAAAATTTAATGTATTCTCTCTCCCTCTCTCTTTGTCCCCACTCTGTCACTCATACTCACACAATCACAGAGTCACAGACAATAGCAAGGTATTTCCCATGCTAACTAGCTAAGGCACTATGAGCTTAAGCTCAACAGAATCACTTTGCCAGCTGCTGCTCTACCATGCCCTGATCCCTTCTCTGTCCCCAAGCTCGATCTAGAACTCAAGTGTCATGGTGGTGGCTCTTTCTGCCCTCCCTCCACAAGGCTGTCATCAGCACACTCTTCCCCGTGGCTCTACTCCCCGGCACTGGCTGCCTTTGGCCTAGGGTATGCCCTCTCCTAGAGTCTTTCCACTCTCCCTGAGGGAAGAGAACCCTTACTTCTCCTCTGTGTGTGTCATGTGTCCACTATATATTGTGACGATCAGCCCGATTAAGAGATTGGGAACTAAAAGACCGGCTTCTGGTTATGGATAAAACTAACTCTGGGGCTTGGGACACATGACAGCAGCACATGGTGGTAGAACGGAGATGCTTAGGGAGTTAATCTGCATTTTCACATCTGGTCAGCAGCAGAACAAAGAGGACACCCCAGATCTCCTATCTCCCAGAACAGTACTCTTCAAGTAACTTACAGCACCATTCCTTCTCCAGCTTTGGGAGTGGCACTTTTCCAACCCCAAAGTCTTGATTCTAGGCAGCACTCCGAGATATATTCCCTCCAGAATCACCCCTGGCTGGAAGTAGTGGTTGGCCAAGGCCTCCTAAATATCTTCCCTTCAGAGTTGCACTTGCATCAAACTCAAAACTGTGGCACGTACGGGACTTTCCTGTCGGCCTCTAGATCTAATGACCTATTGGACTTCAGAGGTGCTCTTTTATACCCACTTACGGTATAACATCAACGTGTGACCCTCTAGAATTCTCTCCATGGTTTTTCTCCTGTACTGATTATTATGGACTGAATTGTCTCCCCACAAAAGTCATATGTAGAATTCCTAATCTCCAGTGTGACTGCATCTGGAGATAGGGCCTACCTAGAAGGAGGTACTGAAGGCTTGGTGAGGTCATGGGAGTCCTAATCTGCTAGGACTGGTGTCCTCATAAGGGTGAAACACATGAAAGCACTCCCCCTACCTCCCCTCTGGGGGCCCACAGAGAAGAGGTCATCTGAGGGCACAGTTGAAAAGATAGTTATCTATAGACCAAGAAAAGACTCACTGGAGACCAACCTTGCTGGCACCTTGATCTGGAACTTCTGGCCTCCATATCTGAGAGAAAATACATTTCTGTCATTTAAGCCCCCAGCCTGTGTTTGGTATAGCAGCCTAAGTAGACAAAAATATACTGATAAAGCCTTCTTTCAAGCTTGGGAGAAACTTTCTATACACTGTGCTCCATGCTTTTGGGTCTAACCCTTCTCTCCATAACCATTGCTAATATTTGAGCCAGAGAAGTCATAAATACTAGGAATGTTGGAATTGGATAGGGGATCAATAACAATCTAACTCAGTATCCCCAGCTATGAAGAATTAACACACACACACACACACACACACACTACAAACATGGTTATCCCATTTAATTACATTGATGATTTCTTGATACCCAAGCCCTCATGCCAGCTCCCCTTCCGAGTACTAACCTCACTATCTCCCTGTGACCTACCCACCTCCTAGCAGACCTAGGACCTTATACCTCAACTCCTGCCAAGCTAATGACAAAAGTTTATGATTCAGTTCCTACCTCTCCTGCTTTATTCATGACCTCTTAAAGTCTAGTGACCCACCCTCCTCCTCTTTCTAAAAAACAAAACAAAACAAAACCCACTGCTTCCTGGGAAACTTTCAGATTTTTTTTAATTTTTTTATTTCTTTTTTTAAATATTTTTTATTTTATTTTATTATTATTTTTAAAGATTTTATTTATTTATTTGTCAGAGAGAGTGAGCACAGGCAGACAGAGTGGCAGGCAGAGGCAGAGGGAGAAGCAGGATCCCCGCTGAGCAGGGGGCCCGATGTGGGACTCCATCCCAGGATGCTGGGATCATGACCCGAGCCGAAGGTAGCCGCTCAACCAACTGAGCCACCCAGGCGTCCCTTTAATTTTTTATTTCTTTTCAGCGTAACAGTATCCATTGTTTTTGCACCACACCCAGTGCTCCATGCAATACGTGCCCTCCCCAATACCCACCACCTCGTTCCCCCTACCTCCACCCCACCCCTTCTAAACCTCAGATTGTTTTTCAGAGTCCATAGTCTCATGTTTCACCTCCCCTTCCAATTTCCCTCAACTCCCTTCTCCTCTCCATCTCCCCTTGTCCTCCATGCTATTTGTTATGCTCCACAAATAAGTGAAACCATATAATCATTGACTCTCTCTGCTTGACTTATTTCACTCAGCATAATCTCTTCCAGTCCAGTCCATGGTGCTACAAAAGTTGGGTATTCATCCTTCTTTCAGGTGTTTTTTACCTCTATAATCTACTGGAGGATAACAATGTACCAGAACCCTTGAGTGACCATTAATGCCTATTGGTCACATCGTGTATGCTACGTAGGACCCTATTCTGTGTTCTTAAAAATCATGGCTTTGACTCGTAGCTGAAGGTGGACTTTAACTGGAGTCTATTGTGCAAATACCTGAAGCAGGAAGTCCCCTGCCTAGTGAATGAGGCATGCAGACTTCCAGAGATCTTGAGGTCCTCTCTTCAAATATACACATTCACTTTGAGCAATCAGGATTCCCACCCAAATGAGAGACAAAAGAAAAGAAAAAAAAAAGAAAAGAAGAAAAAAGAGAGAGAGGGAGAGAGAGAGAGGAAAGAAAGGGAAGATGGAAAAGAAGGTTCAGCCCAGATGGGCCCCAAGGTAATATTTATGAAGTAGACAAACAAAAAGAGATAAAAAGACTGATACAAGTATATGACAAGAGAAAAAATATATATATGCAAATAAAGAAAGAACCTCGTCAAAAAGAATCACAAGTGTAAAATTTATATGCTATCAGGACAAACACAGAAACACTGGTGGAAGAAGATGGGAGAGTTCTTATAAATTCTCAGTGTGTGCGAGGAAGGTTGTTTTGATTCTTCCTGGATGTATCTTGATATCTTTGTTAAATGACTCAAATTTCCTAAGAGAAAGGGGATTAAAAATTGGTTTACCTATAGGGGTAGTATTGATTGGGGAAAGGGGAGTTTAACTCTATATGAATATTAGAGGATAAAAATAAAAAGGAATGAACTAGACTAAACAACTAAAATTTAAACAAAAAGGAATTCAAAAAATAAAAATGCGAAAGAAAAACATAGGTGTATGTATCAAAAAATTCCGGTGAGAAAGGTATTATGGAATTTGATGTACTGCACAACTCGCTGTGATGGTAAATAGGTTAAAAAAATTACTTATGTGTAAAAAAAATAAAAATAAAAATGAACCAGAATGGTGGGAACAAGTGAACAATACAAGTTTTCCTATGAGGTAGTATTTGTTCTCTTGTAGTCCTTTTTTTTTCCCTCTTTTTTTTTTCTTTCTTGGTTTGTTTTCTGGGGGAGGGGCCTGCCACTTGGGTTGTCAGTTACTGATGTTTCCTGAGTTAAGTCCTCCTGCCCCCCTCAATGGGGTGGGCTCTGAGGAAACTGTTTTTTTCCAGGCATTTTTTCTCTGGCGGTTTTTATGCTTGTTCACTTTTTTTTTCCCTCTCACCTTGGCCGCCTTTGATGGTTTTTGTAGTTTTAGAGGAAAACAAACCACACCCTGATCTCCCTCTCAGAGAGAAGCCTCAGTCTGGGTGCAGAGCCTAAATAAGTCCCCCCTTGGCCGCTGGCAGAGCAGGTTCCAAGTTGCAGACCCTGGGGGTGCAGGATCTTTTGCTTGTACCCAAAGCCAAGGCAGTGGCAGCTGTCTGGGAGCTCCCGACCGCCAGAGAGGTTCCAAGCAGCGATCGCACACTGAGATTTTGCAGCTGGCCTGGGCTGGGAGTGGCCAGCTTGCGCACACCTCTTTCAGAGGTGGCGCGTGTCTCGGGCACTGAGAACGGGGCGCTGGTCCCTAAGCACCAGGCTGGGCTTTTGCGCACCTCTGTCGGGAGAGTTTGGGGCTCGCGGTTTAGGCTTTGAAACAATGGCGCCGGTCACAGAGCGCCCGCCGGGCCTTTGTAACTCAGGGGAGCATGAGGGACGTGTGCGCATATCTCAAGCTTTGTGGTAGGGCTCGCATGTTCTGCCAACCGGCATGGCTCCCATCCGCTCACAGGAACTAGAACCCACGCATTCCCGGGCGCGCTGGCGGCTTAGGGACCAAGAGCTGGTTTCTCCACCGCACTCGCTCTGCCTCTGAAGGAGCAGGAGGCTGGCTGAGGACAAAGCAAAAGCTGGCGCCTTGCACCCCCCCCTTCACCCGCTCCCCTCCATATGTGTAGCATTCCTCAGGCACCCCTGACTGCCATAAAACGATAAATAGTTAACTTGCAGAGATCACAGTCCTGCAAGGTAGGAGTCTCCCCTGGTTTGCAAATATCCTTGAGATTTACAACAAAGAAGTTACCTTATCAATAGCCTTAATATCACCCTCCCCTCCATGAAAAACCGAAGGAGGCAGAGGTAGAAGGAAAAGTAAATACTTCTAAACCTAAATCTCATTAACAGGGATGCTTGATAGCAGGAATGTAACATTCCACCAGGAGACTCCCAATTGTGTTCAAACTATCAATCAATAAGCTCAGCCCTACCCGAAACTTGTTTGTACCTGTCTATAAAAACCCTGCACCAACCCAGCTCTGGACCTCTGGGCGTTATGGGCAATGAGCGGCGCAGAGGTCCAGGTTCGAACCTGCAATAAACGACCCTTGCTGATTGGCTTTGACTCACGTCTCTGGTGGTCTTTTAAGGTGGGGGTAATACTCAATTGGCATTTCATTTGGAGGTTCCACCAAGATCTCCCCTTCAAGCCCACCAGACAACTGGTCAACGGGTCGCTGCAACCGATCGGTAAGAAAGCCGGCTTTGTCTTTTGTCTCTATGTTTTTTGTATACTTTGTTCTTATGTCCTGGCTGTGTATGTCCTGTCTTGTGTGTCTTGTCCTTTCTGTGATTTTTCCTGGGTTAGAGTCCCAGGAGGACCTGGGTTAGAGTCTCAGGGGGGTGACTGGCAAATACGCCCTGGCGGACGCGCTATAGGGTTGCCAGTGGGCCGACGGAGACGTCCTTGTGCCCGGCGGGAACGGCTTCTCAGAGATCGTGGGTTCGAGTCCCACCTCGGGGGCCAGGAGAGCCTCTCAGAGATCGTGGGTTCGAGTCCCACCTCGGAGGCCAACAATATATGTCTTCATGTATGTCTCCATGTCATGTCTTTAAATGTGGATATATGTTCCTTGTACTGGTCATGAAGGTTACATTCTGTTTAAGGGGAGGGTGTCTAACCCGTTTGAATCTGGGGAATGCCTGACTGTATGAATGTGTTTGTGTGGCTCCACCGCTTCGGGTACGGAGTCTGAGTGGGCTGCACCCTGAGTCTCAATTGGCATTTCACCTCAGCGCCGGGGAGGCTGTCCTGGGACCGGGGACTTAAGCCCCTGTCCCTAGCCGCCCCGATTCCCACAATTTCCCCCCGCAATCCTTTGCTCTTTTAGAGTGCTTTCAACCAGTCTCCAAGTTAATGCTGGTCCCCAGACGCAGGGCACTCTCGCTCGTAATGGGGTATTTCTTTCCAACCGGTCGCCTCTGGTGGCTCCCTCCCCCTTTTGTTTATCTAATGATCACAGTCCACCGCCGTTCCCATTTCGCTTTATCTGCCCACTGGCGTCTTCTGCCCCTATAGAGATCCAGTCGTGTATAATTCTGATCTCAGGCTGATTTCATGCGTGATCGGAGTTCTTTGGTAGATAATCAGCTCACTTTGGGGTACCGGATGAAAAGGCGCCTCCTCTTACTACCCCCGCCATCTTGTCCCCCCCTACACACATTCACTTTCAACAGTCCTACCGCCCGGAGGGAAAAGACGACCATCCAAAATCCGCCTGTGACCTCAGAGAGTTGCTGCTAGATTGCAGGCAGTGTTAGCGTCCTCCAGTTTGTTGGCCCCTCGGTGCTAGAAATCCCCGTTTCTATACACAAGCTTCCTCTCAAAATTCTAACCAATTAATGGAGGCAACTGGGTAATTTTCTATCGACGTAACAAAAGACCAAGGCTATGTATTTTGAAACAAACAATTTTGTCCTCTATTGGGTTTGCTATTTTAGTAGAATTATGTGTAAGAGTGACATTTCGAAAGAGCTTTGGATGTACAAATTTAAATTTGAACTTATTCTAATTTTGAACTGTATTCTCTTCCCTCTCCCTGGAGAATTTCGTTCAAGTCCTTTTTAAAAAAGATTTTATTTATATATTTGACAGAGAGACACTGCAAGAGAGGGAACAGAAGCAGAAAGAGTGGGAGAGGGAGAAGCAGGTTTCCCACCAAACAGGGAGCCCGATGTGGGTCTCAATCCCAGGACCATGGGATTATAACCTGAGCCTAAGACAGATGCTTAACAACTGAGCCACTCAGGCACCACTTGTTTCATGTTCTTAATAGACTGAGAGTTTTTGTATAGAATATGGATGGTCACCATGATTCTATAGTGCCTTGCTTGACCGAGATATAAAAGTATACAAGCATCAGCTTTCAAAGGATTACCTCCAGCAAATTCTTATGTTTACCATAATGTTAATTTTTAGAATTGACTTGTTTAGATGCAGTACAAAAAACAGATGTTTGTCATTTTAGTAGCAAATTATTACTGCTTTTTCATTCATCTTTGAGAGTCCTGGTGAAGACCACACGTGTGGTTCCCCCTTGAAGTACTGAAAAGAAGATACTAAAAAATATTTGGGGGTGACTGGGTTGTTCAGTCAGTTGAGTGGCTGCCTTGGGCTCAGGTCATGATCCCAGGATGCTGGGATCGAGTCCATCTACAGTCTCTCTGCTCAGCAGAGAGCCTGCTTATACCTCTCCCTTTGCCTGAAGCTCTGCCTACTTTGCTCTCTCTGTCAAATAAATAAATAAAATCTTTATAAAAAATTGGAAGGGCTCCTCAGTCACTCTTTCCTACTATCCCCATTTGTACATAAGGAAAGGCAGTGCAAACCTGGAGGGAGGAGCCCAGAATGAAAATGAAAGAAAGAAAATGAAAAAGAAAGAAAATGAAAGGGGAACTGGCTGAGAGACTAGAACCGAAGCTTCACCAAAGTATAGCCTTCCAGTAGGTAGAAAATGTGATGTTTGCTTCCAGCTTGGAGAGTATGGGAGCTTGGGTAAAAGAAACAAGCAAAATTCCAATGATTACGAGGCTCTGGAGGAATGGAGTGGGGTAACCAGTAGGTTACACACCCTGATTCTACCCATTTTCATTAAAAAGAAAAAAAAATAACCTGCAGTTCATCCTCTTCATGCCCCTCCCTCCTGCAAAGAGAGGACAAAGCGGTGACTCTCGAGGTACATAAAAATGAGTGTGACATAAACCACCAATCACAAAACTTTTCAGAAAAATAAAGGCATGGAAAAAAATAACAGCTTTAATATGTTTTATCATTTCTTTCAAGAGAGAATATGCACCAAAGAGGAAAAAAAAAGTGTTAGACATTAACATCAATGTAATTAAATTAATCATATGGATAAGTCAGAATATCTTATGAAATGAGAGCAGGCAGTTATAAAAATAATTAACCGATATCTTGGAAATACAAATAGCAACAGCAGTAAAAAGAAACCTTTCAAAGAGATGGGTTGAATAGCAGAATGAGCACTGCTTAAAAACAAACCAGAGAGATGGAATATCAAGCTAAGGAATTCTCTAAGAAGGCAACCCAAGGAAGAAAAAGACAAAAGCTCTGAATGACAGGTAAGAAATTACAGAAGACAGACCTAAAAGTTTCAGTAGAGGTCTACAGACATCCCATTGGTTTGTCATCTTTCCTGTTTATCTTCTCAGCCAAAAGTAAAGCACCTCAGCGCCATTGGGCTTTTTCCCAGTTATTGTTGGCTTCTGGCTCAGAGTCTCAAAGTGCTGGTTTGGGCCCCAGTTTTCTCCCAGGATTCCCCTACCAGCACCTGTGAGTTTTTCAGACAGCCTCCTCAGGAAGCCCAGGACAACCAGCAGCTTCAGCGCTACCCAGTCCCTAGCACTGCACATCCTAAGCTAACACTTCGTTACACTCTACCCATCGAGAGCCGGTCCGAGGCGATGCCCCAGTACTCCAATGAGTCCAGCTGCCAGATGCCAATCCAGCAATGAGAAAGCTCCTGAGCTCCAGTAAGCTGCAAGGGGAGGCTGAGCCCCAAGGCCCCTGCATCATGGTCCCGCCCCTCCACACAGACCCCGCCCCTTTATCAGCCAGGCTCTGTTGGAGTGCAGGGCCTTGCAGGAGTTGTGGTCCCCCTGATGAGGGAGCAGGAGGCTGGCTGAGGACAAAGCAAAAGCTGGCGCCTTGCACCCCCTCTTCACCCTTTCCCCTCCATAAGTGTAGCATCCCTCAGGCAGCCCTGACTGCCATGAACAATAAGCAAATAGTTAACTTGCAGAGCTCACAATCCTGCTAGACAGGAGTCTCCCTTGGCTTACAAATGTTCTAAATCTCACTAACAAAGACGATTGATAGCAGGATTGTGACACCCCACCAAAAAGTCTCCCAAAGATCTTAATGTTAATGGCTGGTCTAAAGACAACATTGATCCAGCAGCAAGGGCAAGGCCTCTGGCAGGCCTGGAACATCCTGGCACCTTGTAGGCCCTCTTCAGCAAATGAAAACTCCACTGAAACCTCCCTTCCCCTCACCTTCCCCCAACAGCAGGGTACATAACCTGCCATTCCTCACAACCCGGGGCAGCAGCTCTTCCTGCCCACGGGTCCTGTCCCCGTGCTTTAATAAACCACCATTTTGCACCAAAGATGTCTCAAGAATTCTTTCTTGGTCATCGGCTCCGGACCTCAGCACACCAAACCTCACCTAGGTTCTAGAACTTCATCATATGGCGCCCGAACGTGGGGCTGTGAGTCTTTATATTTAGACTCTGAGCTTCGGTGCAAAATTGGTGAGTACTTTCTCTCCATTTACTCTGATTTCAGGGGCTTTTCAAGGAGTATGGGCTTATTGGAACACTTGCATGTGAATTGCTCAGGCTGTAATCCTCTAGCCCCTGGCTACTCCACGGGGAGGAGAGCATCTGCCTTTTGGCTGTAAGTTAGTACCCTGGCCGGAATGGCAATAAGACCCAGAAACTTGATGGCCTTTCTTTATTCCTGTTCTTATAGAAAGTTGTCTCTCTTGGGCACGGGACAGCCACCTAAGTCACCAGGACGGCTGCCAATCTCAAGACTCCCGTGTGAGGTTTCCTCCTGATTGATCTAATGTGATCCCCTCCACATCCCTGGTCTAGCCACTTCTGGCCGCGGGACCTCCACTGGGAGCCGGCTGAAACCAGTACCTGATTGAATTAAAACGCAACCGGGGACCGTTTGGCTCCGGACCTCAGCCCACCAAACCTCACCTAGGTTCTAGAACTTCATCAACCCCAGGGCCTCCAGCCTCCTGTGGGAAGGTGGGGCTGGCAGCTGGAAGAACCCGGGAACCACAGCTGCGAAGGAGGCCTCTGCCTCCCTGGAAACTCAGGCTCTATGGCGGCCAATTAGGCAGGACCACGTGAGTCTCCAAAACAAGAGCAGGAGCAGGCTGGGTGCCTTCCCCTAGGCCCGCCGCCCTTTCCGCCCTTCCTGCCCTCCCGCTCTCTCCCACTCCCTCACTCTCACGAACCCCCTCTTAGGTTTGGAACTTGATGAGGGAGCAGGAGGCTGACTGAGGACAAAGCAAAAGCTGGCACCTTGCATGCCGTCTCCACCCGCTCCCCTCTGTAATATGTGTAACATTCCTCAGGCAGCCCTGACTGCCATAAACGAGAAACAAAGAGTTAACTTGCAGAGCTCATAATCCTGCAAGACAGGCATCTCCCAACTATCTTGATGTTAATGGCTTGGTAAAAGACAACTCCTCTTTAGCATATGAAAACTCCTTTGAAACCTCCCTTTCTCTTACCTTCCCCCAACCACAGGTACTTAACCTGCCATCTCTGACAACGCCGGGCAGCAGCTCTTCCTGCCCACAGGTCCTGTCCCCTTGCTTTAATAAACCACAATTTTGCAGCAAATATGTCTCAAGAATTTTTTCTTGGTCATCGGCTCTGGACCTCAGCCCACTGAACCTCACCTAGGTTCTAGAACTTCATCAACTCTTTCCCTTAAAAATTGATGGTCCATATGGTTTTAAAATTAAATATACTAAGATGTTATTTTCTTTTTAGAATTCTGTCCTTCACATCAATAATATTTCGCTACAAGTTCAGGTTACTTTTGTATTACTAAAACACATATTGTTAAGGAAAAAAAAAAAAAAAGCTGTCTCCCACTGATGAAGTCCCAGAACCTAAGTCAGGTTCAGTGGGGTGAGGAGGTTCAGAGCCAACGACTAAAGAAAGAATTCTTAAGACGTCGTTGGTGCAAAATAATGGTTTATTAAAGCACGGGGACAGGACCCGTGGGCAGGAAGAGCTGCTGCCCCGGGTTGTGAGGGTCGGCATGTTATATACCTCGCGTTGGGGGGAGGTGGTGAAGGGATGGGAGGTTTCAACAGAGTTTTCACATGTTAGGGAGGGCCTACAAGGTGCTGTGGGGAGGCCTTGTCCTTATGGCCTGACCAATGTCGTCTTTAGGTCAGGCATTAACATCAAGATAATTGGGAGATTCTTGGTGGGGTATTATGATCCTGCTGTCATTTACATTCCCTTCTACCTCAGTCTCCTCCAGTTTATGGTGGGAGGGAGACATTAGGGCTTCAGGAACCGAGAGTTATTTGCCTCTGGAAATTTGTGCTATTGATAAGGTAACCTCCCTGTTTAGGTCTCTAGGACATCTGTAGAGCAAGGGAGATTCCTGTTCAGCAGGATTGCGATCCCTGCAATTCAACCATTTATCATTTTATGGCAGTCAGGGGTGCCTGAGGAATGTCACATATAGGGAGGGGGAGCAGGTGGAGAGGGGGTGCAAGGCACCAGCTTTTGCTCTGTCCTCAGCAGGCCTCCTGCTCCCTCATCACCACTGAGTGTGAGCTAATGAGTCTAACAGCTACTCAGGTGATACCAAAAATCCATCATGGTTCCTCATTCCCAAAGAAGATTCACTGCCTTTGATGGGGGACAATAACAAGGTCATTCTGGAGGTGGAATGCCTGGCCATGGTTCCTCACTGGTCTGTCAAGCTTCAAACAGGGAACTCCTTACGGTAAGATGCCAGGTTTCACCACTGTCCCAGCTGCTTTTCTTGTAGCCCCTACACAAGTTTTGGATCTTCTCCTTCAAGGAATTTTCCCTCCAGCCCAGTTCTCAAGAGCTAAAGGTTGCTCAACTCCCTTGCAACTCCCTGGTGCCAGCTTCAGGCCCAGGTCCTTCAAGCAAAGTCCTTAGTGCCTCTCAGTGATTAGGGATCATGAGGCTGGCAGAAGACAAAGCAAAAGCTGGCGCCTTGCACCCCCCTCACTCCCCTCTCCATCTGCTCCCACTCAGTCCTCTGTGTAGCATCCCTTAGGCAGCCCTGACTGCCAGGAACAATAAGCAAATAGTTAACTTGCAGAGCTCACAATCCGGCTAGACAAGAGTCTCCCTTGGCTTACAAATGTCCTAAATCTCACTAACAATTTGTGACATCCCACCAAAAAGTCTCCCAATTAGCTAAATGTTAATGGCTGGTCTAAAGACAACATTGATCAAGCCTCAAGGGCAAGGACCTCAGGTAGGCCTGGGACCTCCTGGCACCTTGTAGTCCCTCTTTAGCATATGAAAACCCCATTGAAACCTTCTTTCCCCTTACCTTCCCCCAACCCCAGGGTACATAACCTGCCATCCCTCACAACCAGGGGCAGCTGCATCTCCGCCTGACCACGTGTCCTTGTCCCCCTGCTTTAATAAACAACCTTTTTGCACCAGAGACGTCTTAAGAATTCTTTCTTAGCCGTTGGCTCCGAACCTCAACCCACCGAACCTGACTTAGGTTCTGGGACTTCATCATCAGCACCTACTGCTCCCCTCTCCTGGTGGTCTCTCCGGAAGGGGTCTTCTCTAGCTCTTCTAGCAGGAGATGGGCACTTTCCCTCTACCCCTGTTGCCGGACCAACCTTACCTATGCTGCAGGGTCAGGTCGGCCTGGCTTTTTATCTGTTGTTCTCTTCTGAGTGGTTAGTTTTTCATAGATACCGTGCTTTGCTTTGGTCAGGATTTACCCTGGACTATCAAAACCCTTTTCTTGTGCCAGTGAAACCTAAGAAACAGTCCTGATGAGAGAACCAGGAACTCGAACAGATCATATTTATCCTGAATGTTCTGTCCAAAATGAAAAATACATTTCTGAGGAGCCTCAAGATCTCTGAGAAAAGAAGTTTCACCAACTCTGTCATGTAGTGGCATCAATTCCGATTCTGTGTCAATTTTCCTACTTTCCCAGCTAGTAATTCTCTACCTCAGAAAGCCCACTCTCAACCGTTTCCTCTCTCAAAGGCAGTTGCTCTTAGAGTCTGCACATGGCACTTGGGGCCTGCTGGTTGTTGGCTACTGCCCTCTGTACCTTGGGTCTAACAGCTGCGGGGCATCAAGATGAGAACGTCTCTTGATCTAAGACTTAATATAGTTTAGGGCACATGGTAAGCAATAATCACTTTTTTTGTTGATCCAAGTGTTCGACCTTTCTTAATTATTCTAGTACCACAATTTACTTGTTCTAAGATTTGTCCCCCCCCCATTTTAATATCTCTTAAGGTGGCACTCACCTTGCACTTGATGACATATCCTAGTTTAACTGACAGCATTTCTCTTTCTTAGTCGAACATAAACTATAGTGCATCTTACCCTGGATGAAAGCTAGGATGCAATTAAATACTCTATTATGGTTACGATTCTGATATTTTAAATCCTCCATTAGCTCCCTGTGCCCCCACAGTGTAGTACCTCACCTCATCGGCATAGTAAAACAAACCTTCTACCCTCAGTGTTAACCCCGGGGCTCAGCCTCCATCCCCAGGTGATGCTGCCAGATCAGTTGTCAGTTGTCATGAACTTGTTGTAGTTTCCCAAATGCACTGTGCTGCCTCCTGGCACTTTGAAACTTGACACACTCATCCTCTTTCTTCGCTTTGCCCTTGTCTATCACCTCCCCTGAAAATCTGTTCCTAAGTGGCTTTTCCCAGCTCCAACCTACCCTTGGCAGTCTTATCTCCCTGTGGTAAAGCCTGTCACACTGCACTATGGACATGCCCGTTGTCCCCCTGAGAAGAGAAAAGGGACAGTGAGGGCCCCCCAGCATTTGCAGCTCTAGTGCAGAGCCCCATGCCTGGCTTGCAGGAAATGCCGGATCATGAAGACAAACGGAGATCATCCTCTGGCTAAAACCAGCTCTTCTTTGCCTACCGCAGGATCTGGATCAATAAAGAGCAGCTAGTTATTATTGCTGTTTTTCTAGGGATTTTTTCCCCATATATTTCCCAGGTCTTTACTCTTTTTATATCACTTTAATTCAGGCTTCAACCACTTCCTAGTCAGATCAGGTGAAATCATTTTCCTTCCATACCCTCGATGTATTTCACACCTAGTAATTTTTTTTTTAAAGATCTTATTTACCTATTTGACAGATCACAAGTAGGAAGAGAGGCAGGCAGAGAGAGAGGGGGGAAGCAGGCTCCCCGCTGAGCAGAGAGCCCGATATGGGGCTCCATCCCAGGGCCCTGAAATCATGACCTGAGCCGAAGGCAGAGGCCTAAACCACTGAGCCACCCAGGAGCCCCCATATCTGGTAATTTTTAATCAACGTGGATTTGCTGCATCAAATAGTTCCTTCTTCTTCAAATAGAAATATATAAATATATAAATATATTGATCAAGTCACTCAATGTCTTAGGAGAATGTCATACCTTTAGTAGCAAACTTGAAATCTTGGCCATTGGTTTTGATTTTTGTTTTGGTTTGATTTGGTTCGGTTTTTGTAATTTTAAAAATCCCTCCAGCCCTTGGCTCTGTCTGACCTGATTGCTTTCAGCTGTTTCTGCAACAAAATTGTCCCAGCAGCCAAAACTCTCATTGTTTTCAGTGGTGCCCCCTTCTGAACACTTTGTTAATAAAAAGCTTTTTTTTTTTTTTTTTTTTTTTTGGATATGGTAAATGTGGAACAACAATGAGGTATTTCAAAGAGGTGAAGCACAGATAAATTTCTCTAAGGGTGGGGAGAGGGTTACTCAAAAAGGAACTTGACAAGGCTTTTAAAGATATCGATAATCATTATAACTTAACGTGACTTATTGTTACTCTGCTCTTAACTGGGCAAACACTTGTTGGCTTCCAAGAAAGACTAACATAGTTCTAGATGGTTCTAGCGGCGGCGTTCTAGCACAGGGTCTCATGAGGCAGGGATTCTAGCCACTGGCTGTGCAAGGCATGAGGCCTGTTAGTGATTCTATTTTTTCCTCTGCAGAATGGGGCTTTCTATATTCCAGGTCCTTTCAATCCCCAATAAATAATGCGGCGATTCTCTCAGTGAGTTGCACTTTTGGTTTAAAGTCCTTTAAAAAAAAGTCCTTTTAAAAAAATCTTTTTTTTTATTTTTTATTTTTTAATCCCATATGTTTACTCTGATCCTGGAACTTTGTCATTTTGACCTCTGCTGATTAAAATATTCTCTCCAAAATGTCAGTTATTTGCAGGTACTTGCACTGTAGACATTATTACATATTTTTTAAAAAATCCATTCACGATCCTTAGTGAAAATCTCGGGAATCTGAAAGACTACCATTTGCTATTCATCGAATAGTTACTGTCTCCACTACGTGACAGGGTTTCAGAGAACGTGAGCTCACAAGAGATGTAGCCTTTTTTCCACTTTCTGCTACCATGTTCATTTCTATGTCACTCAGAGGAGCCGTCTTTGTAGAAACATATTATCCAATCTCTTAAAAATCATAAAGCTGAATTTAAATTCTGTCCCTTTATTCCCCACAATGCTTAAAAAGCCAAGCAAATTTTGTTCCATTTTTTAAGAGCCCATAGATGGCATTTTTTAATGTTGCGTTTTTGAGTTTTCATCACTATTTATGTTACTTCTACTTCACAGGTAAACAATTGCTAATGACAATGTGAACTTTCTACAAATGTGCAATCAAAATCCCTAGGTAAACATTACTGAAGTTCTTCGTTCCCTTTAAACATTATTTCTCTCTTGATATGCATTCTTGTTTTGTATTGTATTGCATTATAAAGTTTTTTTTTTAACAGACTGCATTTTTTAGAGTTGTTTGGGATCAAAGTGAAATTCCCTTTCCCCATATACACACAGCCTTCCCCATTATCAACATTCTGTACCACGGTGATAATTTGTCACCCTCACTGACCCTACAATGACACATCATTATCACCCCAAAGTCCACAGTTTACATTAGAGTTCACTCTTGGTGGGGCACCAGGGTGGCTCAGTGGGTTAAGGCTTCTGCCTTCGGCTAAGGTCATAATCTCACGGTCCTGGGATCGAGCCCCAGACCAGACTCTTTCCCCCTACTTTTCCCCAACCCCTGCTTTTCCCGCCTGCCTCTATGCCTGCTTTGATGCCTGTCAAATAAATAAATAAAATCTTAAAAAAAACTTTTCTCATAGAGTTCACTCTTGGTATATTACCTTCTGCATTTTGACAACTGTGTAGCGATATATATCTAAAATATCATACATATCATACAGAACATTTTCACTGGCCTAAAAATCCTCTGTGCTCTGCCTGTTCATCCTCCTCCTCTAACTGCTACAAACCGCTGACCTTTATACCATTTGCATAGTTCTGCCTTTTCTAGAAGGTCATATAGTTAGAACCTTGCAACATGAAGCTTTTTCAAATTGACTTCTTTCACTTATTATGACGAATTTTAAATTTGTTCCATGTCTTTTCATTGCTTGATAGCCATTTCTCTTTATCGCTGTATCATATCCCATTGTCTCAATGGACCACAGTTTATCTATCCATTCTCCTCCTGAAGGACATCTTGGTTACTTCCAGCTCTTGGCACTTATGGGTAAAGTTGTTACAAACACAGGTTTATATTCAGGTTTCTGTGTACACAAAGTTTTCAGCTCTTTTGGGTGAGTACCAAGGAGCACGATTGCTGGATTGAAAGACCCACGGATCCCCTTACCCAAGAATCCAACACTGCCCCTGGATGTAAACAGCAAGAGGTTTCAGGATCATATGGTAAGAATATGTTTAGTTTTGTAAGAAACTGCCCAACTGTCTTCCAAAGTGGTAGCACCATTTTGGTGTTCTCACCAGAATGAATGAGAGTTTCTCTTGTTCCTCATCATCAAAAGCCTTATGTTGTCAGTATTTTGGATTTTAGCCATTCTAATAGATGTGTAGTGATATATCATTGTTTTATTTATTTATTTTTTTAAAAGATTTTATTTATTTATTTGACAGAGAGAGATCACAAGAAGATGGAGATGCAGGCAGAGAGAGAGAGAGAGAAAGGGAAGCAGGCTCCTGCTGAGCAGAGACCCCGACGTGGAACTCGATCCCAGGACCCTGAGATCATGACCTGAGCCAAAGGCAATGGCTTAACCCACTGAGCCACCCAGGCGCCCCTCATTGTTCTTTTAATTTACAATTCCTTAATTATACATGCTGTGGATCATCACAGCATCTTCTCATGTCATTATTGCCATCTCTATATCTTCTTCAGTGAGGTGTCTGTTCCAGTCCTTGCCAATTTTTCAATCAGGTCGTTCATTTTCTTGTGTTTGAGTTTTAGTATAATATATATATATATATATATATATATATATATATATATATATTTAATCATTTTTATTTTTTTATAAACATATATTTTTATCCCCAGGGGTACAGGTATGTGAATCGCCAGGTTTACACACTTCACAGCACTCACCATAGCACATACCCTTCCCAAAGTTCATAACTCCACCCCCCTTCTCCCAACCCTCCTCCCCCCAGCAATCCTCAGTTTGTTTTGTGATATTAAGAGTCACTTATGGTTTGTCTCCCTCCCAATCCCATCTTGTTTCATTTATTCTTCTCCTAGCCCCTTAACCCCCATGTTGCATCACCACTTCCTCATATCAAGGACACTATATGATAGTTGTCTTTCTCCGCTTGACTTATTTCGCTAAGCATAATACCCTCTAGTTCCATCCACGTTGTCACAAATGGCAAGATTTCATTTCTTTTGATGGCTGCATAGTATTCCATTCTGTATATATACCACATCTTCTTTATCCATTCATCTGTTCATGGACATCTAGGTTCTTTCCATAGTTTGGCTATTGTAGACATTGTTGCTATAAACATTCGGGTGCACGTGCTACTTCGGATCACTACGTTTGTATCTTTAGGGTAAATACCCAGTGGTGCAATTCCTGGGTCATAGGGCAGTTCTATTTTCAACATTTTGAGGAACCTCCATACTGTTTTCGAGTGGTTGCACCAGTCTGCATTCCCACCAACAGTGTAGGAGGGTTCCCCTTTCTCCGCATCCTCGCCAGCATCTGTCATTTCCTGACTTGTTCATTTTAGCCATTCTGACTGGTGTGAGGTGATATCTCACTGTGGTTTTGATCTGTATTTCCTGATGCCGAGTGATGTGGAGCACTTTTTCATGTGTCTGTTGGCCATCTGGATATCTTCTTTGCAGAAATGTCTGTTCATGTCTTCTGCCCATTTCTTAATTGGATTATTTGTTCCTTGGGTATTGAGTTTGCTAAGTTATTTATAAATTTTGGACACTAGCCCTTTAGCTGATGTGTCATTTACAAATATCTTCTCCCATTCTGTCAGTTGTCTTTGGGTTTTGTTAACTGTTTCCTTTGCTGTGCAAAAGCTTTTGATCTTGATGAAATCCCAATAGTTCATTTTTGCCCTTGCTTCCCTTGCCTTTGGTGATGTTCCTAGGAAGACGTTGCTGCGGCTGTGGTCAAAGAGGTTGCTGCCTGTGTTCTCCTCAAGGATTTGGATGTATTCCTTTCTCACATTGAGGTCCTTCATCCATTTTGAGTCTATTTTTGTGTGTGGTGTAAGGAAATGGTCCAATTTCATTTTTCTGCATGTGGCTGTCCAATTTTCTGAACACCATTTATTGAGAAGGCTGTCTTTTTTCCATTGGACATTCTTTCTTGCCTTGTCGAAGATTAGTTGACCATAGAGTTGAGGATCTATTTCTGGGCTCTCTATTCAGTTCCATTGATCTATGTATCTGTTTTTGTGCCAGTACCATGCTGTCTTGATGATGACAGCTATGTAATAGAGCTGAAGTCTGGAATTGTGATGCCACCAACTTTGGCTTTCTTTTCCAATATTCCTTTGGCTATTCGATGTCTTTTTTGGTTCCCTATAAACTTTAGGATTATTTGTTCCATTTCTTTGAAGAAAATGGATGGTATTTTGATAGGAATTGCATTAAATGTGTAGATTGTTTTAGGTAGCATAGACATTTTCACAATATTTATTCTTCCCATCCAGGAGCATGGAACATTTTTCCATTTCTTTGTGTCTTCCTCAATTTCTTCATGGGTACGTTATAGTTTTCCGAGTATAGATTCTTACCCTTTTTGGTTAGGTTTATTCCTAGGTATCTTATAGTTTTGGGTGCAACTGTAAATGGGATTGATTCCTTAATTTCTCTTTCTTCTGTCTTCTTGTGTAGAGAAATGCAACTGATTTCTGTGCATTGATTTTATAACCTGATACTTTACTAAATTCCTGTACAAGTTCTAGCAGTTTTGGAGTGGAGTCTTTTGGCTTTTCCACATATAGTATCATATCATCTTCAAAGAGTGAAAGTTTTTTGTGGACATGGGGAGTTATAGAGGAGAAGGGAGGTGGGGGAAATTGGAAGGGGAGCTGAACCATGAGAGACTATGGACTCTGAAAAACAATCTGAGAGTTTTGAAGGGGCGGGGGGTTGGGAGGTTGGGGTACCAGGTGGTGGGTATTATAGAGGGCACTGGTTGCATGGAGCACTGGGTGTGGTGCAAAAAGAATGAATACTGTTATGCTGAAAATAAATAAAAAATAAATCTTAAAAAGTTAGTTTTTCGTAAACTGCAAAAAAAAGAAAAGCACTCCCATTTATAGCGTACACTTTATGGTTCACAAAGCACGTGGCAAGAATAAAAATAATGATGGGTTACCGTTACAATTCATAGAATAGGAGGTACAGGGAAATTGAATGAAAGGGAATAACACCTGGAGCAGGAAGCGCGGGCCTCGAGCTCGCGGGTGTGTCAGGGCCCAGCCTCCCGCGACCCCCGGGGCACCGGGACCACCCCGGATGCTGCGCCGCACCCGGGTCCGCACGGGGTCGGGCCAGGAACAGCGCGGGGAACAGCGCCGCGCGAGGTGCCCCTGCCAGCGGGCGCGCTAGCCCCCATCGTTCAGCACCCCCACGCGCGCGTGCGGAGGACCCCCTTCCCTGGTCCCGTGCCCTGGCCCCGCCGCTTTTGTTCTGGACTTGGGATCCCAGGTGGAAACTAGTCCCTCAGACCTCCCTGGCAGCAAGGAGCACAGCGAGGGATTCTCGGTTTTTTCGCCCTGGCTCTTCCTCTCTCCCCACTCACATGCCTTCTCGCGTCCCTTTCCTCTCCTCATTTTCACTTTTATTAAATGGTTTTGTTCTGCACGTTGACCCGCACAGCTACTTCATATACATGAAACCGAGTCGGAGCCCACCTATGAGAGCCCACCTGTAGAGGCCTTTCATTAGGATGGTCTCTGGTTCTAGCCTCAGTTCAGAATACTGCGTGTACCTGAGGACCGAGTCCAGATGTCTCTTTCATCTGAATTGAATTTGAAATCCTCCTCAGACTTCAGCTTCCAGGATTTCTCCCGTCCTTGCTCTCCCACTGCCTTGGTGGGGATCCGCCATGAGTGTTGAACACAGGAATGAATGAATGATATATACCCCAGATCGCTAGGGCTTTTTCTTATTTTGCTGAGGTTGGAAAGGCTTGGGAGAGACCCTCTGTATGCAAATAGAGAGCTGCATGCAATTGCTTAGATAAACGTGTTCCCCACTTAATTGCATGGGCATTGAACATTTCGCCCTTAACCTGTGGCTTGAGCAGTTAGGAGGAGACAATCTGGAGGTGAATCAGAAGATGGCTGAATCCACATGGTGGTGGTCTGGGTTTGGGAGATTTTTCTGGAGATTCAAACGAAAGATCTAAATTCTTCCAGTGGGGAGTGGTAAACATTTTATCGATGGGAGATGGAAAATAAATGGTCTGGTTAACCTTTCCCTCCCCCTCAAAACCCATTATTTGAAAACACAAAAAGGGAAGTGAAGGGAGAAATCCTCCCACTCCCATCCCCACTCACCTCCATAGCCACCTCCTCTTCCAAGCACCTAACAGACCAGGTGCCAAGAAGTGTTAGGTACCAGCAGTGGTCTGAGATCCCATTCAAGGATCATGGTGAAAGGCATTCAAAGAGATTGTGGGGGCACAGAGATCCTGTCGAAGGAAGGCCCCTGCTCAGGGCGGCCTCCGCCATGAAAAGATGGCGCCTGGCTAGTTGCCAGGTTAGGATTGCCTCGTGAGACTAAGCAGAACACCCAAAGAGGAAGTAAACAGCATTGGTTGCTAGCGTAGTTGTTCCTTTGGGTGCACAGCCTGATTCGCTTCCTCCTGTACCCTGCTCACTGATTGGTCATGTAAGCCTATATAAGTGTGTAGACTTGCGGAATTAGAGAGAAGATGCATCAGAACCAGGGTTCTTGTTGTCCTTGCGGGGCAAGGGCAATAAATGGCGCTGGCACCCGGGAACTAAATAAAGGAATCTTGCAAGGTAATCCGCAGGAAAGCGGGGAGTAAAGGTCCTCAGGTAAGCGGGGACATTAGCCACGTTCAAAAGTGGGAATTCCACAGTAAAGCGGGGAGTAAAGGCCATGTTCAAAAGCGGGAATTCCGCGGTAAAGCGGGGAGTAAAAATAGAAAAACCGTGCAAGGGAGAAGTCTGTAGGTAAGCGGGGTACCACGACAAACCTGGTGGGAAACTTGTACAAGTCCACAATAAGAAGCGGGGCGGCCTTAAGGCCGGGATTTAGCAAGTCCGCAATAAGAAGTGGGGCAGCCTTAGAGCCGGGATTTTACAAGTCCGCAATAAGAAGCAGGGTGGCCTTAGAGCCGGGATTAACTTGTACAAGTCTGCAATAAGAAGCGGGGCGGTCTTAGTGCTGGGATTAGCTTGTACAAGTCCGCAATAAGAAGCGGGGCGGCCTTAGAGCCGGGATTTAGCAAGTCCGCAATAAGAAGCAAGGCGGCCTTAGAACCGGGATTTAGAGAGTCCGCAATAAGAGGTGGGACGGCCTTAGAGCTGGGATTAGCTTGTACAAGTCTGCAATAAGAAGCGGGGCGGCCTTAGAGCCAGAATTTAGCGGTGAGTCTTTAATGTCCGCGTCTGTTGTCTGTTGTCTGTGTGTTCATAATGGGATCTGAAGTATCTAAAGTGCGGTTGGAAGGGTCTTTAGAAGACCTGCTGAAAGCCAATGGAACTCCACTAAAAGCAAAAACTGCTCAGGCCTTTTTGAATACAGTGGAAAAGGTGGCTCCATGGTTCCTAGATGAAGGCTTGCTAAACATACCTCAATGGGACCATTTAGGGGAGGATTTGAAGAAACAGGATGCTTTAACTCTTCGCCTCAAATTTAACATAACAAAAGCACAGGCAAGGGACATAGTAGTCTCCTACAGAAATTGTGTGATCTTACTACCTGCATCGTCCTTGGGGGTTAATCCTAAGGGTTTGTTACCTAATCATATATGGCATATGGATGTCACACATGTTTCAGAATTTGGAAAGTTAAGATATTGCTGTCTTTCCCAGTGCTGGAATGTCACGGCCTTCAAGCTGGCTGTGATTATGCGTATCCCTACCCATGTTCCTATCCCAGTTTCCATTCCAGAGGACAAGTTATCGGTGGTGCTATCCAGAAAGAAGAGAGATTTTGGTATCACAGCCGCCGTTGTGACAGCCTTGGCTATATGTACAGCAGCTGCCACGGCAGCAGCAGTCTCGCTTGTTACAACTATACCCACTGCGGAAGCTGTGAACACCTTGCAGAAGGAACAGCGGCTGCCCTTCAAACACAGACTCAGATCAATACACATCTGCAAGCAGGAATCCTGATAGTCAATCAGAGAGTGGATTTGGTTCAAGAACAAGTAGACATATGGGGGGCCCTATTGGGACTGGGATGTATAGTACCCTTCCTGGCAATTTGTGTAACTCCCATAGCCTATACTAATATGAGTGACTTACAGAATGTCTCCCGACAGCTCTCCCAATACTTGCGGGGGGAATTAGTCCGCAGAATTCCAAAACTATATTCAGCACCTGCTACTAGGCATAACAAGGATAAATAATACCAGAGGTGAGCTTCCAACCCTCCCAGAGATAATCAAAACATTGCAAGATGTGTTAACCTTTACGAAACAATGGGCTAGTGTAATTGGTCTGATGACAATCCTCCTAGTGTGCTTGATTCTGCTAGTAAGGAAACTGCAAATTTGGAGGCAACAGCAACATAGGCAACAGCAAGCCATGGTGCAGGCCTTGTTAGCCATCGAGGCTGGAACATCCCCCCAAGTGTGGCTAAGTATGCTGGATCGGTAGTCAACGACGGGTAAGATTGTTGGGGGAAATATACCAACCTAAGACAGGACGCAGATCATTGATATCTGCCGTCTGATGACGGGTAAGGATATTCCCCGCCACTGACAACCTAAGACAGGCACGATCCCTGCCATAAAAGAAAAAAGGGGGAGATGTCGGAGGCAGGCCCCTGGCCAGGGCGGCCTCCACCATGAAAAGATGGCGCCTGGCTAGTTGCCAGGTTAGGATTGCCTCCTGAGACTAAACGGAATGCCCAAAGAGGAAGTAAACAGCATTGGTTGCTAGTGTAGTTGTTCATTTGGGTGCACAGCCTGATTCGCTTCCTCCTGTACCCTGCTCACTGATTGGTCATGTAAGCATATATAAGTGTGAAGACTTGCGGAATTAGAGAGAAGATGCATCAGAACCAGGGTTCTTGTCGTCCTTGCGGGGCAAGCGCGATAGGATCCAATTAAGGGGGACAAGTGTAAGGTTTGCCTGGTCCCCTAAAAATTAATGGCACTAGAGAAGATGAGCTTTGGGAACTATAGCTTAATGGATACAACGTGTAAAAAGCTTCAGTGAGTCATGGTGGGAAGAGGCCATGAGGGCAGCAAACACAGTCTTAGATGATGTTATTAATAGCACTACAGGCTCTAGATTTCCTGTGGTGGTGTTCTTGGCAAGACCAGCCCAGCCAAAGTGGATACTCACAACCTGGAACAGAGGGTCTTGGAGATCCCAGCATGTGAGGTATGATGAGAGGGTAAAATGATAGGAGGTGTCCTTTGGAAGGACTGTCTCCTTGACTTTAAAAGGGAGAACCCAAATCTGTAGGTGAAATCTTTTTGGCTACAAAGAAGGCCAAGGCCTCCTAAGGTCAAGGTCTCCTTGTCACTTGCAAAGATGTCGAAGAACATATTCAGACATTTCAAAGATGTCCTCATGTCCATCTGTTCCCACTCTGGAATTCTATCAATAAGGTGAGAGTTCCTCTAGTTGAAAAAAAGATCTAAAATAACTTCCCTTTCTCATATAATTTCTATAACCTCCAGGACATACCCACCTACCCCTTCCAGCGCTTTAAAAAAAGACACAGCTGGTGCCAATTTGTGGAACTCGTTAAAGGCAATTTTCCCTTATATACCACCGGACCAAGTTCCCATGCTCCCTCACCTGATTTCCTGCACTCACCTCCCACCTGGTGTGTTCACACCTGCAAGTGCCTTTTACCAATTCCTTTGCCAAAAGGCAGCCAGAGTGACCTTTCAAAGACCTATCAGTTCCTGGCATTTGTCTCCATAGAAGTCTGTACTGATCTTCTAACAAATTCTCAGTCCTCCAAAGGCATCCATATTCCTCCCATCAGTCTCTTCCTACCCCTCCAACTGACTGATGCCTGTTCTGCCCCATCTCTCTTCCCTCAACCACACTGCCTCCCTCTTCCTGTGGAGACCCCTCATGGCGCCTGCCTCCAAGCACAGGTGATTCCCATTGATGGGAAGACCATCTTCCTCTCCCCCATCTCCCCACTCCAGTTACTACCACTTATTCGTGAGCTCACAAGCCCCATGGTACACACTCTCCATGCAGCCTGCTCTCTCTTTTCTAGCGCTGGCCCCCGTTTCTAGCTGTGGTTGTGTCATGGATGTCCCTCCCCAGCCAGCCTCCAAGCTCTCCTTCCCTTTAGCTCAACACCTGACACAGTGCCTGGCACGTAGTAAGCCCTGGCTAGCTTCTAAGAGCCTCACTGAGGGACTGAAAGCATTTTAAAAATGTCACCACGTAGGCTCCAAACTGTAGGCAGAAAAAGCTTTGCCTGGATTGACATTTTAGAGACGTATTCGTCAAGTTGGATGTGTTCACTGAATTTACCTTGTAAAATTAAAAAAAAAAAAAAGGACCTCTGTATCGCTTCGCATCTAACAAAGGCACATGTATTCTATTAGACCACGTTATGAGCTTAATGGAAGCAGACAAGATGTTTTCGCTAAGAAAATGTACAAGACTGTTGAGGTCAAGTGGGAGGAAACAGTCCGTTTGTTGGAGCATTGCTATCTTACTCTATCATAGCCACTAATAAAAATCTGACACGGGGTGAGTCAGAATTGTCTGTCAGAGATGAGTTAGATCTGGCTCATGTTCCTACAGACATGAAAGCCAGGAACGCAGAAGGAGGCTTGGAAAGCCTGGGTTGAGGAGGTGGTGTGGTTCACTGCGATGAGCTAAGTGCCCAGGGCCACCAGCAGACATGCGGGCCTGTGTCCTTCCTTTGTTCTGGGGTCCCTCTTGCACCATGTGGTGAGGCTGGTGGCTGGGAGCAGCTCAGGACAGGACCCGGTGGCATCTTACCTCTCCCACCCTCCTGTGGGCTCCAGTGGGCTCCAATAGGTCCCAGGGGACAGCCTGCCTTCCTTGCAAAGCCCAGTAGCACTGGGAGCAGAAACTGGGACCAAAGAGTGAGCACCCTGTTTGACAAGCTGGACCAGCCACCTCTTCTTCAGATGCAGGGGGAGCCCTGGCATGCTGACTCCTCCCTTCTCCCTTTCCCCTCTTCCTCCCACTTCCCTTCCCCTCTCTCCTTCCCTGGTGGTGCCCTTTCCCAATGCCCACTTCATCCCTTTTCCTTTCTACATGCCTGTCTTCTAGAGTTTCTTCTCTTTCCTCCCCATTACTTCCCTTCATCTGAATCTCCTCTTTGGTCCCTTTGTCCCCGCTCTCTGCTCCTCCTCCCCTTCCCTGGCCCCTGTTCAGCTCCATCCCGACTGCAGGCAGAGCTGGACTAACATGCTCCCTTGCTAGCTCAGCCACCCTCCAAAGAAGTCACTCTTCGGTGGCCACCTTCCTGGTCCCTTCTCCACTTGTTCAGATATTGCTCTGAAGTATGAGGAGGACAGAGCGGGGCTGCCACAGAAGCAGGCCAGAGGAGAAACCAAACCATGTGTCCACACTGTCCCCCAGCACTGCTGCTCTGAGAGCTTTCAGAGTCCTCAACAGGGTTAGGATTTAGGGGCTTCTTCAGAACCGGGAGTGAAAACAACCATAGGTCAAAAGGAAACCTATGGCACCCACACAAAAATAATAATCACAAATGTAATCTATGTTAACTCTGAAGTCCCAAAGTCGAAGAATTGCCTTGAATCTGTCACTAGAAAGCACCCCTGGGAATGGCAGGAGGCTCAGTCACACGCTTGGGGGTGCCGAACGATGGGGGCTAGCCCGCCCGCTGGCGGGGGGGGAGGGGATGGGGTACCTCGTGCTGCGCTGTCCCCACCCGACCCCTTGCGGGCAGGGTGCGGCGCAGCGTCAGGGGTGGTCCCGGTGCCCTGTGGTTCGCTGGAGGCTGGGCCCCGACACCCTCCCCCCCCACCCCAATCGTGGCCCGCGTTTTCTGCTCCAGGTGAAGGCGCCCGGCCTCGGGGCTACGCTGGAGCGCGGGAGCGCACGGGCAGGGAGTAAGGTGGGTCCTGCAATCCGGAATGGGCCCCAGCAAGGCACCCTGGTGCTGAGCGCCCCTCCTCCGCCAGCCCCTCCACCTCCTCCCAAACTCTCTGCCTTGTCCTCCGGGAGCTCACTTCCTGCCTCTGCAATTAGCAAAGCCCGTTCTCCGGGCCGCCCCCGCCCCGCCCCCGCCCCCCTACCTCCTCAGTCCTCCGCAAGCTCAATTCCCGCTTTGGAAATTAGCAGCCCCTTCTCTGCGCCGCCCCCGCCCCCCTCCCTCCTGAGGCCCGGGCCCAGGCTGGGGTGCGGGGCGAAGCCCAGGCTGGCTGAGAGCATGCCAGCACTGGCGCTGGACAGTCTTCTAGCCTGGCTCCCTGAGCGGGTGTCAGCCCGCGGCCTGGCTGTGAAAAGATCATCAGTCCTAAATGCTGGCTGCACTCTTGGGTCAGTTTGCTGGCTTCCAGATTGCACCCAAAGCCAGGAACCAGCTTCCCCATCACAGGCCTGGGTTGAGATGCCTGCCCAGGATCTCTTTGAGCAGTCTACTCATCTCCAGGCAGGGATGGCACTTTGACCTGGACGTTTGGGTTTTTTGATTGTTTTTTGGTCATTGGTTATTACATGACCTCCAGGGTCGGTGCTCCACAAAGGGAGTGAAAACAGGACACCTGATATATACGCATACGGCCATTCGAGAAAAATAGCTTGGGGTTCTCTCAGAAACATGGCATTGGTCCTTGCACTATGATTTAATAGAAAAGGGATTATGCACCAAGTTACTTAAATGAGCATAGGTTGAAATCGTTTACTGAGAGTAAATATTTTAAATAGTTATATTTTAACTAAATCTATCATCAATCATAAATCTATTACACGAAGGTTACAGGCAATTTAAATGCAAGAGCACTCTCTTCAGGGTTTTAAATAATCTGTGTCTGTCTTGGCACTTGAGAATGCAAAGATAGGAAATGGTTTGTAAAAGATCATATAATAGCTTTTACTATACGGTATCAGCAATTTATCATAAAGGAGCGGCCTCCAGCTAAAAACTCAGCGTTGAAAAATGCAGAAAAGCAGCAAACTTTTCCATACCCTCTTGGTGACCAGAGGCATGCTTTGTGCCCCCTCATCATTTCTTTCATGGTTCTGAGGCCCATGGCACTCAGTAATTTAGTGTCTTATTCTCTGGAATAGGCCATTGAAGAAATACCAGGCCCAGAGAAGAAGGTCCTGCTGGGTGTCTGAAGAAAGTACAACCTTTTAGATGAAGCTTTCTGGGGAGTTTGTTAGTGGTTTGGTCTGCTTCTGATAGGAAGGGAAATTTTTTTAAAGATTTTATTTATCTATTTATTTATTTATTTGACAGACAGATCACAAGTAGGCAGAGAGCAGGCAGAGAGAGAGAGAGAGAGAGAGAGAGAGAGGTGGAAGCAGGCTCCCCACTGAACAGAGAGCCAGACATGGGGCTCAATCCCAGGACCCTAGGATCATGACCTGAGCCTAACGCAGAGGCTTTAACTCACTGTGCCACACCAGTCCCCCAGGAAGGGAAATTTTTTAAAGAGTATCTTCTCTTTGAATCTATTTTGAGGTTTGGTTTGTGGTTCTTTCTGACTTCTCATGAAGATGGAATTATTCCTGAGATTGGTTGTCAGGAACCGCATATCAAATCGAGCTATCTTGTTAGCAATAAATAAATAAATAAAAGCTCAAGTGTTGGTATAAAGCTATTATGCTTTTCAAAACCCCGAACTATAATTCATGTATCGTGCTCGTTCTTTATCATATCACACAGGAGAGAGGTGGCAGAAATGCACTTTCAGGTTAATTTTTTACAAGGAAGATTGACTTATGAACCTACTTTGTTATTCCCTTTCATTCAATTTCCCTGTACCTCCTTTTCTATTAATTGTAATGGTAACCCATTATTATTTTTATTGTTGTCACGTGCTTTGTGAACCATCAAGTGTATGCTATAAATGGGAGCGCTTTTCTTTTTTTTTTTTTTTGTAGTTTACGAAAAACTAATATTTTTTAATTTATATTTTATTTATTTTCAGCATAACAGTATTCATTCTTTTTGCACCACACCCAGTGCTCCATGCAAGCAGTGCCCTCTATGATACCCTCCACCTGGTACCCCAACCTCCCAACCCCCCGCCCCTTCAAAACCCTCAGATTGTTTTTCAGAGTCCATAGTCTCTCATGGTTCAGCTCCCCTTCCAATTTCCCCCACCTCCCTTCTCGTCTCTAACTCCCCATGTCCATGAAAAACTAATTTAAAAACATTCATCCACCAGAGTACCCAAAGGGCTCCCATATAAACTATCTGTCATTACATTATGTCCCGATGTGGAGCTCGATCCCCGGATCCTGAGATCATGAACTGAACTGAAGGCAGAGGCTTTAACCCACTGAGCCACCAGCCCCAATGTATTCTCTTCAGTACCAGAATTTGTAACCAATTGACAGATGAAAAAGGAGGCAGTCAAGTGAAAAACAATAGGTCTTAGACCTGCAAGAAATTTGAATTAGATGAATTCAGCTACTCAGGCACTGTTTCACATTTTCAGATCTCTGCAGAAAAGGGGTTAACCTTTTTACAGCATGTAAAAGAGAAGACTATAACACATAATATGTGTAAGCATGTAAATATCAAACTATATCCCATTAGTTGCTAAGACACACAGGGACTATTTTTTCTCTCAAATTCATGAATATGTAGGAGCAATAAGTGAGAAGTGAATGTATACTCTTCACTTCGCAGTCTTTTAGAAATCTAAAATATGACTTTCTATGGTTTGTGTCTCCATATTCCTTTATTGCCAGTTTGAACAAATTCACATGCTTTGATTCAAAGGTAATAAATTCCTCTTATTTGGAAAAATGATGTTTGTTTTTGTTCTCTCACGCTTAGCAGGTGGTTTCATTTTAGTACACTTCAGAGTTATAATTTCATGCTTATTAAAAACATTTATTATGATCTACATAGATGAATGAAACTTTTATTTTATTAAATTATTTGACAAAAAATCTGTTATTTTTAAAAATGTATTTCCTTTGAAGGGTTATTTTAGAGCATTCAGAGAGGATCAAGGAGTGTGGTATTATGCAGTTTTTAAGTAGGTATGAAATGGTTATTTATATGATTGTTTCTTTAAGGCTTATGTATATTGTTCATTCTTTGATATAAAATACTTTCAAAGTAAATTTAAGGTATGTTTTACATAGTTTAGTTTTTGGAAAAAAATTATTGTAATGACTTTTGAAATTCAGTATACTCTCAACATTAATTTATTCTGAAATTTACCAATTGTCTATTGAACCTATCATATGGCAGATATTACTTCAGACTACCCTGGTAAATGAAATACTTGGCTTTGTAGAACTTTTATTTTAATGGGTGAGACAATTAAAAGCTATAAACCTTAATAAAAATTGCATAGTGCATTCAAAAAGGATAAGTACAATGGGGAAAAAGAAAAATTCAATCAGGGTGAGAAAAATCAAGGTTGCTAGGCAGGGGTTGGGGAGTTAAAATTTTTAATAGGAATATCAGGGTAGTTTCAATGAAGCTGACAATTGAACAAAGGTATGGAAAGGTGTTGAATTTGCCCAGAACTATCAGGAATACGGTCACTCCAGACAAAGGAATTGGCTATCTTGAAGGCCATAAGGTTGGATCATGCCTGGCATATCTGAGGAATAGCAAGGAGGTCACTGTAGGTGACTGAAGAGTAGCAGGGAAAGAGGTCACAGAGGTTAAATGAGTGGCTAGATCATGTAAAAGCTTAGAAGTCATTGTAAAACTCTGGCTTTTATATTTGGAAACTTACTGTGTGATAGATTTTCTGCTAATAACTGAGAGTTCAGATGTCCATAAAATTTTAAGGATTCTTATTCTAGTAAGACAGAATAAAGAAAAAGAGTTCATATTTTCACATGGTGTAACAAATGCTCGGAGATCCAAGTGTAGGAAGCTATGGGAGCACAGAAGAAGGCACTAAAATCTCACCAATATATTTGATGACTGTGACTATATATAAATTTGTATTTTCTAGATTTTTTATAGTCATGGAATCACACAGTATATACTATTCATTGCCTGGCTTTTCTTTTCTCAGCATCATTACTTTGAGAATCTCCAATTGTAAATAGTTCATTTTGATGTTGAATAGTAATCTCTTTAATGAATAGATCATAATTTGTCTTTGCTCTATGGATGGACATTGATGAACATTTCCACTGTTTTCAATTCTTAAAAATAAAGCTGCTATGAAATTCATATACAAGTCCTTGTATGAACACAGGGTTTGTTTCTCTTGGTTAAATGCCTAGAAGTAAAATGGCTATTTGTGTAGCTGCAACATATTTTGCATTTAAAAAATTTTCAAACTATTTTCCAAAGTGGTTGTATCATGATATATGCCAACAACAGTTTAGATTTTTAGTTGCTTCTCAATCTAGCTCAGAACAAGTACAATTAGTCTTTTTAATTTTAGCCATTCTAATAGATATGTAAGCATGTCTCATTATGATTTTAATTTGTATTTCTTTAATGTCTAAATGTTGAGAAATTTGTCATGTGCTTATAAGCCATTGAAAGACCCGTGGATCCCCTTACCCAAGAATCCAACACTGCCACTGGATGCAAACAGCAAGAGGTTTATTGTCACGCAGGTACCGGCGGGTGGTCGGCAGCTCCAGCTAACTGAGCACCCCGACCGGAGTGAAGCGGGGTCTTTTATAGGAAGGTACAAACAAGTTTTGGGTGGGGCGCAACTGATTGGTGGACAGTTTGAACTTTTGAAAAAGGCATACTTGGGTTTTGCTGATTGGCTCTGAGGACCCGCACGCGGGAAGAGAGGCGGGAAGGGGGAACAGGCTGATTGGTTCTGAGGGCGAGCGTGTGGAAGGAGAGAGGCAGGAAGGGGGAACAAGAAGGGGAAAGGTAGGAATGCCATCATGGCGTCCCTATTATTTCTATAAGCCAAGCAGTTACAGAAGGGCAAGAGAGCAATTAATCCCACAATTAATAACCTAATCTTATACCTAAAAGCCAGCGGTTCACAGAAAAGCAAACAAGCGGTTAGTTATCCTATCTATCTTCTAGGGGAGGGGGCTTTCTGGGGGAGGGGTCTTTCACCATCCATATCCTTTTAGTGACATGTCTCTTCCATTATTTCCTTCACATGTACAATTGGATACTCTGTTTGGTTATTAGTAAGGTTTTTTATTTTTATTCATTTTTTAATAATCAGAGTAGATGTCCATTATCAGATATATAATTTGCAAATCCCTTCTCCATCTTTACGGTTTCTCAATGGAGATTTGATAGCTGTGTCTTTCAAGAAATATGCCACTTCTTTCCTGGTACACGGAGGTATGACTAGAACATTATCAATGTTGAGCTTTGCAAAATCATGGCTTAAGATATATGTAGTCTGCAGTTGTTGGGAGTGTTCACCATCCTTGCCTCTAACTCATCTCTCACTGCCCACACATTCAGATATAGGGAAATATTGATTGACAAAATATTAATTGCCAAATAACACTAGTTGGAGAATAAGAAAAATGCAGGCACCTGATTATATAATATTAAATAAATAAAATATGTTTTTATAAGTGCTATTGGAAGTAAATTCCTCAATACGTTAATCATACAGAATGATGGAATCCTAGATTTTTTTTCTTGTATTTACTAAGAAAATGATCATGCCTCAAGTATATTAAAATGGAATAGGGAAAATTAAAAATTGTTTTAAGTTGATTTGCGTGTGTTGTGCGTATGTGAGAGAGAAAGTGAGAGAAAGAGAAAGAGAGAAAAAGAGAAAGGGAAAGACAGAGAGGTGGCTGCAGTTGATGACGGAGCAGGAGGCTGGCTGAGAACGGAGTAGGGGCTGGCACATTGCAACCCCTCTCCACCCACTCCCCTTGGTAATATGTGTGACATTTCACAGGCACCCCTGAATGCCCTAAAAGAAGAGCAAATGGTTATCTTGCAGAGATCACAGTCCTGCAAGGCAGGAGTCTCTCTTGGTTTACAAATGTCCTTGAGATTTACAACAAAGAAGTTGCCTTATCAATAGCCCAATTTCCAAAGATACATAACTCAGTTCCTCAAACCCTAATGTCACCCTCCCCTCCATAAAAAAACTGAAGGAGATGGAGGTAGAAGAAAAAGTAAATAAAGTTAAATTTCTTTTAAGACCTAAATCTCACTAACAAGGACGTTTGATAGCAGGAATGTAACATTCCACCAGGAGACTCCCAATTGTCTTTATGTTAGTGCCTCATTAGAGGGAAAGTGGCCTTGGCTTGATAGTAACCAGGCCTTCCATATCCTGACAGTCTTCTTTATCCCAATAGCCCTTCTGAACAACCCTTTGTCCTCACCTACCCAACTCCTGTGCATATAACCAGCCACTCCTCACAACCCGGGGCAGCAGCATCTCCGTCTGCCCACGGGTCCTGTCCCCGTGCTTTAATAAACCACCATTTTGCACCAAAGATGTCTTAAGAATTCTTTCTTTAGTCGTCAGCTCCGAACCTCACCCCACCAAACATGACTTAGGTTCTGGGACTTCATCATTTTTGGCGAGCCAGCCAGGAGATTCATGAGTCTTTACATTTGGACTCTGAGCTTCGGTGCAAAATTGGTGAGTACTTTCTCTCCTTTTCCTTTACGCTCATTCCAGGGCATTTCAAGCAGTATGGTCTTATTGGAACACTTGCATGTCAATTGCTCAGGCTGTAATCCTCTAGCCCGTGGCTACTCTACGGGGAGGAGAACGTCTGCCTTTTGGCTGTAAGCTAGTACCCTGGCCGGAATGGCAATAAGACCCAGAAACTTGATGGCCTCTATTTATTCCTGTTCTTATAGAAAGTTGTCTCTCTTGGGCACGGGACAGCCACCTAAGTCACCAGGACGGCTGCCAATCTCAAGACTCCCGTGTGAGGTTTCCTCCTGATTGATCTAATGTGATCCCCTCCACATCCCTGGTCTAGCCACTTCTGGCCACGAGACCTCCACTGGGAGCCGGCCGAAACCAGTACCCAATTGAATTAAAACGCAACCGGGGACCGTTTCCTAGGGAAGTTGGCTGTAAGGACCACATGTGCTGGAATGTCGCTTAGACCATGATGGATTTCAGTCTCTACTGTTTCTCGTCAGTGTCATCTGCAAACCGCTTAAAGCTATGAAATTGGGTAATTTCCCCTTGCCAAACTTTTCTAGCATTTCCATGGGTTAATATGGCAAAACAGTATGCAGTCTTCAGGACATACGATAGCATGACACAAGCATTTTAGTCCATTCACCAGGCACCCATCAGCAGCCTAGGATGCGATGGGGAAGTGGAGGGACGCCGGCACCCCTCCAGGGCCTTTTATGGCAGGAATGCCTTCTCGGGGAAGGCAGGATGGTGATCAATAGCGATATCTTGAGGGACGCCTCTGGTCGCTTTTGACACACAGGAACCTCTGACATATCCTGCGTGGGACGCTACCCAGGAGTCAGGGGGGATTTGGTAATGGACCTTTACTACTTTTCTGGCTTCAGTTCCCAAGGACTCTACCTTGGGGTGCCTTTTAACCCACTGGAAATAATTTGGATTGCAAAACTTAGGAAAGGACTGAGCTCCTGTAACACTGCATGGCCTCAGTGGGATCTATCAGTTAGATCTCCTCTGCAGGAAACAGGGCAAATGGACCTAGGATACCTTCACTGCTCATACCTAGGCCTTTATTGCTCTGCACCAGGACCCTGGACTAAGGGACTTTTGCGGAATGTGTTTGCTCAAATGAGTCAGCTAGTAAACTTTCTCCTGACATATTCGGTGATAATTACGTAAATAAGCCTTCTTCTAGTAAACCCAGGTTGCTGGGCCATCCCTAGCAAAGGGGATTCTGGCTTTATTTCTCTCTGTTACTCCTAATAGATGTGGGGGCTTCTCCCTCACTCACTTCCTATGTTAATGGCTATAACTGGAGCCAACTGGGGTTGGTCTAACTCGAGACAGAGACCATAAGGAATATTCCCAAGCAGCTGCCGAAACTCTCTTTGTTTCGGGGAAGTTTCCCTGTGTTCTCTGGCCTGACTTGGACTGCCTAACCCCTCCCCCCCTTGCTGGTGGGAAAGCATGGCGTCTGCTCCTCTGTTGGGGCTTATGAGCTCTGAAACCGGGAATCCCTTCTCTGCCTCCTGGCAGCACTTTGTTTCCTCTGTTTTCCCCTTACGTGTTTCTGTACCAACGTGTGTGCAGCCTGCATGACTAGCTTCTAGATCATGCACCACGGCTCCTTCTCTCTTCACTGTCAAGGAGCAAGAAGAGCCCCCCCTGGACCTAACACCCCCACTCCAGATCTTCCCACGCATGTCTCAGGTAAACATTCAAAGTGGAGTGGGCCCAGGTGGAACATAAATCACTATTGGAACTAAGTTAAGTTTGTTGGTTTAATTAAGACCTGTCTTTTAAGTTAACAGCAGTAAATGTGAAGCTTTTATTCTATCAAAGTTTACTGAAGGTCAAATAAGCTTGTGTTACTTGTTAAAATTTGTTAGCAAAGAAATGACGAAACTGATGGTTAATTGTTGTCTCAAAGTTCTAATGGGTAATTGCTGAAGTAACTTTCAAAGTCTTTGGTAACCTGAAAGTTTTAAAGTTTTGCTTGGATGACAAATGGAATTAAATTGTGGACATCTAGGTCTTAACCAAACAGGATAAAATGCTAAGTCGTTAATTACTGGATGTAGGTTTGTGCTTTTTGACTTCTTACTGCAAAGAAACTAAGAGTATTTAAATCTGTTGGTAAACTTGTTTGCCACTTAACTGATTCATAAATTTGCCACCTGAAGAATTCTGTTGTGTAACAGTTTACAATTGGTTAATAACTAAAGGTGTTTCTAAGAATACAAAGTTCTGCTTAGTGTAACTAAGACTGATGGAAATAAGGGAAACTCTGTAGGAAAGTAGATGATAAGTAAGAAAGATTTAAGGAATGGGAATACATTTTGTTGAAGGTAAGGGAAGGTAATTTTGTCCTAAATGAGATGGTTGTTTGGAAGGAAATGGCTTGGGACAAAACCTGAATGCAAAGGAAAGTTGTAGAAGGTTTGTGAACGGAAATCTTCACAAAAGAAATTTTAGATATGGTCAGGACAGACTAAAAAAGAAAGAAAAACAGCCTCCAAGGTGATTTAGCACTCTCCTGGCCTGCCTCCACACAGATTATACTTCCAAGTATAAGGGCCATTTGGCCTTGAGAGATTAAGGAAGCAGCCCAACCTTGAGGCACTGTGAAGAAAACACCCTGTTACCATCCTCCATTGCCTGTAACCATAGAAACTCACTCTAATCTGTAAAGAATGAAAGGGGAGACTGATCACCTCCCATTAGCCAGAGATGCCCAGAAGGGGAGGGTATCCAACCTGTTTGAATCTGAAGAGTGCCTGACTGTGTGAATGTGTCTGTATGGCTCCACCACTTCGGCTACAGAGTCTGAGTGGGCTGCACCTTGAGTCTCGCGGGGCGTCATATGGCATAACAGTCATCTACTCCACGGAGTAGCCTGTTCCGGGGTTTATACGGACAGGCCTTAGCTAAGACGCTCCTAAATTCCCGTGAGGGATGCAAACAGGACAGCAGGGGAAATATCCCTCCCTTGTCTGCGACATCATTCATGATAGGAGGGAAACCCAGAAAACTCCTATCTTAAGACTGCACACTTAAAAGTAAAATAAAAAAAAGGGAAAGACACTGGTATAAAAAGCTGGTTTTCTTTCTGTTTAAAAGGGGCAAAGTTTTCTTAGCTAATTGATCTGTTAAAAAGTGTAAGTGGTTTTCTCTTTGCCTGCCTGAAAAATTCAGTTCCTATGTTTTGTTTTATCAGGTGTTTAACATCCCTAATTATATTTAGGCATGTGTTTTTAAACTTTCTAAGGTTTTAGCAATTGTTGACAAGGTTTAAACCAGTGATAAACATTGGGTTACATTTGGGAAAATGCTATAACTATTCTAGAGATTCTATGCACTTCCTAAAGTTTTAATGTTTTGAGAGATCATCGCTTGATATTGTAATTATGGGAATGTTATATGTCACAGAAATTGTAACCTGATTTTCTTGCAGCTAAATTGTAAATTCCCATGTCTCTTTAGCTCTAACCATATCCATTCTGAGTTTTTGTCATTTATAATTGTTTTAATTCTCTTGTAAAATGAGTTTTATCTTCAAGGAGATTCATATAAAGGACTTTCAGGACAAATACAGGTATTTGATATACTTTAAAATCCTAAAACTGAAATGGGTAAGAATTTCCAAAACTGACTAAAGCCGCATTCACCAGATTTAGTAACATGGGACTAAATGAACTAAAAGATTATAGTGTTGTGTCTCTTAATGTTTTGTCTTATTTTAAACATTGCCGGTTCTCTCTAATGTTTGCTCTTCCAGACTACGGATACTTTTTCTTAAGTTATCTGTAACTTATAGAGATGTATAAGTGCTCATTTGTAAAAGTGCTCAAAGCATTCAAGCTTTTCTCTCTATCTGAACCCTCTGAAACCAAAAGGTCTCAGTAAGTATTCATTCTTCTATGGCAATCAGTCATTTGCATAAGTTCAATAAGAATCTGTTCTACTTGTAACAGGACACCATTGGAAACTGGTTATTTTACCAAGGCTTTGACTGGAATGTCATATTTGAGAAAGATATGCATATGACCAGACAGCTTTAAGAAACTAAGGTTGACTTTATGAAACCTGGAGCCATAAAGCGTCTTGGGACTGTTGGCCTGATACCTTGCTTACAGAGTTCCCAGAAGCCTCACCAGGTGAGTAAAGAATGTCACTCCTTGGTAGGTGCCGAGACTCAGAAGAGGAACTCGCCCAAATCAACAGGTATTGCAGGCATGCCTGATGGCAAGTACAGGGCTTGGCTTCTGGCCCGGAGAGGCTACTAAAAGTTCAACCTAGAGATTCCTTATAAGAAGTTCCAGCAAAGCAGATTCTAAAAGATCTATATGATCACACTCAACTGTTCTTGCTGAGCTTATGTAAATAATGGGCCAAGTTTGTTAAAACTGGACTTGTTTCACAAGTGAATTAGTCCTGATTTGGCTATATCTGTAAATGAGGGTTATTTTAGAGAGAAAAATTATGTTTTAGTAACACACCTTTATGGATGTTAAATTCTAGATTTGATTGTCTTTAAATGTTTACCTAAGCTAAACAATTTGAGGTAAACTTCAAAGAAGTTGTACAATAGCTTCTTTAGTTGATCTTACTGTTTTGTGGGGATATTCGCAGACCCCACGGCACATGATTAAACAACTGAAAAATGGGATTGATTCCCCTACAATTGTATAACTTAACTAACACCTTATGTGTGGCTGGGATAATGAAATTGCCTAAAAGCCAGCCTATTGCACTCCATAGGATTAACTATGGACTTGTGGAGACAATGGATGACCCCACTTTCTTTATGATTGGATTGGATGATGCATGGGGAACTCCCCTTATCTCTTGACAAGTTTTCTCCCACTTGACAATGATCCTCTGTAATCAGGATATTGTTAAGGTTGGACCACTCAGAGGTCGTCTTATTGGTTTCATCCCTTAGTCATATTTATTCTAGAGGCCACCTCTGTTGAGGTGCGATTGCAAACAGATGCTTTAGCTAAGCATAGAACAGTCTTCATAAAAGGAGCCTCAAAGCTCACTATGGGACAGTCCCTGACTGTAATGATGTCACATCAGGTCCAGATTTGTCTTAGTAGCCAAATTGTCAAAGCCTAAGAATTAACATTTATACTGACTCCAAATATGCCTTTCTGGTACTACATGCCCAGGGAGCTATTTGGAAGGAAAGGGGATGCTATCAAGCCATAACTCCCCAATCAAATATGGGCCTAAGTTACAAAACCCTCCTTATCACTATACTAAGGATGGCCTTAGATGTCCTGACAGCAGCCCAGGGTGGCACATGTGCAATTATCAAGACAGAATGTTGTGTGTACATCCCAGACTATCACAAAAGTATCACAGGACTAATAAAGAATATGAATGCCCAGATTAAGGCTCTACAAGGTCCCTCTCTCTCTTTTAGTGATTAGTTAAGTTCCTGGTTTGAAGGAGGACTATGGCCAAATCTCCCTTTCGGGCTTCTCATTCTTATCGCCTTATTAACCTTAATATGTTGCTCTGTTCAGTGTTTCTCTACTTGGTGCCAAGACTCCATTGCTGCAATGACTTCACCACGGCAGATGATCCTTACCACGCGCAAAGACACTGGATTCAGCTGCCTCCGCCTTTCATAACTCCCCTATACATTCCTCAACTGATCAATATTGACCCCAGTAGGTAGGGACAGCTCTACGCCCCTATTCAGCAGGAAGAAGTTACAGAAGATGAGACCTTCCACCTTCAACCACCTTAAAGATTTAAGGGTCAAAATTGTCCAGGGGGGAATGATGAAGGAGCAGGAGGCTGGCTGAGAACGGAGCAGGGACTGGCACATTGCAACCCCTCTCCACCCACTCCCCTTGGTAATATGTGTGACATTTCACAGGCACCCCTGAATGCCCTAAAAGAAGAGCAAATGGTTATCTTGCAGAGATCACAGTCCTGCAAGGCAGGAGTCTCTCTTGGTTTACAAATGTCCTTGAGATTTACAACAAAGAAGTTGCCTTATCAATAGCCCAATTTCCAAAGATACATAACTCAGTTCCTCAAACCCTAACGTAACCCTCCCCTCCATAAAAAAACCGAAGGAGATGGAGGTAGAAGGAAAAGTAAATAAAGTTAAATTTCTTTTAAGACCTAAATCTCACTAACAAGGACGTTTGATAGCAGGAATGTAACATTCCACCAGGAGACTCCCAATTGTCTTTATGTTAGTGCCTCATTAGAGGGAAAGTGGCCTTGGCTTGATAGTAACCAGGCCTTCCATATCCTGACAGTCTTCTTTATCCCAATAGCCCTTCTGAACAACCCTTTGTCCTCACCTACCCAACTCCTGTGCATATAACCAGCCACTCCTCACAACCCGGGGCAGCAGCATCTCCGTCTGCCCACGGGTCCTGCCCCCGTGCTTTAATAAACCACCATTTTGCACCAAAGATGTCTTAAGAATTCTTTCTTTAGTCGTCAGCTCCGAACCTCACCCCACCAAACATGACTTAGGTTCTGGGACTTCATCACAGTGAATTGATGAATTGCAGGATAGATTTTAAAGTTTTGTCTTTTGCTTTCTACATTTCCTTTTCCTTAGGTTCAAGAGAACAATCAGTAATATCTCAGATGCCTGCTGGTAACATCAGCAGAAAGAGTTAGAGGTTCCCAGAAAATTAAAGATGAGATATAGTTTTCCTGACATAAGAAAAGTCATTTTTTGTCCCCAGCTATTTTCAATGATCTATACCCCACCTGTGTACTTGCCCAAGCACACTTCTTCCAAAACTTCCTGGGAGGTTCTTACAAAGAAATGCAAAAACCTCACTCCTTAAGGATTTTGAGGGCACCAGGCAATGGGAAAACTAACAGTCACCACCAGACCAGGAAATAGCCTAAGCTATTGAGACAATAAATCAGTGGTAAAACTCCTAGTGCTATTTCAAAAGTAATCAAGGCCTTGCATTCCTTGTCCCAGAAAATGAGCCCAAGACCCCATCTAGTTTATATCTGCTCTTGAAGCCTGCACAGTCCCTTTCCCTTGTCCAACAGTTACCTCTGCTTTATTCTAACGTTGAAGTTTCTGCCCTCGGTGGAATACAAGCTTAATTCAGGTGAACATGCAATACATATTGCACAAATACATATGTGGATGTGCATGCATCCACAACCTTATGACCAACCATACACTGGATAATAAAACTCTCCCTTCTGAGTCTTCATCTTAAATACTAAATAAAAATCTCTCTCCTGTTCAAACAGTCAAGGCTTTGGAACTTATTCCCTGTGATCTCCTTGTATGTTGTAAACAAATATTCCTTTGTTTGACAACTCCACCTGTTTCTGTGATTCACCAAAGACTGACCTCAGTTAGTTCAGTTACTGTAATGGCTTTCACTACTCTGATTCTACCTCTGCAAGTCTCCAAATTTAACTATTTTTTTCTCCCAATTCCGCATGTTCTTGGCTTTAAACTGCAACTCTGAAGAGATGATTTGCTTGTTTAAAAAAAAAAATCAAGAAAAGGGAGTAGTAGTCAACATTGTTACTTTGAACTTCCTGCCCTAAGGGGCTCTCCTGTTGTTTCTCTTTGACTTCCTGGACTAAAACGACAGAAATTTGGCGATACATCACTCCCCAATCCTGATTACTGACAGAACAGTTTATAATCTTAGAAAAATATTAGTTTAAAAGATCACATAATTAAATACTTAAGCATGTAATGTAATATAGTGGTTTACAAGAAATATATTTTGGTCATCTGAATATTTGGTTTTCAACCATGGCTACTGACTCACAGCTCCTAAAACTCTTGGGATTTCCTGTGATAAGGGTGAGAGAGGTGTGTTTTGTTGTTAATGAAGTGACCTTCAGACCTCACTCAAGGCAAGGGCTGTTTGCCTGAAGGACCAACCACTTGGTGAAAGCCTTCATAACTTTTTGCCCAACATGCCTCTCTTTCCTCCCAATTCAGGATTATCTGGGGAGGGAATAGGATCTGGAGATTAGATCAGCAAATGACAATTAGTCAGTCATGACTATGTCATGAAGCCTCCACAGAAAACCTGAAAGGACTGGGTGCAGAAAGCTTTTAGTTTGTTAAATGTATGAAAAGGCAGGAAGAGTGGCAGTCTTACAGAAGGTAATAGAAGCTCTGTGCCCATTCTCCATACCTTGCCCTGTGCACTTCTTTATCTATCTATTGATTTAAATCTTCTATTATATCTTTTAATAAGCTGGCAAACATAAAGTAAGTATTTTTCTGAGTTTTGTGAGTCCCTGTAGCAAATTAAAAGAACGTAAGAAGTAGGCCACTGGGACCTCCAACCTGTAGTTGCTCAGTCACAAGCATAGTAATAACCTGGGGCCTACAGTGAGACTGAGGTGGGGTTGGAGATAGTCTTGGAGGACTGATCCCTTAACTGATGAAATCTTAGGCTATGTTCAGGTAGATAGTGTCAGAATTTAGTTGAATTCTTGGAGATTCTGCTGTTGTCTGAAAATTATTTGGCATTGTTGGTATGATGTCCTAAAACCCAAAAAGATATAGCTACCTCAAAATAAGAATACGGTTGACAGCTTATATATAATAAGTGAGTATTTCAGGGATTTAAAATATACCCAATAAATAATGTAAGGAAATAAGGAAAGATTTTGAAATAAAAACAAGAATAAGAACCTAGTGGAACTAATACATTAAATATATGTAATCTAGTTGAATTAAGAATACAATGGATAGAATACATAATAGATTCAATAGAGATAAGAAGTCACTTAAGGATATAGTCATCTGGATACCAGCAAAGCATTAAAATTATCAATATAAAAGAGGTGTAAGATGTAGGTGATGTGTGTGGAACAAAAGCTAGAGAAAAAATTAGATTTCCTTACTACTCATAGCCTGTTGACAAGTCCTTGAAGTTCCTCTGGGGACTCAGCTGCTTCCATGTGGACACATCCACTCAGGGCAAAAAGCATTCTTAGTCCACCCCCCAGGATACTGAAAATCTACTTTCACATGTAAAAATTACTTTGGAAACTTCTTTATCTCTACTCCCCACCCCTGCCCTCAAGATATACATTGGCAATCATCTCCCAAGCATATACCCACTGATACACATCAGAAGAGTCTCTTCCCTGAGTTTTTACTAAAGCATAATAAATGACCTTTCCCTAACAATAGCTAGCCCCCTCAAGGTCCTGGAAACCTTGTTTATAAAATACCTTGGAGGCTTGTGCTATCCCTAACCTCCTCCCAAATTGAAAGTATATAATCAGCCACTCTTCATGACCCTCTCTCTCTTCTCCAAATAAATAAATAAATATTTTTAAATAAAATAAAATAAATGACTTTTTTTAAATGAAAGAAGAAAAAGGAAAGAAATATTTGAATATTAATGTACATCTATTTCTCAAGCATAAAATAGTCAAGACACTGGATTAAAACTTACATACAAGAAAAGAAAGAAAATGTTCATAACTATAGTTGACTCCATGAATTCCAAACTATGGCATACATACCAAAGACACACAAAAAAAATCATAAGTGTTAGAGAGAAAAAAAATAATTCATTAATAAAGAAACAAGAATCAGACTGACAGAAATTTTTTAAATAACATCAGATATAAAAAAGAATGAAGTAATAGCTTTATTATCTTGAAAAAAATAATCACAAATGTAAACATTTAGAACCTTATAAAATGTCATTGCAATAGGAAGGCATAATTAAAAAAAATATTTTCAGGAATACAGACCACAGATAATTTGCCTTAATTTGTAGGCAGCACTTAAATACTAATATTATTTTAATAGTTAAAAATGTACTCTATGACCTATGGGGTGGGGGAAAAGAGGATGACCAAGTCATCTTGAAATAATTCAGATTTATGAAAAAAGTAAAAAGATCGAAAAAAAGACTTGAAGAAAAGAGAGATAAAACATATGCATAATAAAAATAAATAATTAAATAAACAACTGGAGTGCCTGGGTGAATTAGTCAGTTCGAGTGTCTGCCTTCAGCTCAGGTGATGATCCCAGGGTCCTGGTATTGAGCCCTGCATCAGGCTCCCTGCTCAGTGGAGAGTCTGCTTCTCCCTCCCATTGAGAAAAACAATTTGACTTATTTATTTGAGAGAGATAATCTTTAAATTTTACTTAATTATTTGAGAGAGAGTGAGAAAAGAAAAACATGCACACAGCAGGGGGAATAGCAGAGGGAGAGGGAGAAGCACCCCAATGAGCAGGGAACCCCCTGTGGGGCTCTATCCCAGGACCCGGGTATTATGACCTGAGCTATAGGTAGACACTTAACTGACTGAGCCACTCAGGTTCCCCAATAAATACAATCTGTAAAATAATAATAATAATAATAATAATAATAATAATAAATATTATTTCAGATAGTATGATTTTTTTAAATGTAAGACTTGGTATAAAAACAGGATGACATACTTGTCTATAGCAAAAGACTTTGATAAGTTTAGATGCAGTAGTACATAAAAAATTTAACTTCTTTCATTAACTGATAATTTAATTAGATTAAATTAAGAGACATCAAAATTTAGAGAATCTAATAGTCCTGATCTATTAATAAATGTAGCCATCCTGACCCCAAAACAATAGTCTTCAGTAAGTATATAAGCATAAGTTGAACATTTACACAAACAGGCCATTATTTAGGCCAGAAGTATATGCCAATAAATTCCTAGAGTTAAATATCAGGCTATATTTTCCAAGACTAAGGCAATAAAATTAGAAAACAATGACCAAAATATTAAATTCATATAATTGGAAGTTAACTTCATACCTAAAAAGAAATAATACAGCTAATTCAGAAATGTTTAGAATTACAGTACTTTGGTAATATCAACTCTCAAAATGAGTAACGGACAGGTGGGGCTAGGGAGGAAAAGATCCATAGGGAACTTTGTGAACAGGCTCTCAGAAATCCCCAAAATGTGGTGTGGGAAAACCAGAGTAAAGAGATAAATTGGACCACACTACCCCAGGGAAGAGCACCCTGATCTAGGCATGTGGGATGGAGGACGACCCTGCCCTAGGTGTATGGGGTGGGTCATGTGGGGTGGGTGTCTCTATGATAAACATCTGGAACCAAAAAAGAATAATCAGACCCTAAAAAGGAGGTAAGCCATTGCAGCAGTTATTGATAGAGATGTTAAAAGGATTAAAGTTGCGTGGTTACCTTTTTATAAAAAATAAACCCTGAAGGCACTCATTGTTAACTGTGTGGGGACCCCTCTTAGTTGTGAGAGATTTTTCTATATATTCACTTGAGAAACTTCTGTCCCTTACTCACTCTCCATTGCCCACGAGATTCCTTCTTTGACTCCAAGAGACAAGAACCTAGCTCTCCCACATCATTCCCTAGAGTTAAGTATCAGGCTATATTTTCCAATGATAAGGTAATAAAACTAGAATAGAAAAACCAAAATATTAAGTCCATGTAACTGGAAGTTAACTTTATACCTAAAAAGAAATAATACAGCTAATTCAGAAATATTTAGAATTACTGTACTATGGTAATATCATTTGTGAAAATAAGTGACAATAATTAAAGGTATGAAGGAAATCTAAAGGTTTAATTGTATTAATTCAAAAGAAAAACAAAACAATACAACAAAAACACCAAAGCATAAAACAACAAAACAAAACAAAATGAATATAAAGGCAAAACCTAAGAACGACAGCAGTAATAACAAAATATCATAGAAACAAACAAATTTTTGGAATAGATTAATAAGAAAGATTTGACCAATGAGTACTGGTCAGGAATACTCAGAGATGATGAGGATAAAATAAAATACTAAATGAAATGTATAAAAACAAAATTATAGACCTAAGAGACTGATTAAAAATGCTTCTAGAAAAAGAGTCTAATTTTAAGACAATAAAATTAATAGCACCATGGAGAAAATTGTATTTGTGACATAGGGGATCAATTAGAGATGATAAAGTATTTCCTTAAATATCAAAGATAACAATTAGACTCAGTGGCTAAGTCAGCTAAGCCTCTGCCTTCATCTCAGATCATGATCCCAAGCCCCTGAGACTGAGCTTGACTCCCTGCTTGGTGGGGAACCTGCTTCTTCTTTTCCCTCTCCCTCTGAAGCTTCCCTTCTTGTGCTTGTTCTCTCTCTCTCTCTCTCTTTCTCTCTCAGTAAATAAAATTTTAAAAGTTAAAAAAATTAAGAAATAAGCATCAACGATTAAGCCATGAGGTAAAAATATTTATTAAAGTGATTAATTAATTTATATTAAAATAAAATATTTCCTTGCAATTAAGTACAGTGTGGAGAAAAAGTTAATAGACAACTGACATAGGAATGAACAATACTGAAAATATTTAAAACTGACAAGGAATTATTAGATTTACACTCCATGATGATCTCTATGTATGTGCATATAAAACACCTTAAAATACTTTGTAGGAATGTGCTACAGGAAATTAAAGAGACAGGGAGATAAAAGGGGAAAAAAAATAGCTCAGCTTGAAATGACTAGTTGATTGCCACTGTGTTTTATTTACATTTTCCACCACATTTTTGGTCAATGAAATTATTTTACATGTATCTATTATTATCTTGTAGGACATGTTACACGAATATCATTATTAATGAAGTTGAGAATAAGAATATGATGCCTCATTTCATCATAATTGTTAAAAATGATCCCTAAGCTGGTAAATGCAGGAAGCCAGAAACAGAAATAATAATTAGCACCAGTTCAAAAGCTTGTCCACCTGGAACCTGAAAGAAAATCCAACTAGATCCTGAAAATAAGGAGTGATTGGAGGAAACTGGACAGGGATATAGATTTCCAGATGCTTTTTACTTATAATGGCAATAGCAACTTAGACAATGTAATGGAAAAAAAACCATAAGGCAATGAACTTGGGAAAATTATAAAGAATCTACATAAACATAAAAAGAAACAATATATATTTGCCAAGGCACATTCACATTTTAAAAAATAAGTTGAAAGGGGAACAATATGCCATAATACATATATCAATGTTTTTCATAGATGTTTAGTATAAAAAATAAACATTTTAAATAATTTATTTGGAAATTGATATCACATATCTGAAAATCTTGGAAGAAAAATGGATAACCATGACTAAACAAATGTAGCAGAAAAATGATTTACAATAATAGATAAACGCTATTCAAAAATGCAGTGAATATTGGCCAAAGCTTAGAAAAATCGATAAAATATAAAATGTAAAATGAATTCATGAATGAAAAATAGAATCCCGTTAAATCTAATTTGGAAAGAACTAATAATTTTTTTTTTTGCCTAAATCTGCTCTGCCTTTCATTAGGTGGGACACTGACCAAGCCCACTCAGCTCCTCTCTCATGCCCAGTAATAGTAAATTCAGGGACATTAATTACTTCTGGAATGAATTTTAACCACTGTGGGTAGGATGCAGAAGCCAGTGGGTTAAACAGATTCTTTCTTGTTTCAGGAAAATAATTCTGAGATGTATTCTGTGCATTAGGATTGATGCTCAGTTGTCCACAATCATAATCCACTCAGTCTGAACTCATATATGTTTCTCCTGGACCACTTAGCTCTTCTCATTCTCTCCTCTTCCACGTGATCAAATCCCAAAATAATTATTTAGGTTGTGTATGCAAGTCCTGATTTTGAAGGGAAACTCAGTTACAGAAAGAGATAAAAATAAAGATACAGGGGACAAAATGGTGCACTTTGTTGACTCAATTAGATAAGCATCTGACTCTTGATTTCAGCTCAGGCTGTTATCTCAGGGCGATGAGATGAAGCCCCTATAGGCTCTGTGCTGGGCAAGGAGGTTGCTTAAGATTCTCTCTTCTTATCCCTTTCCTTCCACCCCTCACCTCCCATGCTGCCTTTCTCGTAAATAATAAGCACTGCTGAACTATCTTAGATTCTGTACTTTCTCTCCAGCCATGAACCTATCACTGTCTTTAACTCTTGAAAACTTCATTAGACAAATTAACGTGGTGAAGGAAGCAATATGAGAAAGCCTATTAATCTGATGAGCATGGAATTGAACAAACCCTATAGATACTTTCCCTTTGATTTCTAGCCTATCAATACCTACAGTGAGTCACATACACTCAAGATTATTGTTTTTATTGTATACTTCATATATTCATTAATTTTTGACTCGTTATCATTTTGTTGAAGTGTTAAACTATGGTAATAAACAAACTTTTAATTAACTTTTCCTCCTATGATACAAATATAACTTGCATTTGAGCTTTAGCTAATTTTATGTTCTAAAATGGCCAAAACAAAATGATCAAGGTTTCTAGATTATTTACTGTATTTTCTACTATATAATATTGTTCTATCTCTTCTGTATAAAGAAAATGAATGCTTGGGGCTCTTGGGTGGCTCTGTGCGTTAAAGCCTCTGCCTTCTGCTCAGGTCATGATCCCAGAGTCCTGGGATAGAGCCCCACATCAGGCTCTCTGCTCAGCAGGGACCCTGCTTCCCTTCCTTTCTCTCTGCCTGCCTCTCTGTCTACTTGTGATCTCTGTCTGTCAAATAAATAAATAAAATCTTTAAAAAAAGAAAACGAATGCTTGATAACTAAATGAATGCTTTACTGAACAAATTAAATATGGCAATAGCATTTTATTTTATCATGCTTTACATATTAAACTATAATATTATATCACTAGTCTACAAATAATCTACTCACATAGTCATTTGGAATCTTTTAGCAAAAGAATTCTTCCTCCTGATTGTAGTATAAAAGCCACAGAAATATACAGAAGACTCCTAGGATAGAAAGTTAAATCCAGTTATCCGTGATGCCTTGAGTAGGACCTGACCTATGTATGTCCTGGGATGCACTAGTAACTGTTACATGTGATAGCATTATATTTAATATATACAGTTTCATTTACTTCACAAAGGACATATAAATTTGAGAATAAAATATTTGATGAATCTATAAAGTCTATATCTATTTGTAACCAATGTGGTAGAATTTAGATGTTAATTTGAAAAAAAATTTCATTGAACACATACACATATTCAATTGTTTTTATATATATAAACAGCATTCTTTATTTATGTAAATAAATGCATTGTCAGTAAAATCCATTTACTTATCAATCATAAGGGTAATTTTAAGTACTAAGAATAAGAAATATGTGAAAAGATAAGTGTTCAAGAGTGCAGTTTGTGGTAATTAATACAATATGATAGGCTCATAAAAAAGATATATTACTTGAACTTAAAAGCTTCTATAATTAAGCGATGACCACTTGAAATTTGTAATTAGTCTTGCTGCAGTTTTTCCTTGCACTTATTGCCCTTCCCCAGAAGTTCATTAAGAATTTCTGTGAATGTCCTTATGTTTAATCTCATTCATAGATTCCACTGCTGATCACAGAACTAAGCTAAAAATATAGGTAACTCTATGTGGCACTCCATCCACAAGCAATACATTCATAAATAATTAAAAAACTCTCTACTTCATTTGTTACCCATTCAGCTGATAATTTAAATGAGTAACTGAGGCCATTTTATCAGCACTTTTAATAGAATGCGACTCAGAAACTTCACAGTGTTATTTAAGAAGAAATGCTCATGTGTTAAGGTTTTTATTTTAAATCAATAAAATAATTTTCAAATATTAAAAGCAAATGTCTCCTTTTCCTCCAAGTTTCCTTATGTCAAAGGTACAAATAAATACATTACAATCGTATTTTGAGTAGTAGATAAAAACAAATGTTTTGAAACTGTCTGTGGGTTGAGTGTCTGGGTTAACTTGTATAAATATCTGAACTCATTGTATTTAGACTTTATTAGATGGTTTTTTTAGACTATTTAAAAATACATGCTCAGATAATGACAACATTATTTTATTCATTTTAATAAATAAATTATTATATTTAATCATGTTTAGATATTTATTTATTAAATTAATAATTTAATACTTAATAATTTAAATTTGAAACATTTTTAATTCTAAAAATATTTATTTAATTAAATTGATATATTTAATATAAATATTTAATAAATGATTTAATCATTATTATAATTATGCAATACATTATGTATTGTGTAATAATTGCATTTTAATAAATAAATAAATGTATTATTTACATTATTTTATTTTATTTTATTTTATTTAGTTGACAAAGAGAGGAAGAACGCAAGCAAAGGGAGCTGCAGGCAGAAGGAGAGGGAGAAGTAGGCTCCCAGCTGAGCAGAAAGTTCAACCTGGGGTTCCATCCCACGACCCTGGGATCACCACATGAGTTGAAGGCAGATGCTTAACTGGCTGAGCCATCCAGATTCCCAAGTCTTTGTATTCTTTGCTTCTAAATATTGATGCTCCTTCATCTCTGGAGTTAGTAAATTGATGTTAAGAATTCATATCAAAGAATTGATTGTAGCTGTTAAACAGAAACATGTAATTTAGGGAAAAAAAAAGAACAGAAGGAAGAGAAAGGCCAAAAGTCAAAAGCACATTAATATAAAATTTAATTAGATAAATAAAGCTGATATTCCTGAAGGGGGCTAATAAAAGAGCTGCAAAGAGCTGATAGGATTAGGAAAATTGTCCACTCCTGGTCATTTCATAATTTTAAACTATTCCTTATTAATAAATATACTTAGTTCCAGAAACACAACAACATAAGGACATTTCCACCAAGTTTCCTCTAACAGCATTTACAAATTAGACGTTCAAACAATGCAGTTCGTTACATGTTGCATCTGTATCTTAAAGTTTAAACACTTTCCGTGACACATTTTCTAAAAATTAAAATTAAAAATATATATATATATGTATATATATACATATATATATACCTTATCCCTAAATGAAAAAACAATATATATATATATATATATACATAGAAACCTTATCCCTAAATGAAACCTTTCTTTGTTTATTTGCTTAAATAGGTAAATTAGCAACAACAACAACAACAAACAGCTAATATTATAGTGGTAGGAACAATTTACCTTTTCATTCATTGCTATTTTCTAAAAATTCCTATTTTATTTTTTTCTCAAGTCTGTCATAATAATTTTCTAAATCTCCTGCCTTATTCAATTTTTTTCTTTTAGTGGAAATCTCTATTTCATAATTATTTTCTCTTCCTCCACTCTTTGCTCTAATAATTCAATGTATTATTAGATTTTTTTTATCCAGATATATCTTTTCTTTCTTTTTTTCTTTTTTAAATAATTTGATTTGCTGGCATTTTACATCAGTACATGCTTTCTTATGGATGTTAGAAATGTCTGTGGAACTACTAGAAGAATAAACTTTTTTACCTTTAAGTAGTTTACAGTCTAGAGTGCCTGGGTGGCTCAGTTGGTTAAGTGTCTTCCTTCAGCTTAGGTCATGATGCCAGAGTTCTAGGATGCAGTCCTTCATCAGCTGCCTGCTCAGCAAGGAGTCTTGTTCTTCCTCTCCCTCTGTCCCTCCCTATTTCTCTCTAATAAATAAATAAAATCTTTTAAAAAAAGACTTACTGAAATCTGAGACTGAATTACTAAATTCAGTCTTAATAGAAGACAGCTAAACAAAGCAATGATCAGAACTGAAAAATTTAGTCAGATCATGGTTTAACATTTTTGGTTGACACAGGACCTCTTTCAGTAACAACTTTCCCTAAATATCAATTTCTTTTTAAGGCAAAAAAAATTTGACAAGAAATCCAGATCCTTCTCATCATTTTCATATCAATTTAATGTGACATTCTCAGAGTATATAATTAAATATGTAATTATTTTATCTGTTGCCTTGTATATTGCCTGTATCTTTTTCAGACTCAAAGTTCCATTGAGATAGAGTTTTTTTTTTTTTTAAGCAGAGATTTTTAAAGTGTTTGATATATACAAGATGCTTAATAAGTTTTTACGAAACCTATGTATTACAGAAGCCTTAAACAGGCTTTAAAATAATGTAGGTGATATTAGTGGTCATATCAAACAATTTTTAGGTTTCAGTCATGTAAATAACTACATTTCTCAGAGACAGAGAAACATACAAATGATCTGGGTCCAGTAGGATAATGCTAGCATGTGTTGTAAATTCTCTTATATGAACTTATTCTTGCAAGAATTGGTTATGTGGCAGAAAAAAAGGTATCACTATCTTATACTTTATTATTTAAAGAGATTTATGGAAGTTGTTAATTTCTTACACTACCCCTTTGTTTCAGTGGACCCAATTTCCGTGGTAATGGTGAGAGGAAAGTAGGCAATTTAGGCAGCAGCAAAAATCTCCTACAAGGCACTATAAAATAAGGCTTGTTCTAGATCATGGGTCTGTCCAAATGGGAATGTTAAGGGGTAGAATGGATGATGGATGCATTGTGGACTTATAACTATAAGATTAATACTGTTATGCCCCAATAATGGGTGTATGATTAAAGGAGCGAGACTGATGTAAAGTGAAGGTCAAGCAAAGCTTTATTTCATGCCAAGTATCAAGAATCTAACCGAACGTTCGGGGCCACACCACTTATGAGAGAAGGCAGCCCTTCGCTGTTTCACAGTGTAGCTTTTAAGGGCAAAGGCCATGCAGTCAGGCCTGGCCACGCACAGGTGACCAATGAGATTTTAACACACACAGGAAACTCCACAGTGAGGCTAGGTGACCAAATGAGGTTCAATTTACCCTAGTATAGACATTTGACCCAGCCTATTACACCTTGATTAGGATTGGTGCCAAAAAGGTTCCCAAAGGGCAGAGGAGTGGGGCATACTCCTTAGTATCTAGGGAGACAATATGCAAACACCGCCCCCCCTCCCGCTGATTGATGTCTCCACCTGGCCTGACCCACCCTTGTATATGGGCTTTGTTACCTGGAGCTGATTTCCAGGACGTGTTTTTAAGTGAATCCCCTGGGGGAAGGGGAGCAAGGACAGTTTAAGGGTTAACCTCAATGAAAGCCTCTTGCTAAAATATAAAAATATAAAATAGGTCCTTACATTACAACAACTCAGTAGGGAAAGTCCCAGTGTGGTGATAAAAGAAGTGAGGTAACTTGCATTGCACATTTTATTTTTAAAACGTGTAAGTTGTATTTTTCTGTGCCATGACATCATACTTTATCTTCATCTCTGTCTACTAGTTTAAAACTAGTTAAACAAACTCAACAATTTTTTAAAAAAATATTTTATTTATTTATTTAAGAGCAAAAGCCAGAGAGAGAGAGCAGGAGCAATATGGGGCTCGATCCCAGGACTCTTGAGATCCTGATCTGAGTCAAAGGCAGACACTTAACTGACTGAGCAAATGAGACTCCCACAAACTCAACAATTTTATAAAATTTTTATTTGTTGGGGTGCCTGGCTGAAACAGTCAATAAAATATGTAAATCTTGATCTTGGGGTTGTACGTTTGAAATCCACCTTGGGTGTAGAGGTTTTATTTAAAATAAAATCTGTAAAAAATTTTTTTTTCATTTTTTTATTTAAGCCATGGCATGGCAGTGTTGATCACTATATTGTACACATGAAACTAATATTAACCTTATTTTAACTAACTGGAATTTAAATAAAAATTTAAAAATAAAATAAAAATAATAATCATAAAAATAAAAAAGAGGAAAAATTATTTGGCAGGCAATTTTCTTAATTGCATTATTATTTATTATTATCATAGTCTGTGTGTGTCGGTGTGAAGTATCTGGTATTACAGTGAGTTCCATATCTGTGTTACACTGAGGTCAATGTTTGTAGTCAGTCTTTTTTTTCTTTTAGTTTATTTTCAGGGATCCAAAATTCATTGTTTATGCACCACACCCAGTGCTTCATGTAATAAATTCCCTCCTTGATACCCACCACTGGGCTCACCCAACCACCTGCCACCCTCCTCTTCAAAACCCTCAGTTTGTTTCTCAGAGTCCACAGTCTCTCATGGTTTGTCTCTCCCTCTGATTTCCCCCAGCACACTTCTCTCCATCTCCCAGTGTCCTCCACGTTATTCCTTATGTATTGAGTCTTATAAAAACTTTTATTTCTTTCCATATTCTGCTTTGCATATGCTTACCTTAGATGTTAAAATGTTATAAACCTCCCCTGCCTGGTCCATTTTCTCTCTCTTCTCTCATGATTTCTCATGCTCTCCCTGCCAACCCCACATGCCTTACAATATCTGGATATGACTAATTTCTTCCTGAGCTACTTTATTGTACTCTCCCATATGGTTGCCCTGCCCTCTTCTGTACCATAACTTCTATCCCCTGCATTTGTGCTTTAACAATACCTAATTCTTTTCACTGCATCTGTATCTTTGAGGTCAATACTCAGTAGTGCAATCGCTGGGTCAAAGGCTAGCTCTATTTTACTGGAAAGAAGGGCCATATGCACCCCAGTGTTCATAGCAGCAATGTCCACTATAGCCATTCTGTTGAAAGAGCCAAGATCCCCTTCAACAGACAAACGGATAAAGAAGATGTGATCTATGGATACAATGGAATATCACTCAGTCATCAGAAAGGATGAATACCCAACTTTTGCATCAACATGGATGGGACTGGAGGAGATTATGTTAAGTGAAATAAGTCAAGCAGTGAAAGTCAATCATCATATGGTTTCACTTATTTGTGGAACCTAAGGAATAGCATGGAGGACATTAGGAGAAGGAAAGGAAAAATGAAGTGGGGGGATTGGAGGGGGAAATTAAACATGATAAACTATGGACTCCAAGAAACAAACTGAGGGTTTTAAAGATGAGAAGGATGTGGGGATGGGTGAGCCTGGTGATGGGTATTAAGGAGGGCACATATTGCATGGGGCACTGGGTGTTTTACACAAACAATGAATCATGGAACACTACTTCAAAAACTAATGATGTATTGTATGGTAACTAACATAACATAATTTAAAAAAAATAAGGAGGAGGACAATACCTAACACTCAATCTTTGCTAGTTTCTTGTTTACCTCCTTTTAAGAGTACGCTCATTAGTGTTTTGTTTGTTTGTTTGTTTGTTTTTGTCTGAACTAAAAGAAGAAAAATAATACACATTATTTTGAAAACTTTTTGAACAGTGTACAAACGTTAGTCAAGTCCACAATGTCTCATCTCTTCTTCCTCCTAACATGTCTAAGTTTAAAAACCCTTTATCTGGGAAAAGATCATTCTCCTGCCACCTTGTGTAAGATTTTGGCTTTAGCTTAGATTATCCTTTCTTTCCTTTTCTGAAAATAAGATGAAAATATTAATAGCCTCAGTTTCTTCTTACAAAATATGACTGCTTCTTTACCAAGTGCAAAAGCAACCCATTTTGACCATAGTAAACAGCTTGGACCTAATTTTTTTGGCTCACTGTTTTAGTGAGACAAGTGGAGTGAAGATGACACACCATTTCCAAATGTATTAATCATTGGTAGACCATACTTCTAAATTGAAGTTTTGTTGCCATTAAACTACGACCAGACTCGCTATAATTACAGAGGTAAATTCTTTATATTTACTATATTTGAAATTACCATATAATACCAAAATAAAATTATGATTATGTGAAGAGTCTGTAATATTAAGAAGATGACTTTGAAATGATTGCTTATCTAAATGAAATTTCCCATTTTATAATCTTGTATAAGCTTTCATTGTCATTTCCTATTTAAAATCTATTAGAAGGCACTCTTATTTTCCCTTAAGTGGGAAGTCCAATGTGGAACAAATTCATCCCAAAGGAACTGATTCTATATTCCACTGAAGACCAGGTGGCTTCCATGTGGCATTTTGCCTCTTGCATATTGTTCATCTCCTACAACAAATGGGGGTATGCTCTTTAGTAAACTAATTCAACTCAATTAGAGACATTGTCTTCAAGGGATAACATCATAGAGACTAGAATCAGAATCCTACTTTTGGGAAAATTGGGCCCAGGTTTTTTTTTTTTTTTTTTTTTTTTTGTTTTAAGATTTTATTTATTTATTTGACAGACAGAGACCTCAAGTAGGCATAGAGGCAGAGGGGGAGGGGAAGCAGGCTCCCTGATCAACAGAGAGCCTGATGCAGAGCTCGATCCCAGGACCCTGAGATCATGGCCTGAGCCGAAGGCAGAGGCTTAACCCACTGAGCTACCCAGGTGCCCCTGGGCCCAGGTTTTGATGGTTTATTTCCTCAATCTTATAAAAGCTATTTGAACTCTACTGGATGCCAGAACTGCTTAAAAATATTTGGTCCCTTGTAATTTTAACCTTCCAGTATTCAATGCACCTGATCCATGTAATATCCTATAGTATTTTTGTCAAATGAAGACTCACAAAGTGTGTTTCTTGGGAGACACTTTTCAATTGGTTGCTTACATTTCTGCATTTATTATTTGTTCTAGACCATCCTTTGAAGATGGTTGTATTGAATAGACTAGGAAGACAGAAATAGTATCTTTTTTTTAACTTAACCTGTTGTGTTTACAAATATTATCTGCCTCTGTTTTGATTCTTCTTGTGGGAACTGAGTCTCAGAACTGATATATAACTCCCACCCCTACACACACACACACACACACACACACACACACACACACAAATACTGTTAATATTCTGGCTACCTCTATTGCTGTGAATTATAAAATATATTATTTCTGAACCATGAGTCTGCGTCTTCTATCAACACCCAAGAAACTACGCAGACTCATACACCAGCTTTCAAATAAGGGAAAATAATCTCAGATGCTTTATATTTTTTGATAGTGTTACCTACTTCTGAACATATGACTGAACACATATAAAGCTGGAGCCATGACCATTTAGAGCTTCTTCTGTGGAAGAACTATGCATTCACTAGTAAACAAAAGTAGTTTCATCTTTTTTTTTTTTTTTCCTCATGGACACCATTTCCTCTCTCACACTGTTGCTCAAATTGGATGGAGTCTAAGGTCCATTGAGGAAATTTTTGTTTAATGACTCAAAATAAAATAGGAAGAGTCTAAAGTGCTAAAAATAATTCTAGATAAATGTATAAGATCATGCCAGAAAGGATAGTAATTTTATCTAACAACTGCCTGTTCACCCATTATTTGTTCATTAACTAATCTCCAAATTCCTGACTAAATCCCTTTTGTCAGCCAGAATGTGAGCTAAAAACTGGGATTTTAAAAAATTTTCATTTGAAATCCAGTTAGTTAACATATATGGTTGTATTAGTTTCATGTGTACAATATAACATATAGCACTCAGTGCTCATCATGAGAAGTGCTCTAATTAACCCCCATCACTTATTTAATCCATCACTCCTTTCAGATCCCCTCAAGTAACCATCAGTTTGTTCTCCGTAATGAAATGTCTGTTTCTTGCTTTGTTTCTCTTTCTATGTCTTATTATTTCCCCTTTGCTTGTTTGTTTTGTTTCTTTTATTCCATATATGAGTAAAGGTATTTGTCTTTCTCTGACTGACTTATTTCACTTTTAGCATTATACTGTCTAGTTCCAACCATGTTATCGCAAATGGCAAGATTTCAGTCTTTTTTATGGCAGCATAATATTCCATTGTATGTACATACCACTTATTATTTATTTATTCATCAATTGATGGATACTTGGGCTCTTTCCATATCTTAGCTTTATAAATAATGCTGCTATAAACATAGGGGTGCTAGCATCCCTTTGAATAAGTTTTCTTATATTCATTGGGTAAATACACACCAACAGGATTGTTGGATCACAAAGGACTTCTATTATTAAATTTTATGGAAATTCCATACTGTTTTCAAATATGGCTGTATCAGTTTGCATCACCAAAAACAGTTCACAATTGTTACTTTTTCTTTTTTTTTAAGATTTTATTCATTTGACAGAGAGAGATCACAAGTAGAGAGAGAGAGAGGAGGGAGCAGGCTCCATGCCTGGCAGAGAGCCCGATGTGGGACTTGATCCCAGGACCCTGAGATCATGACCTGAGCTGAAGGCAGAGGCTTAACCCACTGAGCCACCCAGGCAGCCCCCACAAGTGTTACTTTTTCACATCCTCTCCAACACCTTTTGTTTCTTGTAGTGTTGATTTTAGCCATTCTGACAGGTGTGAGGTGATATCTCTTTCTAGTTTTGCTTTGCAATTTCCTGATGATCCATGATGATGGACATCTTTTCATGTATCTACTAAACATTTGAATGTGTTCTTTGGGGAAACACTTGTTCATGTCTTCTATCCATGTTTTTATTGGATTATTTGTTTTTGGATGTTGACTAAAAACTGGATATTAAGTAACACACAAGACAGGTTTCCTTGAGCTTAAATTTTAGTTGCATGAGTATCATTAACAGGAAAAAATATGCATATGTGTATGTACAAGTGTGTTTATGTATACATCTATCTATCTATCCTCTATCCCCTGTCTTCAAATTGTGGTAAATCCTGTAACGTGGGGAATGGGATAGTCTGAAGAAATATACAGCTGGATATGTTGGGTAAGCAAATTTAATTGCACTCAGATGCATTGGATATAAGTGAATCACTCAAATGAGTTATTTAATATTATATAGAAACAAATTAAAATTTTATGTAGTTGAAAATAATAGGTAGTTAAAATAATTTTTTTGTTTGTTGTTTTTGTGTCTTTTTTTGTTTATATATACTATGGTCTGAATGTTTATGTCTCCCAAAATCATATTATGGAATCTAACTCTGGAAATGATAGTATTAAAACATAGGGGCCTTTGGGAGGTGATTAGGTCATAAGTGGGATTACAGTCCTTTTAAAGGGGACCCCAGAGAGTTCTCTTGATTCATTCATCATGTACGTTTACAGTGAGAAGATAGCCATCTATGAGGAAGTGGGCTCTCCCTGGATCTGCCCATTCCTCAATCTTGAACTTCTCAGTTCTAGAACTGTGAGAAATAAATTCCTGTTCTTTATAAGCTATTAAGTCTATATCATGTCCGTTATAGCAGCCTGCATGCAGAAGGACACTATGACCTAAAATGAGAGCAATAAATATAAAGTTTCAGTAAAGTCAGTTGGTACAATGTTTTTTTTTACTTAGAGAAGACATGCTGCTTCATGTTAAACCTTGATATTGTATATGTTTTTTGAAGGGCCACTTCTTACTCCTTTGTGTGTTTTCCACAAAGTCCAGGATGATGCCTTACATAAAGGTAATATTTTATAAATACTGTTGGAAATATATACTTCTCTAAAATCTTATTTTGCCTACAGATTACTTGGATCCACTTTGCCTTGTGTAGAATATTTGAAATATATTAAGAACAGAAAATCTCTCTAAATAACATATAGAATCATCATTAGTTTATGACTCCTGACTCATTTGTTTATTCAGTGATACTTACTGCAAGAACACTGAAGTTTGTAATATAATTTTGAATTAATTACCAAGCTAGTTTATTTTAACTTATGAATAAATAATTTCTCATGTTGGTTTAATTCTGCTCTTATGTTATGGTCATGACATTTTCATTAAAATAAAGTAGAAAATAGAAGTAAATAATAAATGAAAAATAAAAAATAATAAATAAAAAAATAAAAGTAAAACTCTTGTGAAATGTTAAACTTTTCTTACTTATTTTGTTTTGCTTTTCCTCTACCATGCTGGCAAAGCTGTATGTTGCAGATAGGTACAATTTTCTAGGTGCTAGGTTTGTTACTTTTGCTAAAATTTTCAAAATATAAGGAGTTGAATAGTCATGGATTGTTTATTAAAGTCCTTATCTACACATATAAAAATAAAACAATGATGGTGACCTGGGTATTTCTAAAATTGAATTCTGTTTTTCCATATTATGTTTTACAATGTAATTAATAAAGATTCTGCATATATTAACATCCATCCCCTTCTATCTCATCTGTATGTCCATTACAGAGCATGTATGATTTCTATTCATTGCTATGTTGTGGTGAAGAGATTGTCTGAAGTAGCCTATATTTATGCAGGTAGATCTTAAGCTACGGTGCTCTTGTTTATTTGCTTGTTCGTGATCAGTATGTCTGAAAGATGGTAACTATTGCATCAGGTGTGACGATTAAAAAATATTATTGGTGCCTGATACACTGTGATGAAATAGGTAAGTCAATTCATAATTTGTTAATTAAATTAGAAAAGAAATTCCATTGGATTTGTCCTTATTAAGAGTTTTTTTTTTAACGAATTCCTTGGGATGTTTTTTGTGTAATATATATCACATGCCTCAACCTTTAAATTTGAATGTAGAAAAGAGTTATCAGATGAGCCTAGAAAATATTGTTATGGGGGCGTGTTCTGTTGTCAGTGCTCTGGATTCTGGGTATGTACTGGTGTCTCTTTTTTGTTTTAATTTGCATTTTCCTGATGACATGTGATGTGAAGCATCTTTTTATATGCTTATTTGCCATCTGTAATATTTTCTTTTGTGAGGTATCTGCTAAGGTCTTTGGCTCATTTTTAATCAGGTTTTTCCCCCATTGTTGAGTTTTAAGGGGTCTTTGTGTATTTTTGATTAACAGTCCTATGCCAGATCTGTATTTTGCAAATTTTTTCTCATAGTCTGTGCTTTGCCTTTTCATTCTCTTGGCATTGTGTTTCACAGAGTAGACATTTTTAAATTCAGTGCTTGTGCTTTTGTAGCTAAAGTTTTTGCCAAAACCAAGGTCATTTAAATTTTCTTCTATATTACCTTCTACATGTTTCATGTTTAGGTTTATAATCCAATCTGAGTTAATTTTTGTGAAGAGTGTATGATATCTGCCTGGATTTATTTTATTTTATTATTTTGTTTTATTTTATATTTTTACATTTAGCTTCAGCATTACTCCAGAACCATTTGTTTAAAAGATTGTATTTTGCTCTCTTGTATTGCTTTTGCTTTTCTATTAAATATAAAATATAATTGATAATATATATTCTGTTGCTTTAATCTAGTCTTTCTGTGGTATTACAATATCTTGCTTACACTTATTGTTATGGTAAACTTTTTTTAAGATTTTATTTATTTATTTGACAGAGAGAGAAATCACAAATGGACAGAGAGACAGCCAGAGAGAGAGATGAGGAGAAGCAGGCTCCCTGCTGAGTAGAGAGCCCAATGCGGGACTGGATCCCAGGCCCCTGGGATCATGACCTGAGCCAAGGCAGAGGCTTAACCCACTGAGCCACCCAGGCACCCCATCGTTATGTTAAACTTTGAAGTCAGTCCTCAGTCTTTGTTCTCCTTCAACACTATGTTGACTATTGTGAGTCTTTGCCTCTCCATATAAACTTTAAAATAAGTTTGTTAATATTAAAAAAAAAAGAATTTGCTGGAATGCATTAATTATATAGATAAACTTGGAAACCAGTGACCTCTTGAGCTTAGCAGGACATAGACCATGGACATTAGTTGTCACAGTGGTGCCTCTGGCAGAACCTATTGCAAATCCCTAGGCAAAATGAGACCTCAAGGATCTGAGAGAATGTCTAAGAAGTACTTGATACATCCCTTGGGTATGGTTTATTGAAGTGTCCACCTGTCTGAAAGCTGGGGAATCTAGATAAGGGAGGGAAAATTAGTTATGATAAAACATATCAACAAACATCAATAAATTTTGTAAAACTAATTGTCATGGCTCATATACAATATGACCAACAGAGGGACCATCAGAAGGAAAGCATCAGTTATGTTTATTTTGAAATTTTTTATTCAAAATAAAGCAATGTGAGGGGAAGACACAATGATAAAATTACCATATTTTAAATCGTAAACTTCTTACAAAATGGAATAGGTTTTATATTCTAAGTAGTATATTGAAAAGTAAAACATTGGGGCGCCTGGGTGGCTCAGTGTGTTGGGCTGCTGCCTTCGGCTTGGGTCATGATCTCAGGGTCCTGGGATTGAGCCCCGCATCGGGCTCTCTGCTCCGCAGGGAGCTTGCTTCCCTCTCTCTCTCTCTCTCTCTCTCTCTCTGCCTGCCTCTCTGCCTACTTGTGATCTCTGTCAAATAAATAAATAAAATCTTTCCAAAAAAAAGAAAAGAAAAGTAAAACACTAAAAAATAAAATTTTAATTAAAAAAATTATGTAATTTTAAAAAAAGTTTAAAAATAGCAGAACCATTTTTCTTATAACTGGGAAATACATTGTATATATATCTATCAAGAATAACGTGTCATGGGGGCGCCTGGGTGGCTCCGTGGATTAAAGCCTCTGCTTTCGGCTCAGGTCATGATCCCAGGATCCTTGGATCGAGGCCCACATCGGGCTCTCAGCTCAGCAGGGAGCCTGCTTCCTCCTCTCTCTCTCTGCCTGACTCTGCCTAATTGTGATCTCTGTCAAATAAATAAATAAAATCTTTTATAAAAAAATTTAAAAAAATAACTTGTCATGTCTGGAATCAGGAGCATATGGAAAAAAATAATATCTGAGGACAATACTTCTGCCATGTTTTGTGCCTTGTTAATATTTTTAAACAGTCAGGCAACTTTTAGCTTTATTGAAATACCTGCTAAGATACCAGCAGTGCCTTTTGGAGCCCTATGAGTATAAAACTTAATTGCAAATATTAAAAATGTTTACTATGGTGTCACTATTTAGGGCCACCACCAAGTATGTTTCAGAAGTAAGCATAACTGTTACTCTTCCATAAGGCAAAAGGGCATATTTTCAGGAGTTCCATCTGCTGTACCAGGAGGTGAATCAAGTAATGATTTTTGTCTATAAAATAATTCACTTTTCAATCTAACATTCCTCATTCCACATTATAATAATAAAAACTAGGAGGAGACTAAAACAAACAAACAGCTACAACTACAACAACCAGCTTTTCCTTCAGTGGAAAAGTAAATATAACCTTAGGAGTAGCCTGAAATTTATTTTTAAATATTTTTAAGATAAACGTTTTTGTTAGAAAACCATATATTTTATATTACTAAGAAATAACAGGCAACGTTTTATTAACTTCTAAAAAGTCTAGTTACTTATATTTATCTATTAACTCATCTCTTTATGAAGTAGAACATGATCACACCTCTTGTATCTACCCAAGTTTGTATGCTTTGGTTATTTTATGTTTGCTATTTCCTTGCTTAATTTTTACAATATTTGATACATAATAGTATCTTTAAGTCCATCTATGGTTTCACAGAATTTATTTGAACTTCATAAAAATGTACCATACTTTTTGCACTGTCCTTGTTTTACTTCTCTATTAGCTTTCCAAGATTTATTCACTTTAGAGTGTGTAGCTATTATTTATTTTTATTCCTCCATAATGCTATGTTTACAAATTTGTATTTATCTGTACTTTTAAAAATATCTTAATTATATACCATTTCTCATCTCACGTAACACTCATGTTACTTCTACACTTATCAGATATTATGTAACTGAAAACCACAACTCAGCAACAATAGAACACCGTTTTTCAAAATTAAATGGCTTACCAGAATTCTTTAATTCTATCCTTTATTTGTATTAGATGACCCTTTATTCTGGTATTTGGCATTGTTCATATGGAGGAAAGCTTATAAGTTGATATTCCATAAACAGAAGGATTTATTATGAATGATTAATTATTTTCATTTAGAATGCATAGAATATGGTTGATTTAATATTTCTTTCTTACTCTCTGCCTGGAACATAGTGCTATCTATGTAATAGCCACTAAAATATTAAGTTAATTACCTAGACTTTAAACTGCATATTAATAGGAATAACATACAGAACTCTTCTCAGATTGGGACACCTGGGTGGCTCAGTCAGTTAAACGCCTGAGCCTTTAGCTCGAGTCATGATCTTAGGGTCCTGAGACTCAGTTCTGCAGCAGATTCCCTGCTTAGCCGGGAGTTTGCTTCTCCCTCACCCTGCTGCTCCCCCTGCTTGTGCTCTCTCTCACTCTCTCTCTTACAAATAAATAAAATTAAAAAAATAAATTCTTCTCAGATAGCTAATATAGAATATCGTGTTTGTATTCATCAAAGGGAAAGTGCCATATAATAATGAAATCCAGACTACTTCAAATTAATTTTTTAACCAGTAAGAAAGTACTGGAAACAAGCCAAGAATGTCTTCAATGAATTAAAGAAATAGATTGATTTTCAATATCTTAATGTTTCTAAAATAAATTGCAAGATTTTTATACTAGATATCAGTGTAAATATTCATTATACAAGGATATTCTAAAAATAAACCCGAGAAAACTATTTGACATATATGATGACAAAATGAGTTTGCCCAAAGTCAGTTTGGGTAAAACTTACAACACCTACCACCTGAAACTCTTTTTCTATAATTTGATTATTTTAATTTACAAAAATACAAAAATAATATATCAGAGTAAGTATATTGATAGCTTTAAAGAATGCTCTGGTTTTGCACTGTTTACTATTTATTTATTTTTTTTAAAGATTTTATTTATTTATTTGACAGACAGAAATTACAAGTACACTGAGAGGCAGGCAGAGAGAGAGAGAAGGAAGCAGGCTCCCTGCTGAGCAGAGAGCCCAATGTGGGACTCGATCCCATGGGATCCCAGGATCCCATGACCTGAGCCAAAGGCAGCGGCTTAACCCACTGAGCCACCCAGGCGCCCACACTGTTTACTATTTAAAGGGGAATCCAATATGTGATGCTTATGGTGTGACTATATTAAAATTTAACAAATTCAGAAGCATACGAGGAATAGAATAAAGACAAAAGATGACCCTTACTTATCCTAAAGATAGACAATGGTATATATGTGCTAGTTGGGGAGAGAATCCAGCCAGTAGATGGAGGATGTGGTAGTCGAAAATAAAGGACACAATGTTTTGGTTGAAAGTTTAGCACTATATTTAACAAAGTGAAATTGTGTGTTAATAGCCTTGAATAAAATCCAAAAAATATTTTCAATTCATTGAAGATTATTTAGGAAAAACTTGAAAAATACAACTTGATAAGGATTCCAATAAAAGATTCATAAGCAATACAAGTTTCAGAATTTTTAGTATATTTTCCCTAAAAAGCCATTTGATTTAAATTAAAAAGAATTCTATTTACCTGCCACTTAAATAAGAGGAAATTATTTGGTTTTGTAATAAGTCAATAAAATAAATTAGCATATCTTTAGAAAACAGATATGCACACTAATTTAAAAATAATAGTGCTTAATCTGTTCAGCAAACATTTGTAAAATTCCTTGCCATCAGCTAGCTCTGGAGATCTGCTAGGTGAGTAAGGCCATGTATGTTACTGCTCAGAGTACTGACGCAAAGCAATTGTCCCCTTCACATCCATTTTTTGCTTTGATATGTCATGCTATGTTGTTTAGAGATCCATAGATGGCCCTACATGAAGGCCTTTTTTGTGTGTATATGCGTGACTGTGATTTAACTTTCAAATAAGATGGCTCCTGATTTACAATGATTCAACTTATGATATATTTGGCAATGATTTGAAAGTGAAAGTGATTCAGTAGAAACTGTACTTTGAATTTTGAATTTGGTTCTTTATAAAAAGGGCCAGTGACATGTGCTATGGTGCCATCTTGTGATGCTGGGCAGCGGCAGTGAGCCATAGCTCCCAGTCAGCTAGAAGATTACAGGGGTGAACACCTGATATTCGTACAAGCATTCTGTATATAACCATTCTTCCTTTTTTTAGTGTAATATTTAATAAATTGCATGTGATATTTGATACTTTGTTATAAAATAGGCTTTGCTTAAGATGATTTTGCCCAAATGCAGGCAAATGTAAGTGTTCTGAGTATGTTTAAATAAGCTTAAGGTAAGCTATGATATTTGATAGTTTAGGGGTATTAAATGCATTTTCAATTTTTTATGTGTTTTTCTGTACATAGCCCCCTGGTAAGCTGAGGAACATCTCTATATGTATATGTAGCCTTGGCATGGCTTACATATTATTGGCATGAAACATCTAGAACAGTACGTGTGCCATAGAATTGTCTACAACATCAAACAAGTTTCTTGAAAACTTGTGCCAAAGGGGTTATGTCTTTAAGGATTCTTATTTCAGAAGGGTTCTTTCAAACGTAAGATTTTTCAGAAGTTAAGTGAAAATATGACCAAACTAAACATTTTTCCATTTTTCCTAGTGAGCAAAGATAGCTAAAATCTATCTGCAATTTTCAACACTGTACTCAACGATTGTAATTCTAATTTAAGAACAGATTATTTATATCAAAACCACATGTTGGCCTAATCTTATACAATATTCATAAGTCACACTCAGACCCTTGGACACTTTTATTTGTTGAGTCTATATGGTACTACGGACATTAATCTTTTTTGACCTCATAGCTTCATGTATGTCTATACTTTTGAAAATACATGCATCATAGTTCCATTGTAAAATGTCATGTTTGGGTTATAAAATGTGCTATGCTATCAAAATGGTAATAAGAACATACAAATGACCTGATGTAATGAACTGGACCAGATTGCCAGATATCACATTTCATACCAGAAAGATTCAGTGGTAAGTTTTAAAATGGCCAGCTATACATTGACTGAATTATAACTCATTTAACTTCTTTCTTTGTGTACAGTATTATACATTAGTCAGTATTATAGTAAATAAGTACTTTGGACAGAGGTAAATATGCTGTAATAAAAAATGTTTTTCTTCTTTCTTTTAGTCCTTTTTACTTGTGAGACTAGCCACAAATACCATGCCTACCCCAAAATAATTTGCAATCCAAATTTATCTCTAAATGAATTTATTGCACAGAAATATATATATATATATATATATATATATATATATATATACACTTACAGTAGACATGTTCAAAAATAGTTACACAAGAGCAGGGCCCTAAATGTAAGCAGTATAGTTGTTTTGTTTTGTTTTTTTTGTTTTTTTCTTTAAAAAAAAAGAGGTTATGTGAAATATTGGAATTTTATTTCCAGGCCTAGTATTTCAAGACAGTTAACTACACTTACGGTGTCAACAGCCTCTTGTTGGCAGTATGATTTTATTGGCTCCATGGAATAACAGCAAGAATTTGCTATTGCTTCTTTCTTTTATGACACACACAGAAAAAAAAAAATTGACACATTTGCTCAAGACCAACCAGAATCATTTTAACCTATCAAAATTGATTGGAGGCCTTCACTGCCAAAGTCACTGCTGGGTTTTCACAATTCATTGCAGACAATCTGCTACTCCCATTATGATAAAGGAGAGAAGAGTCATAATCAGGGAAGAAAGCTAGATTAATACTTGTAATTATCATTGAGTTATTTAGCCTGCTATAGGATTATTATTATTAGTGTCATTTGATAATTTTCTCTCATTTTATTAAACACAACTGTGAGTAATTACCCTACCTAATATTTCTCTGTATTGGCTGACTAGCTAGCATACATTCATGAAAATATCCATTAGCCACACATATAAAATGCTGCATTATGATGCTGTTGAATCAGAACATACCACTACCTGATCCTGTAGCTCTTTGAGGATTTGCAAATCAATTAATTCTATGTTTATTGGATTCTTCCCATACAATTAGAAAATTTATAATCGAGTCCATGAACATTATTAGTTTTACCATTTTAAACCAGCAATCACACTTTGATTTTTACAACAAAAGCAGAAATATAAACACACACATTTGGATCAGTTTTCTGTTAGTCTGTCTGGACTTCAAAATCCTATTCCTCAAGATGATGCACACCAAAGTTCTGGATTAAACAAGAAATTAGATGGCACCTGAACACTTGGTTTAATATTCTCAAAAGGACTATGCAACTTCTTTCTTACATTATGACATTGTTTTACAAAGATCCACACTTTTATAATGTTAGTATTTTTAATAATCAATAAAGTCAATTAATCATAATTAAAAATCAAACATAAAAATTTCTACTTTTTGCTTTTGCCCCCTCCATTTAGAAAGGTCCCTATGTTTATGAAAATCTGGACAGAAATAGCTCTAAGATCCCATTCAGAACTTGATATTAATCTAAGTCTTTTGGCTCCATTTATCCTGAGAGCAAAGAGTAGGACAAAGGATTTGAGTACTGTTAGTTTATCTGGGAGATTATCCAAGGTAGAAAAGAATGGGAAAGTGATACAGTGAGGAAGCAACTTTGTCAAAGAGGTACATTGTTGATATAATTGTTGTGGATAGAAAATGAAGGCTTGCTTTTACTGAAATGTCCTGAGAAACTTCTTTAACTTGTCCTCATGAAGACCTGAAAACTGACAATTTTACCTATGGTTCTTATTTCCACTTCACTGAGAGCTGTCCTCAGAGGACATTAACTCTCCTACACTTTTGGGTTGTGTTGGAGACATTCCAAAATGAGAGAGAGAACATGAGATGCTATCAGTGTTAAGTAACTGCAATTTCCCATGGAACTATCCACCACAGGTTTGGCTATAATCAGGTGTTGGGCCTTGATATCAGAAGGATTTGAGGAAGTATCATTTTAGGTTAATCATTATATCTGAAATTTCCAAAAACTTCAACTGATGAAACTTTGATTATAAATCTATAAATATAACAATAAATCTACAGTATTCAAATTATTTTCATAGAAATACACAAACAAAGCATCAATTGATTAATATTTAAATGTTACAAAATACTGAACTGAAAGAATTTGGTCATATAACAACGTGTAAGAAGTAGAAATTAGGTTTAGGTTAGAAGTCAGGATGCATTTGGGACTCAGTTAAGAAATTGAATGGAGGGACGCCTGGGTGGCTCAGTGGGTTAAGCCGCTGCCTTTGGCTCAGGTCATGATCCCAGGGTCCTGGGAACGAGCCCCAAATCAGGCTCTCTGCTCAGCAGGGAGACTGCTTCCTCCTCTCTCTCTGCCTGCCTCTCTGCCTGCTTGTCATCTCTCTCTGTCAAATAAATAAATAAAATCTTAAAAAAAAGAAATTGAATGGATGTCTGACTATCTTATAGGTTTGATAAAAATCAGTGACTTTGTGTTCACGTGTGGCTATGCAGGAATTTTTAACTTTCTCTAAGAAGTTATTAGATTGATTATATAATGGCAGTAAAGGATGGGGAAAAGCAAAGTACAAACCCCATAAAGACAAAGACACTGAGTATGAGAAAAGAGTAATAGATAAGAAGAATCAATGCATTTGAGGAAAATGGGAATTGAAATACACAATGATTGTTGATTTTTTTAGATGCAGAAAACAAAACTAGCTTGCAAGAAGGAAATAACAGAAGACATGTTGTGAAAAGGCAGTAACGTGGAATAAAGGAGTAGGGAGAGCATATCAGGTAATTTGGATAGGAAGGAGTTAGGAGATAATTGCTTGATAAATTTTATATGACCCACTTAAATGCACAGATTTCTCTTCTTTAATTTATATGGAGAACAGGGTGTACTTTCTCTTCCCTTTCAGAGCACCCGAGGTGTACTCTTTCAGACTGAAAACCTGAAAAGCTCAGGACTCAGTTGCTTAAGCATAGCTGAGAGGACATATTTCAATTAAGATTTACATTTTGCTGTAGGTAGTAGACTGTCAAAAGTGGTTTAACCATATTTTTTCATTTAACAAGAAGACTACAGAGAGTGTTTTCTGGTGTTGGTTCAGAGTCTTAAGAAAGTCAAGTGAAGTATCTTAGAGGTTTTCATGGCTTTTTATTCACAGTTGCAAAAATTGCTGTTGGAGTTCTCACTATTGAGCCCACATTTCTGGCAGAAAGATAGAGGTAAAAGAGAATGATATCTTGTACGACTGATACTTTGTCATATGGTTACAATGTAACTAGAAAAGAGACAATAAAATATTTGATGTTGTTTTAAGTTTCCTTGTTGTCAATCCCTCAGTGCTTTCTGATATTAAAGGAAAGAGTAGATGGATATTGACCTGGCAACTATCAACACCTGTCAGTCTCTCTTGGATAACCAATATCTCTATAATCTCTTCTTCCCAGTAAAAAAAAATAAAATATATTCATAACCCACACTGTGCCATCTCAAGTTACTGCACCAAGATAAAATTACAATGATTTTCAGTTGTTCCAAATGGACAGAATACCCTTCCTTATGATATCATGTCTTATAAGATAGATAATTGGCTTGCTACCAATATACCCAGATGTGACTGTGGAAGAGAAGGGAAAAAAAATTATAATATTTATTTATTCCTTGGGTTGACCCTGTTTACACAGATGCATTACTATTAGAAAAGGTTGGTTTGGGACATTGGAATGAATTTACTTAATGGGTCTGTATGTAATTGGGTTGGAGGAAATTTTTAATTTCTACAAAAATTATTAGAATTCTGATTCTCTTTTGTTAATTTTCACATGTTAACAAAGCCAACGTTTTTGACTAGCAGACAAGATCTTAAATCCTAACAAAACTCAATTTTTTCCTTTTTTTTTTAAAGTTTGAGAGCCTCATGTTCTCTCATGCTGCTTTAAATACAACTCAAAAAAAAAAAAAGGAGCTAAATGGGGCAGTAAGACCAGACTTTTTATTTTATTTTATTTATCTTATTTTTAATTAAAAAATTAAAGATTGTATTTATTTATTTGAGAGAGAGAGAGAGCATGAGTGGGGCAGGGGTATGTAGCTGCAGAGAGAGACTGAGAAGTATACTCCCTAATGAGCAGGAAGCCCGATATGGGGCTTGATCCCAGGATCCTGACTGAGATCATGACCAGAGACAAAGGCAGATACATGTGCAAAATCCCTTTTTTTCTGGGAAACAATACTTTACAAGAGATGTTTGAAAAAGTACTGGGGAATCAACTTTAATCGGAGATACAAAAATTTAATTGACTTTTGTAAAGCTACAGGGATCCAAATGATGGGAATCCCAGCCCGTTTAGTTTGTGGACCACAGAGTATTCTTCTCTGTAATATTTTATTTTCTTCCATGTCTACTAACTCCAGTCCAAGTTCACTGATCTCTTTTTAGATAGTGCAAAACATGGCAAAGAATACCAAACAAGTGCCCAATATTCTACATTTATTACATCATTTCTAACATATAGAAGTGTGTTATCAAGGCTGGTTCTGTGAACGAACCTAGTTATGCTAAAGTGTGTTTTGTTCTCCAAGAAATTAAATGCATGATTATCACGCAACTATAAAATACTTGTGTCAAGAATTTTGATTCAAAAATTAATAAGAGAAGCAGATATTAAAACTAGTTCACATGGTTATTTGGGATATAAGCAGAGTTGTGCAGCAGAAGTGCTCTGGGCCCATAATTTGGGTTATAGAATTTATGTTTTCTAATGAAAAATCACTAACTTGCATTATTGTTAACAAGAATCTTGTGCATTACCATCAGTTTTCTACATTATAACCTCTTGCTCTACAGTTTGTAAATAACTTTGTCAATAGCAAGATAATAAACGGGGTGACTCCAATGGATTGAGATAATATCCAGAGTTTCTGCTACATAATGAACAGGACTCCATTGAAAGGACACCTAAGAATTTATTTTGCCCAAAAATTTGATCATTTTTTTCACTGTCCTTACCTATTTTCCAAACCTAGTCCTTTTGCTTCACCTTTCAGTCTACGGAGAACCCTGTATCTGACTGACTTGTTAATTCTGGGAATGTCTTGCAGATTAAATTGCTTGCCAGAGGTGGTTCCTCTAATTGATGTCTAAGAACCCTAATTAGTTAATAAAACTTTTTTTTAACATTTTCATTGCTATTTATTATTATTATTATTATTATTATTATTATTGCTAATAACTCTATTATAAATAATTCACAATGGCATCTTTCTGACAAAAGATAAAGAGCTGGCTACTAGTAGAAAAAGTACATTTGACTCTGTTAGTGAAAGTGGTAAAGGGATTTGAGAAAATAAGGCAAAGCACTGGAATTATGTGTTAAAACTTTAAATATTATAGACACATTTACTTAATTTCTAATACTGCTTATATTTAAATAAGATGTTTTCCATGAACCACGTATTACAGCAAATATATTGTTTATACAGATTAAATTTTTATCAAAAGGGACGCCTGGGTGGCTCAGTTGGTTAAGTAGCTGCCTTTGGCTCAGGTCATGATCCCAGCGTCCTGGGATCGAGTCCTGCATCGGGCTCCTTGCTCGGCCGGGAGCCTGCTTCTCCCTCTGCCTCTGCCTGCCATTCTGTTTGCCTGTACTTGCTCTCTCGCCCACTCTCTCTGATAAAGAAATAAAATCTTAAAATAAATGAATAAATTTTCATCAAAAAATTGTAAGTGTATTTTATTGTAGGATCATGATCAGCATTTTGCAGATGAGAAAAGTGAAATTTAGAAAAGTATGTCTCTTCAAATCCCTCATACAATATCTGGCCTAGATAGAATGATATACTATCACAATTGAGGAAGATAATTGAGATTACTTAAAATGATAAACTTTACTGTATAGGGTTTTTTAAAAGTTTGACACAGATTCAGATTCTTTTAAAATATATATCTATTTTGTGTAAAGAGAATGCACTGAGAAGTAAAAAGAAAGTGATATATCAGTGCTACCAACTAATGGCTATAATATCATCACCTTATTTATGAACAATGAAACAGTGTGCAATATTTAAATAAATTTAAATAAATTCCTATTTATTTTATATATTTATAAATTTAAATAAATTCCTATTTATTTATTATTAAAGAAATTCCTCTAACAAACAGTATGTTTTGAAGGTTGCTAGCAGGAAAGTGTTGTACGACATGGAAGTAATCAGAAAATGTGATCTAAAATTCTGCTTTCAAGGGCGCCTGGGTGGCTCAGTGTGTTAAAATTCTGCTTTCAAGAAGCTATAACAGTAAGTACTGAGCATTAGCTATTATATGCTACGGATGAATAACTGAAATCTACATTTGAAACTAATGGTACACTATATGTTACCTAATTGAATTTTAAAAAGTTAATAAAAAAAAACCCACTATTTTATAAAACAATATTCCCAACAGGCTCTTTTGCTTTAAAATACTCACTTTGCAATGAGAGTCATTACTTTTGTCTAGCCAATTCTTACATCACTGTTTATCCCTTCCCTGCTTTATCCCTTCCCAGTATCAATAAAGGCTCACTTGGGTTACCTAGAAGCCATGAGAAAGTTTGTAAGAGATCTGGCTGGTTTTCACCAGCAATTTGACCACCATGTGCACAGGGAAGTCTATTGATAAAGGCTTTATTGCAATAAGTTGCAAATACATGGATGATTTTGAATTCTCTTTCTTTTTTTTTTTTTTTTTTTTTTTTTTTTTAAACTTTTTATTTTTTATAAACATATATTTTTATCCCCAGGGGTACAGGTCTGTGAATCACCAGGTTTACACACTTCACAGCACTCACCAAAGCACATACCCTCCCCAATGTCCATAATCCCACCCCCTTCTCCCAAACCCCCTCCCCCCAGCAACCCTCAGTTTGTTTTGTGAGATTAAGAGTCACTTATGGTTTGTCTCCCTCCCAATCCCATCTTGTTTCATTTATTCTTCTCCTACCCACTTAAGCCTCCATGTTGCATCACCAATTCTCTTTCTTGAGGTCTTGTTTTATGATAATAAATTTAGGGTGGCTTATTGGAATGGATGTTATTAACATATCTTCATAGTTATAAGCACATGGAATTGTAAAATAGATTAATGAATGTGGCATTACTGACAACTGTCCTCATTTTGAAATCAAATTACAGTGTACTAAGATGAGAAAGCAAAGCAGATTTGGGATTATGAGTGAAATAATTTAAAAAAGTCTTAGGGGTATGATCAGACTATTGGGTAATTCAGTAGAAAAATGTCAACTGATTGAGATTCTGTGTTCCCTGATTTCAGAGAGAAGTTAAGATAAATAAGTAACACAAGGAGACTAGGAAGCCAAACATAAGTGATAATTTTGTGCCAGGGTGTGTATACATCTGTTTATCTTCTTGCTTTACCACTAAGGTTGCTCCTAGAGGAGAGTTTAAATATGTGTTGGAGCTAATCTCTGTGGATTACACAAGAAACCACATCCTACAGCTCTCCCTGAAACACCCCTTATGATTTCAATGTAATTTGGTTTTTGCATTTTTAGAAATAACAAAATACTTTGCAAACTCATCTACTTTATTACCATCACAAGTGAGTCAGCTGACTCCACATTTTAACACAGTGACAGTCACAGAGGAATGGAGGAATGAGTAGAGTTATCAATATATGTGCTTTTAAGAAGTATGACAGGGTAGCAGCTATTTCCAGGAACCAAAACATGGGTCAGCAGCTGTGCAGGAAAAGTGATGGAATAAATGACTCATTTCAGAGGAGTTCTATAACATATTAGTTCTATAATGTATCTTCAGCCCCCAATTACCCGCTTTGATCTAAAGATAAGGATTTACAGTTAAGGTCCCATTTATGATTTGACTGGTAGGGTCTGAATTATTTTTTACTATTGTTTTGACTATTACTTGACACCTATAGTAGTACTTGGGATATGTGTTTTGTCTTCTGTGAACATGGGCTATTTTTAGATTAGATAATTTCTGTCTCGAACCCCTGTTAATTTGTTTGTTTTTGTTTATTTGATAGTGGTTTCAGTAAATGGATATATCTGAAAAATTGCAAAGCCACTATTAAAATACGTTATTATTATATATAGCATGGAATTGCAAATTCCTCCTTTGAATCCGACAGAACTTTACCATATCCTTAACAATTTGGGAAAAACATGCTATTATTTTTCTTTATAAAATTTCTCCTGTTAGGCTGTGATGGTTGTAATCAGCAGTAACTCCTCTAAAGGCTTTGTCAAAAGAGTTGAAAAAATTGGAAAGGTGTGAATGAAGCTGTTTGCTGAATATAAGATAAGAGCATTGAAGTACAATTCACACTCTTACTTCTCCATCTATGCTTTCAGATGTTTGACATTTGAAAATTTTGCTTCTAGAAGAGATGCCCTACATAATTCTTTTTTTAAGGATCAAGTTGCTTTTATAATTTTTTTATTATTCTACCATTCAAGTATTTCCATTTAAATTAAATCCAATACCATTTAAAAAAAATCAAAAGTGCAGCCAGTATTCAATTCCTGGGCTAAATAATTTTAGAAAGCTTTGTTTTATTGAACCTACAGGGTTTTTCTGTAGTTTTAACTCTTTCTTTCTGTGATTTTTCCCATTAGTCATGTAAGTGACTGCAATATAACAGACATTGAGGATAAAGAAGGACTGAATAGAACAATCCTTGGCCTCATGAAGTTGAGAATCTAGCAAGGGAGTCAAACAATTCAATCATTCAGAGACAATTTATTGAGTGCCTGGCCTAAGATGAGCAAAACAAAACCCCAGCCCAGAAGAATCATTTTAATGGGAGAGATAGATAATAGGTAAGCCAACTTTAAAATAAAAAATCATACTGGTTTTTCTTTAATAGTGATGCATATTTGAACTAAATAAGCACATTTTTAAAAGAGCAGTGATTGAGAAGAGGTTTTTTAACTGAGTGGTCTGAAAGGGCCACCCTGAAAAAGTCTGTTTTGAACAGATTTCTGAATAATATCAGCTAGGAAGCTGCGTAAAAATCTCAGGGATGGGTTAATTTTCCAGTCAAAAAACAGGTAAAGGCTCCAAAGTCATAATAGAGCTATAAGTTTCTCTAATAAAGTAACTTTTGACAAAGAATGAGAAGAAATAACTAACCCAGGTTTGAAAGAAAAGGGACAGACTTTCTATGGAATTCATATTTAATTAAAGCTCTAAAGGACAAAAATACAATAGAGCAAAATTCTGGTCACGCTGATATACCTAACGAAAGTTCATAAACAAGGTGTGGGTAGCAAAGAGTGTGTGGCAATGTTGGTAAAAACAGTGGGGAAGAGTCATCCCTGAACATGTTCTTAAATGAAGCAATTCTTGTGTTGTTTTAAAGGGTAAATTGGAGTTTGCCTAAGTGATTAGAGAAGGATGCCTCAGCTTATGGAAGTTCAAAGCCATAAAGATGTGATAAACTACTGCAGATATTTTCATGTATATTTGTTGTTCTTCTAGTAATGGTGATCTAAAAACTCCTACAAAAATATCAGAATGATTATAAAAATAAGTGAGGGATTACTGGGCCAAAATACGAAATATAATGAGAGCCTAGAGATATATGCCCTGAAGCCATTTTAGCTATGAGAGCATTTGAAACTGCTAAAACACACTGAGCTGTGTTGTTAATAGACTCTTGATACTAGAGAAACAAAATTCAAAATCCAGCAGCAATCAAATTTGAGTACTTTGGTACAACCCAAATTTAAGTTGAGATCCCCAAAGCACAAGGAGAAGCAGAAGTAAGACTATAGCCTACCTTGCCTTCTGTGTAAACTGAGAAAGTCAATCACTGAATTTGGAGTATGATTGTCTTGTAGAGTCTCAGATATAAGAGAAAATCCTGCCAAGGAGGACCATACCATTATTATAGCTCTTAATTATCCCTACTCAATAAGAGTTTCAAATATAATGTCTTGAACATAGCAAAATGTAACAAAGCACACAAAGAAAAACCATTAACAAGATTTGATAGACAAAATGGGATTAAGTATGATGTTAAAATGATCAATAAAGATTGTAAAATGGCTTGATTACTCTGCTCAAATAAATGAAAGGGGAAGCGAATTGAACAAAAAACTGACACTAAAAATGATATTGAGAAAGGTTTTATAAATGAACCAAATGGATACTCTAGAACTTTAAAGATATGACAGCTAATTTAAGATACCACAGGGGTGCCTGGGTGGCTCACTTAATTAAACCTCCAATTCTTTTTCCTTTTTTTAACACCTTAATTTTATTTTATTTCTTTCAATTTGGCTAAGGTCATGATGTCAGGGTTGTGAAATAGAGCCCAGAGTTGGGCTCTGTGCTGAGCCTGGAGCCTGCTTAAGATTCTTTTCCCTTCTTTTTCTATCCCTCCCTGCGCTCTCACTTGCTCGCTCTCTCTTGCTTGCAAATAAATAGATAGATAGATAGATAGATAGATAGATAATAGACAAAGCAAAATAAAAGCAGATTATGAAAATAAATATAAAGATTTTGAAATGAAAACAAGTTCAAAATAAAATAGAGAAGACCTACACAGCTAAAAGTTCATTCAGAAAATCTACTATTAAAGAAGTCAGTATGACACAATGTTAAGATACCATAAAATTTGAGCATGTACTTTACAGAAAGGGTAATCCAAATGGCCACTCATATATAAAAACTGTTTATCTTTATTATGAATCTGGAATTAAATTAAATTAAATTAAAAATAAATTAAAACCTAAAATGACATACTATTACACACTTACCATATTGGGCAACAGTAAAATTGCCTTGCAAGAATGTGAAAGAATGAAAGTGCCCATAATAAAAACTTTTGAGGTAAGTTGGACAATATTTAGAAAACTTAAAAATAAAAATAAAAATTTGGTCCATTCCTAGAAATACAACATGGAACTAAATGAATATTTTCACCAGGATATGCAAACAGATGATTATAACTATTTCATTCATAACGGCAGATCAGTAGTGGTCTATTTGCACAATGTTAGATTAAATAAGAGAGAATATTAACAAACTGGGAGGACGGGCTAGGTTGTTATCATAAACAGATCTTCTATGGTGCTGATTATGTTCTATTTCTCAAAATCTTTAAGTTAAAAAAGTTTTCAAATTTATATCTAGATAGATAGATGATAGATAGACAGATATCCCAGAAGCTGCAATGCTAGGCTAAGACCAGGCTTTAAACGGCTTTTCTATACTCTACTAAATACTTGAAACCATTCATTATATCATAGCTCAGTGTTCAAATCTCCACTTGTTTCCTCAGTTTCCTTATATTTACCTTAAGGTGACCTGATCCAGACTTTTGATCACCTTTGTCTAAATATTTCTATTTTAACAAAGTCCTTTTTAACACTGAGAGTAAAACTTAGAAAAATACTCTGATTGTTATCTCACTAGAGTGGAAAATATATAGTTACCCATTAACTAATGATATCCATGTCCACATTAGATCCATGACATTTTTAATTCTTGGGAGCTTTTGGTTAAATGAAATTTTTAAGCTTCCTTTAAATGAAGCTTTAAGCCATCACCACATGAATAAAATTAAAGAACCAAATGAAAACAGGCCAAGTATTTACAGAGTAATAGAATGTGCAGTGGAAAGAGTACAATTCTGAAATCATAACGCCTAAATTAGTGTGATGCATCTTTACTAGCCATGTAATCATAAACCAGTTATCTAAATGTGTTAGCCTCAGTTTTTTCACCCATGAAATGGTGATGATAATACTTATTATGCAGCGTTGTTGTGTGGATGTGATGAAGCATGGAGCATGAGAGTCTCATATTCCATGCTAAAATGATAGCTATTTTTATACTTATAATAATTCTAGTAATAGTAATTAAATTGTTCAAAATGGTAATATTCATTTATATTGAGGCATTGTATTGACTATTATTAGACACATTTACCAAAATAAATTTCATTTTACTTTACCCCCTCTGAGGATATATATTCCCTAATTCAATATGAATCTCCTTATGAATAATATTTATCATAATAAATATGTTGATTTTTCTTCTGTTTATTTTTAGGGAGGTATCCTTTACTGTTGAACATAAAGAAACTTAAGCAAGTCTGTCTTATTCAAAATTTGCATGCTGCTTTCTTATGAAACTAGATTATAGAGTTGTATGAAATAAATTCATGCAGTTAAGACATTGATGTTTGGAAAACTGGGTGGTCAGTTTAGTATTTCAAAAGAAGATTTTAAATTTAAACCTTAAAACTGAGCTCTTTCAGCCTTTTTTATAGACCATCCTTCATGCTTCATAAGTACTCCTCCATTGTAAATTAAGTAATAGTTTTTGTCACAGTGTATATAACGAAAATGGATTTTATATTCTATTATTTCAGAGTTAGTTGCAGTTTCTACTGCCTTACTTCCTTTTTTGAAAAATAGATTAATTCTACAAAAAGTTTTTTCCAGCTTTATTGAAAAAAAATCGACATATTATAATTTGTAAATTTAAGAAATGATTTCTTATAACATTGCAAACTTTTAACATTGTGTGAATTTTGTACAATTTGATAAATTGGTATACATCTTTATTGCAATATAATCTACATAAAAATGTTAATACATCTACTATCTCATATAGTTGCCACTGTTTTTTATGCATGTATCGTAAGGAATTTTAAGATCTACTCTCTTAGCAACTTTTATGTATATAGTATAGTAGAGATAAACTTCAGAGGTCTTGTGGGTTTTGTTCCAGACTGCCTCAATAAAGTGATTATCTCAATAAACTAAGTCAAATTATTATTTTTTTTTGGTTTCCCAGTGCATATAAAAAATTATGTTTCCCAGTGCATATAAAAAATAAACACTATACTGTACTGTTCAAAAGCATTATGTTTTTAAAGAAAAACAATGTATATACCTTAAGTAAACTAGTTCTGAGTTTTCAGTGGGTCATAATTACTGATCACAGATCACCATAACAAATACAATAATAATGAAAAAACTTGAAATATTGCAAGAATTACCAACATGTGACAGAGAGACACAAAATGAACAAATGTTGTTAGAAAAATGGTGGCAGCAGACCTTTTTTATACAAGATTGCTATAAACTTTCAACTTGTAAGAATGTGATATATGCAAAGTTTAATAAAGGGAAGCACAATAAAAAAGTATGTATATTTTATTAACTATGATCATCATGCTGTACATTAGATCCCCAGAACTTTTTCATATTATAGTTGCAAGTTTGCACCCTTGACCACCTTACTCCACCCCAGGTTCACCCCTTGTCAACTCAACTCTAAGTTTTCATTAGTTTGCCTTTTCCTCAGATGCTGTATGTAAGGGATATCATAATACATAAATTAAAAAAAATATATAAAATCTTTGAAATATTTCACTTAGTATAAAACCTTCAAGATCCATCCCTGCTGTTGTAAATGCAGTATTTCTTAATTTTTCATGGTTAAGTAGTATTCCATAGTATATATTTACCATACTTATTTTATTCATTCATCCATTAATGGATACTGAAGTTATTTCCATCTCTTGCTTAGAGTTAATAATTTTATAATAAACATAAGAGTGCAGATATGTCTTTGAACAGTGCCTTCGTTTCCTTTAGATAGATACCTAGAAGTGGGATTACTGAATCATATGGTAATTTTACTTTTAATAATATGAATAATCTCCATACTGTTTTCCATACAAACTTATATCCCTATCACAGTGCATAAGTTCCCCATCTTTCCAAATATTTACCAAAATTTGTTAGTTTCAATTTTTTGGTAGTATATATTCTAATATCTTGCTGTGTTTTTCAGAGGTAAACAACAACAACAACAACAACAACAACATAAGGACTTTGCCCTGAGTTTTTTACGTTGAGCACTTTTTAATGCTCCTGTTGGTCATTTATATAATTTTTTGGAAAAAAAAGTCTATTGAGATCCTTTTGCTATTTTTTTAATTATATATTTTTTTCTATATGTATCTGTTGGATATTAACCTCTTTTCAGATATAAGATTTGTAAGTATTTTCTTACATTCTGTGGATTGTGTTTTCATTCTCTCTCTCGTTTTTTTTTTTTTTTTTTGGCAATGCAGAAACTTTAGTTTGATGTAATACCATTTATTTATTTTTGCTTTTTTTGCTTGTGTTTTTGGTCTGGTATCCAAAAAACTATTGGCAAGACCAATGTCAAGGAGAATTTTTCCTATGTTTTCCTTTAGGAAATTTAGTTTTATGCATCACCTTTAAGTCTTTAATCTATTTCAAGTTAAGACTTATGAGTCATATAAGGTTCCAGTTTCATACTGTTTATGTGACTATTCAGTTTTAAATATCATTTATTGAACAGACTATCTTTCCCCATTACATATGTTGGCCCCTGTCAAATATTAGGTGACTGTATGAAAGGATTTATTTCTGGACTCTCAATTCTGTTCTACTTGTTTATTGGTCTGTTTTTATGCCAGTATACTTTATTGTTTTGAGCATGAGGGCTTTGTAGTATAGTTTCAAATCAAGAAGTGTAATTTCTCTTCTTCATTCTTTCTCAGAACTGCTTTGATTATTTGTTGTCTTTTATGGTCTCATATAAATTTAGGATTCTTTACTTACTTCTGTAAAAAAATAATATAGGATATTTTTTAAGATTTTTAATTTATTTATTTGACAAAGAGAGATGACAAGCAGGCAGAGAGGCAGGCAGAGAGAGAAGAGGAAGCAGGCTTCCTGCTGAGCAGAGAGCCTGATGCGGGGCTCAATCCCAGGTCCCTGGGATCATGACCTGAGCCGAAGGCAGCAGCTTAACCCACTGAGCAACCCAGGCGCCCCTAACATTGGATTTTTGATAGGAATTGGAATTACAGATGGTTTTCGGTAGTATGGACATTTTAACAATCTTAATTCTTACCATTCATAAATATGAGCTATCTTTCCATTTGTGTCTCCTTCAATTTCTTTATCAATGTCATAGTTTATGGAGTACAGATCTTTCATCTTCTTAGTTAAATCTATTCCTAAGTATTTTATTATTTTTGATGCTATTGTGAACTAGATTGTTCTCTTTATTTTTTCAGATAGTTCATCATTAGAGTGTTAAAATGCTCCTGTCTTGTGCTTACTTTGGCAGCACATATACTAAAATTGGAATGATGCAGAGAAGATTAGCGTGATCACTGAACAATGATGACATGAAAAACTGGGAAGCATTCCATATTAAAAAAAATGAAACAAAACAAAATTCTTCTCTTTTATATATTGATCTTGTATTTGGCAGCTTTACTAAATTTGTTTATTCAAATTTTTTTGTGAAGTTTTTAGGATTTTTTAACATTTAAGTTCATGTTATCCAAAAAAAGCAAATTTTACTTCTTCCTTTTTTTTTTTTTGGAGTCTCTTATTTCTTTGTGTTCCTTGTTTCTCTGGCTAGGACATCCAGTACTATGTCAAATGAGAGTAGTGAAAGTGGGCACACTCGTCTTTTTTCTGATCTTTAAGGGGAAAACTTTCAAACGTTTTTGATTGAATATGAGATTAGCTCTGGGCTTGCAATATGTGTTTTTTCTTTAATGGTTTTTTTAAAATTATTTTTAAATTTTTTTTTATAAACATATAATGTGTTTTTATCCCTAGGGGTACAGGTCTGTGAATCACCAGGTTTACACATTTCACAGCACTCACCATCACTCACCATAGCACCTGCCCTCCCCAATGTCCATACCCCCACCATCCTCTCCCAACACACCTCCCCCCAGCAACCCTCAGTCTGTTTTGTGAGATTCAGTCTTTTATGGTTTGTCTCCCTCCCAATTCCATCTTCTTTTATTTTTTCTTTTCGTACGCCCGAAACCGCCTATGTTGCATCTCCACTTCATCATATCAGGGAGATCATATGATAGCTGTCTTTCTCAGATTGATTTATTTCGCCAAGCATAATACCCTCTAGTTCCATCCACGTCATCACAAATAGCAGGATTTCATTTCTTTTGATGGCTGCATAGTATTCCGTTGTACATATATACCACATCTTATTTATTGATTCATCTGTTGAAGGACATTTAGGTTCTTTCCATAGTTTAACTATTGTGGACATTGCTGCTATAAACATTTGGGTGCATGTGCCCCTTCAGAATGCCACGTTTGTATCTGTAGGGTATATACCCAGTTCTACAAGCACTGGGTTATAGGTTAGTTCTATTTTTAGCTTTTGGAGGCACGTCCATGCTGTTTTCCAGAGTGGTTGCACCAGCTTGCATTCCCACGTACAGTGTAGGAGGGTTGCCCTTTCTCCACATCCTCACCAGCATGTGTCATTGACTGACTTGTTCATTTTAGCCATTCTGAACGGTGTGAGGTGGTATCTCATTCTGGTTTTGATTTGTATTTCCCTGATGCCGAGTGATGTGGAGCATTTTTTCATGTGTCTGTTGGCCATTTGGATGTATTCTTTGCAGAAATGTCTGTTCATGTCCTCTGCTCATTTCTTCACTGGATTATTTGTTCTTAGGGTGTTGAGTTTGATAAGCTCTTTATAGATTTTGGATACTGGCCCTTTATCTGGTATGTCATTTGCAAATATCTTCTCCCAGATAACTTCTGACAGTCATCTTTTGGATTTGTTAACTGTTTCCTTTGCTGTGCAAAAGCTTTTTGATCTGATGAAATCCCAATAGTTCATTCTTGCCCTTGCTTCCCTTGCCTTTGGCGATGTTCCTAGGAAGAAGTTGCTGCTGCTGAGGTCAAAGAGGTTGCTACCTGTTCTCTCCTCAAGGATTTTGATGGATTCCTTTCTGAAATTATGCTTCTTCATCCATTTCCAGTGTATTTTCATGTATGGTGTAAGGAAATGGTCCAATTTCATTTTTCTGCATGTTCAATTTTCCCAACACCATTTGTTGAAGAGGCTGTCTTTTTTCCATTGGACATTCCTTCCTGCTTTGTTGACGATTAGTTGACCATAGAGTTGAGGGTGTATTTCTGGGCTCTCTATTCTGTTCCATTGATCTATGTCTGTTTTGGGGACAGTTCCCTACTATCTTGATGATGACAACTTTGTAATAGAGCTTGAGGTCTGGAATTGTGATGCCAATAACTTTGGCTTTCTTTTTCAATATTCCTCTGGCTATTCGAGGTATTTTCTGGTTCCATATATATTTTAGGATTATTTGTCCCATTTCTTTGAAAAAAATGAATGGGATTTTGATAGGGATTGCATTAAATGTGTAGATTGCTTTAGGTAGCATAGACATTTTCACAATATTTGTTCTTCCAATTCAGGAGCATGGAACATTTTTCCATTTCTTTGTGTCTTCTTCAATTTCTTTCATGAGTACTTTAGAGTTTTCTGAGTATAGATTCTTTGTCTCTTTGGTTAGGGTTATTCCTAGGTTTCTTAGGGTTTGGGGTGCAATTGTAAATGGGATTCACTCCTTAATTTCTATTTCTTCAGTCTTGTTGGTTTAAAAAAATGCAACCAATTTCTGTGCGTTGATTTTATATCCTGACACTTTACAGAATTCCTATACAAGTTATAGCAGATTTGGAGTGGAGTCCTTTACGTTTTCCACATACAGTATCATATCATTTGAAAACAGGGATAGTTTGACTTCTCTTTTGCCAATTTGGCAAAATTTGGATGCCTTTAATTTCTTTTTGTTGTCTGATTGTGAGGCTAGGACTTCTAGTATGATGTTGAATAGCAGTGGTGATAACAGACATCCCTGCCGTGTTCCTGACCTCAGCGGAAAAGTATTCAGTTTTTCTCCATTGAGAATGATATTTGCAGTGGGTTTTTCATAGATGGCTTTGATAATATTGATAATATGTGCCCTCTATCCCTACACTTTGAAGAGTTTTAATCAGGAAGGGATACTGCACTTTGTCAAATGCTTTTTCAGCATCTATGGAGAGTATTATATGGTTCTTGTTCTTTCTTTAATTGATGTGTTGCATCACATTGATTGATTTGCAGATGTTGAACCAACCTTGCAGCCCTGGAATAAATCCCACTTTGTCGTGGTGAATAATCCTTTTAATGTACTGTTGAATACCATTGGCTAGTATTTTGGTGAGAATTTTCGCAGCTGTGTTCATCAAGGATGAACACAAGTCTGTAGTTCTCTTTTTTGATGGGATCCTTGTCTGGTTTGGGGATCAAGGTGATGCTGGCCTCAGTAAAAAAGAGTTTGGAAGTTTTTCTTCCATTTCTATTTTTTTTTTTGGAACAGTATCATGAGAATAGGAATTAATTCTTCTTTAAATGTTTGGTAGAATTACCCTGGGAAGCCATCTGGCCCAGGGCTTTTGTTTGTTTGGAGATTTTTGATGACTGTTTCAATCTCCGTACTGGTTATGGGTCTGTTCAGGTTTTCTATTTCTTCCTGGTTCAGTTGTGGTAGTTTATATGTCTCTAGGAATGTATCCATTTCTTCCAGCTTGTTGAATTTGTTGGCATAGAGTTGCTCATAGTATGTTCTTATAATTGTTTGTATTTCTTTGGTGTTGGTTGTGATCTCTCCTCTTTCATTCATGATTTTATTTATTTGGGTTCTTTCTCTTTTCTTTTTGATAAGTCTGGAAAGGGGTTGATCAATCTTATTAATTCTTTCAAAGAACCAGCTCCTAGTTTCGTTGATTTGTTCTATTATTTTTTTGTTGTTGGTGGTGGTGTTTTGTGGTTTTTGTTTCTTTGTTTATTTGTTTCTATTTCATTGATTTCTGCTCCGATCTTTATTATTCATCTTCTCCTGCTGGGTTTAGGCTTTCCTTGTTGTTCTTTCTGCAACTCCTTTAGGTGTAGGGTTATGCTGTGTATTTGAGATCTGAGAGAGAAGCGTGGTTGCACACGTCTGTTGCTGCGCTCCCCAGGAGCAAGTCTGGGGAAGGCGCAGCACACCGCCCCCAGAGAAGAGAAAGAGCCGTTGGCCTTGTGCACGTGAAAAGGTCGGGAAGCAGGATAGCCTGCCGTGGCAGGAACAGCAGGCCGGTGGCAAGACAAGTGTCACCCGCTCCCTGTGCGGAGAGACGAAGCCTGGCTGCTAAGGAGACATGAGGGGACGACAAGGGCAGGGAAGCGTGCTCCACTCTGAGGAAGGAGTCTGGGCAGAAGGCAGGCCTGTCCTGTGCCTCTGGTCCCAAGGGGACAGCATCTCCTTGACCACCTGTCCGTAGGGCAGACTTGGGCTTGCTACAAGGCGCCATACCCGGAACTCGCAGAAACAGCACCCTCGAGAAACGGGCAGTCTAATGCCATCTTCCTCCAAGATGTGACAGCGTTTTCGGTGGCAGGGGGTTTGCCGAGGAAGGAGTGGGGACAATCCACCAAAGCTCCCCTTTCCAGTGAATGGGCGGTGTTCAGGGATCCTGTTGCCTCTCCTCTCCTGTGAGGAAGGCACTGGCCTTGTCCACGAGTCCGCCTGTGGGCCAGTGCAAAAGGCCAAGCGTTGCCTACATCGGGAGATGGTAGTGTGCATTGAGTGCCATCCTAGGCCACGCACGCTGCTGCAGGGTTGTGGCTGTGTCTGCTTAGTTCGGACTGGCAGGGTGAACCAAGGGCGCCAACATAGAACCCAGGAAAGCAAGGCCCAAGAGGCACCAGCTCTCCTGCAGCTCTTCTTCCCTGATGCAACAGAGTGAAGACCCAAAGCCTTGATGAGAAGGCAGCAGCGAAGTGGCGTTCCCATCAAGCTGAAAACGTCTGCAAAAGCATAGCAGTCGCTGGGAAATCAGAGTCGGTTCTGTAGGCTGCTGTTGCAGCTTGCCTTAGTCTAGTATTCACAGCACCGTGAGAGAAACCCTCATAGAGCGAAAGCCTCTTTGCCCGGGCATCCCCTCTGGGAAAGCACAGCATTCTTTGGGAAATCAGAGTCGGGTCTGTGGGATGCTGCTGCTGCTTGCCTGAGCAAGACTCTACAGCATGGTGTAATAAACCTGCATGGAGCGAAATCCTCTTTGCCTGGGCATCCCCTCTGCCTGAGAGAGAACCGTGGTTGCGCCTGTGGAAAGAGCCTTAAGGAAAGGGACATGTCTGTCACTAGGCTCCCCAGGAGCCTGTCTGGGGAAAGTGCAGCACGCTGCCCCAGGAGAAGAGAAGGAAACTTGGCCTTGTGGTTGGGAAACGGTCACGAAGCTGGAGAGCCAGTCATGGCAGGAACAGCGGGCCGGTGGCAAGACAAGTGTCACCCGCTCCATGTGCAGAGAGACGAAGCCTGGCTGCTAAGGAGACATGAGGGGACGATTGGTCAGGGGAGCGTGCTCCACTCTGAGGAAGGAGTCTGGGCAGAAGGAAGGCCTTTCCTGTGCCTCTGGTCTCAAGGGGACAGCATCCCCTTGGCCACCTGTCCAGAGGACACACGTGGGCTTGCCACCAAGCTCCCGGCCCTGAACTCACAGAAACACCTCCTGGAGGAACGGGCAATTAGATGCCGTCTTCCTCCAGGATGTGGCAGCATTGAGGGAGGCAGGGGGTGTCCCGGGGAAACAGGGACAGTTACCCATTACTCCCCATCCCAGGGCACAGTCAGTGTGCAGTGATCCTCTCGCGTCTCCTCAAGGATGGGGAAGGGACTGGCCTAGTCCCCTGTCCACCTGAATGCCAGAGATAAAGGCGAGTCTTGCCTACGCTGAGATATGGAATTGTGAGCAGAGTGCCATCCTAGGCCATGCACTCTGCTGCAGGGTCGAGGCTGTGTCTGCTTATTTCGGCTTGGCAGGATGAACCCAGGATGTGAACTTGGAGCCCGGGATAGCAAGGCCCAAGAGGCACCAGCTCTCACGCAGCTCTTCTTCCCTGACGCGACTGAAGCCTTGCTGAGGAAGCCACGGCGAAGTGCTGTTCATTCCAAGCCAAAGCCTCTGCGAAAGCACAGCATTTGCTGAGAAATCAGAGTCGGTTCTGCGGGCTCTGTTGCTGCTTGCCTGAGCCGAGTCTCACGGTGGGAGAAACACGCAAACAGCGAAAGCCTCTTTGCCATGGCATCCACTCTGGGAAAGCACAGCATTCGTTGGGAACTCAGAATCGGATGTGTGGGATGATGCAGCTGAATGCCTGAGCTAGTCTCCGCAACATGGTGGAAGATACCCGTATGGAGCGAAATCCTCTTCGCCCTAGCACCCCTTTGCCTAAGAGAGAAGTATGGTTGAACATCTGAAAGAGCCTTAAGGAAAGGAACACGACTGTCAACGCGCTCCACAGGAACAAGTCTGGGGAAGGCGCAGCACGCCGCCCACAGAGAAGAGAAGGAGCCGTTGCCCTTGGGATCGGAAAACGCTCGGGAAGCAGGAGAGCCTGCCCTTGCAGGAACAGCAGGCCGGTGGCAAGACAAGTGTCACCTGCTCCCTGTGCAGAGAGATGGAAGCCTGGCTGCTAAAGAGACATGAGGGGACGATTAGGGCAGGTGCGCGTGCTCCACTCTGAGGAAGGAGTCTGGGCAGAAGGCAGGCCTGTCCTGTTCCTCTGGTCCCAAGAGGACAGCCTCTGCTTGGCCACCTGTCCCAAGGGCCAACTTGGGCTTGCCACCAGGTGCCATACCCGGAACTCGCAGAAACAACCCCATAGAGAAATGGGCAGTCAGATGCCTTCTTCCACCAAGAGGTGGCAGCGTTGTTGGTGGAGGGGGTGTGCGCTGGGAAAGGAGTGGAGACAGTCCCCACAGTTCCCTATCCCAGTGCCCAGGCCATGTGCAGGGATCCTGTCGCCTCCTCTCTCCTGTGCTGAAGGCACTGGCCTAGACCCCGAGCCTGCCTGAGTGCCAGAGCAAAAGGCAAAGCCTTACCTACGCCAGCAGATGGTAATAGGCATAGAGTGCCATGCTAGGCTATGCACGCAGCTGCAGGGTTGTGACTGTGTCTGCTTAGTTTGGCTTAGCAAGGTGAACCCCGGGCGCGAACTTGGTGCCCGGGAAAGCAAGGCCCAAGAGGCACCAGCTCTCCTGCGGCTCTTCTTCCCTGCCGCGACAGTACGAACGTCGTCCCAAGACTTGCTGAGGAAGCAGCAGCGAAGTGCGGTTCGCGCCAAGCTGAAAATGTCTGCAAAAGCATGGCAGTCGCTGGGAAATCAGAGTCGGTTCTGTGGGCTGATTATGTTGCTTGCCTTAGCCTAGTATTCGCAGCACGATGGGAGAAACCCACATAGAGCGAAAGCCTCTTTGCCGGGGCATCCCATCTGGGAAAGTACAGCATTCTTTGGGAAATCAGAGTCGGGTCTGTGGGATGCTGCCTGCTGCTTGCCGGAGCTAGTCTCCACAGCACTGTGTAATAAACCCGCATGGAGCGAAATCCTCTTTGCCTGGGCATCCCCTTTGCCTGAGAGAGAAGCATGGTGGCGCCTGTGGAAAGAGCCTTAAGGAAAAGGACGCGTCTGTCACTGCCGCGCGACGGAAGCCTGGCTGCTAAAGAGACACGAGTGGAAGATTAGGGCAGTGGAAAGGGATCCACTCTGAGGAAGGAGTCTGGGCAGAAAGCATGCCAGTCCTGAGCCTTTCGGCCCAATGTGACAGCAGCTCCTAGGCCACCTGTCCGTGGTGGAGCCATGGGCTTGCCACCAGGTGCCTACCCTGAACTCGAGAAACAACTCCCAGAAAGTCCCGGCCTTCAGATGCCTTCTTCCTCCAGGATGTGGAAGCTTGGAGGAGGCACGGGGTTTAACGAGAAGGAGTGGGGACAGTCCCCCAAAGCTCCCTATTCAGTGCACGGGCGGTGTGCAGGGATCCTGTCACCTCTCCTTTTCTGTGGGGAAAGCACTGGCCTAGTCCGCGAGTCCGCCTGAGCGCCAGAGTAAAAGGCCAAGCAATGCCTACACCGGGAGATGGTAGTGTGCATAGAGTGCCATCCTAGGCTAAGCACGCTAGTGCACGGTTGTGACAGTGTCTGCTTAGTTCGGCCTGGCAGGGTGAACCTGGACGCGAGCCCGGGAAAGCAAGGCCCAAGAGGCACCAGCTCTCCCGCTGCTCTTCTTCCCTGACGCGACTGAAGCCTTGCTGAGGAAGCCGCAGTGAAGTGCTGTTCACTCCAAGCCAAAGCCTCTGCGAAAGCACACCATTCGCTGAGAAATGTGCTGCGGGCTGCTGCTGCTCCGCTGAGACCAGTCTCGCGGTGAGAGAAACCCGCATACAGGGAAAGCCTCTATGCCTGGGCATCTCCCCTGGGAAAGCACAGCATTCATTGGGAAATCAGAGTTGGGTTTGGGGATGCTGCTGCTGCTTGCCCGAGCGAGTCTCTGCAGCACGGTGGAAGATACCCGCATGGAGCGAAATCCTCTTTGCCCTAGAATCCCCTCTGCCTGAGAGAGAAGCATGGTTGAACACGTCTGTCACTGTGCTCCTCAGGAGCAAGTGTGGTGAAGGCACAGCACGCCGCCCCCGGGGAAGAGAAGGAGCCGTTGACCTTGGGGTCGGGAAACGTCGGGAAGCAGGATAGCCTGCCGTGGCACGAACAGCAGGCCAGTGGCAAGACAAGTGTCACCCGCTCCCTGTGTGGAGAGATGGAAGCCTGGCTGCTAAGGAGACATGAGGGGACGACTAGGCCAGGGGCGCGTGCTCCACTCTGCAGAAGGAGTCTGGGCAGAAAGCAGGCCTGTCCTGTGCCTCTGGTCCAAGGGGACAGCCTCTCCTTGGCCACCTGTCCCAGGGGCCGACGTGGGCTTGCCACCAGGTGCCATAACCCGAACTCTCAGACAACACAATGGAGAAACGGGCAGTCAGATGCCGTCTTCCACCAAGATGTGGCAGCGTTGTGGATGGCAGGGGGTGTGCGCCAGGGAAGGAGTGGAGACAGTCCCCCACAGTTCCCCATCCCAGTGCCCGGGCCGTGTGCAGGGATCCTGTCGCCTCTTCTCTCCTGTGCTGAAGGCACTGGCCTAGACCCCGAGCCTGCCTGAGCGCCAGAGCAAAAGGCAAAGCCTTACCTACGCCAGCAGATGGTAATAGGCATAGAGTGCCATGCTAGGCCACGCACGCTGCTGCAGGGTTGCGACTGTGTCTGCTTAGTTCGGCTTAGCAAGGTGAAACCCGGGCGCGAACTAGGTGCCCGGGATAGCAAGGCCCAAGAGGCACCAGCTCTCCCGAGGCACTTTTTCCCTGCGGCGACAGAGCGAACGTCATCCCAAGCCTTGCTGAGGAAGCAGCAACGAAGTGCGGTTCGTGCCAAGCTGAAAACGTCTGCGAAAGCATAGCAGTCGATGGGAAATCAGAGTCGGTTCTGTGGGCTGCTTCTGTTGCTTGCCTTAGCCTAGTATTCGCATTATGATGGGAGAAACCCGCATAGAGCGAAAGCCTCTTTGCTGGGGCATCCCATCTGGGAAAGCACAGCATTCTTTGGGAATTCAGAGTTGGGTCTGTGGGATGCTGCCTGCTGCTTGCCGGAGCTAGTCTCCACAGCACGGTGTAATAAACCCGCATAGAGCGAAATCCTCTTTACCTGGGAATCCCCTCTGCCTGAGAGAGAAGCGCTGTGGCGCCTGTGGAAAGAGCCTTAAGGAAAAGGACGCGTCTGTCACTGCTGAGCGATGGAAGCCTGGCTGCTAAGGAGACACGAGTGGAAGATTAGGGCAGTGGAAAGGGATCCACTCTGAGGAAGGAGTCTGGGCAGAAAGCATGCCAGTCCTGAGCCTTTCGGCCCAATGTGACAGCAGCTCCTAGGCCACCTGTCCGTGGTGGAGCCATGGGCTTGCCACCAGGTGCCTACCCTGAACTCGAGAAACAACTCCCAGAAAGTCCCGGCCTTCAGATGCCTTCTTCCTCCAGGATGTGGAAGCTTGGAGGAGGCACGGGGTTTAACGAGAAGGAGTGGGGACAGTCCCCCAAAGCTCCCTATTCAGTGCACGGGCGGTGTGCAGGGATCCTGTCACCTCTCCTTTCCTGTGGGGAAAGCACTGGCCTAGTCCGCGAGTCCGCCTGAGCGCCAGAGTAAAAGGCCAAGCGATGCCTACACCGGGAGATGGTAGTGTGCATAGAGTGCCATCCTAGGCTAAGCACGCTAGTGCACGGTTGTGACTGTGTCTGCTTAGTTCGGCCTGGCAGGGTGAACCCAGGACGTGACCATGGAGTCCGGGAAAGCAAGGCCTAAGAGGCACCAGCAATTCCGCAGCTCTTCTTCCCTGACACGACTGAAGCCTTGCTGAGGAAGCCGCGGCGAAGTGCTGTTCACTCCAAACCAAAGCCTCTGCGAAAGCACAGCAATCTCTGAGAAATGCTGTGAGGGATGCTGCAGCTCGCCTGAGCCCAGTCTCGCGGTGAGAGAAACCCGCATACAGGGAAAGCCTCTATGCCTGGGCATCTCCCCTGGGAAAGCACAGCATTCATTGGGAAATCAGAGTTGGGTTTGGGGATGCTGCTGCTGCTTGCCTGAGCGAGGGTGGAAGATACCCGCATGGAGCGAAATCCTCTTTGCCCTAGAATCCCCTCTGCCTGAGAGAGAAGCATGGTTGCACATGTCTGTCACCGCGCTCCCCAGGAGCAAGTGTGGGGAAGGCACAGCATGCCGCCTCCGGGAAAGAGAAGGAGCCCTTGGCCTTGGGGTCGGGAAACGTTGGGAAAGCAGGATAGCCTGCCCTGGGACGAATAGCAGGCCAGTGGCAAGACAAGTGTCACCCGCTCCCTGTGTGGAGAGATGGAAGCCTGGCTGCTAAGGAGACATGAGGGGACGACTAGGGCAGGGGCGCATGCTCCACTCTGAGGAAGGAGTCTGGGCAGAAGGCAGGCCTGTCCTGTGCCTCTGGTCCCAAGGGGACAGCCTCTCCTTGGCCACCTGTCCCAAGGGCCGACTTGGGCTTGCCACCAGGTGCCATACCCGGAACACGCAGAAACAACCCCATGGAGAAACGGGCAGTCAGATGCTGTCTTCCACCAAGATGTGGCAGCGTTGTGGATGGCAGGGGGTGTGTGCCGGGGAAGGAGTGGAGACAGTCCCCCACAGTTCCCCATCCCAGTGCCCGGGCCGTGTGCAGGAATCCTGTCGCCTCTTCTCTCCTGTGCTGAAGGCACTGGCCTAGACCCCGAGTCTGCCTGATCGCCAGAGCAAAAGGCAAACCTTACCTATGCCAGGAGATAGTAATAGGCATAGAGTGCCATGCTAGGCCACGGACGCTGCTGCAGGGTTGTGACTGTGTCTGCTTAGTTCGGCTGAGCAAGGTGAACCCCGTGCGCAAACTTGGAGCCCGGGAAAGCAAGGCCCAAGAGGCACCAGCTCTCCCGTGGCTTTTTAACCCTGCCACGACAGTGGAAACATCATCCCAAGCCTTGCTGAGGAAGCAGCAGCGAAGTGCGGCTCGCGCAAAGCTGAAAACGTCTGCGGAAGCATAGCAGTCGCTGGGAAATCAGAGTCGGTTCTGTGGGCTGCTTTTGTTGCTTGCCTTAGCCTAGTATTCCCAGCACAATGGAAGAAACCCGCATAGAGCGAAAGCCTCTTTGCCAGGGAATCCCCTCTGGGAAAGCACAGCATTCTTTGGGAAATCAGAGTCAGGTCTGTGGGATGCTGCCTGCTGCTTGCCGGAGCTAGTCTCCACAGCACTGTGTAATAAACCCACATGGAGCGAAATCCTCTTTGCCTGGGCATCCCCTTTGCCTGAGAGAGAAGCGCGGTGGCGCCTGTGGAAAGAGCCTTAAGGAAAGGGACACGTCTGTCACTGCCGAGAGACAGAAGCCTGGCTGCTAAGGAGACACGAGGGGAAGATTAGGGCAGGGGAAAGGGCTCCACTCTGAGGAAGGAGTCTGGGCAGAAAGCATGCCTGTCCTGAGCCTTTGGGCCCAAGTAGACAGCAGCTCCTTGGCCACCTTTCCGTGGTGGGCCATGGGCTTACCACCAGGCGCCTACCCTGAACTCGAGAAACAACTCCCAGAAAGACCCGGCCATCAGATGCCCTCTTCTGCCAGGATATGGATGCTTGGAGGAGGCACAGGGTTTAAGGGGAAGGAGTGGGGACAGTCCCCCAAAGCTCCCTATTCAGTGCACGGGCAGTGTGCAGGGATCCTGTCACCTCTCCTTTCCTGTGGGAAAAGCACTGGCCTAGTCCGCGAGTCCACCTGAGCGCCAGAGTAAAAGGCTAAGCAATGCCTACACCGGGAGATGGTAGTGTGCATAGAGTGCCATCCTAGGCTAAGCACGCTAGTGCACAGTTGTGACTGTGTCTGCTTAGTTCGGCCTGACAGGGTGAACCCAGGATGCGGCCATGGAGCCCTGGAAAGCAAGGCCCATGAGTCACCAGCTCTCCCGCAGCTCCTCTTCCCTGACGTGACTGAAGCCTTGCTGAGGAAGCCGCGGAGAATTGCTGTTAGCTCCAAACCAAAGCCTCTGAGAAAGCACAGCAATCGCTGAGAAATGTTGTGAGGAATGCTGCAGCTCGCCTGAGCCCAGTCTCGCGGTGAGAGAAACCCGCATACAGGGAAAGCCTCTATGCCTGGGCATCTCCCTTGGGAAAGCACAGCATTCCTTTGGAAATCAGAGTTGGGTTTGGGGATGCTGCTGCTGCTTGCCTGAGCGAGTCTCTGCAGCACGGTGGAAGATACCTGCATGGTGCGAAATCCTCTTTGCCCTAGCATCCCCTCTGCCTGAGAGAGAAGCATGGTTGCACACCTCTGTCACCACGCTCCCCAGGAGAAAGTGTGGTGAAGGCACAGCACGCCATCCCCGGAGAAGAGAAGGAGCACTTGGCCTTGGGGTCCGGAAACGCTCGGGAAGCAGAATAGCCTGCCATGGCACGAACAGCAGGCCGGTGGCAAGACAAGTGTCACCCGCTCCCTGTGCGGAGAGATGGAAGCCTGGCTGCTTAGGAGACATGAGGGGACGACTAGGACAGGGGCGCATGCTCCAGTCTGAGGAAGGAGTCTGGGCAGAAGGCAGTCCTGTCCTGTGACTCTGGTCCCTAGGTGACAGCATCTCCTGTCCTGTGGAGTCTAGCTGCGGGAGAGCTGGTGCCTCTTGGGCCTTGCTTTCCGGGCTCCATGTTCACGTCCTGGGTTCACACTGCCAGGCCGAACTAAGCAGACACAGTCACAACCGTGCAGTAGCGCGCATAGCCTAAGATGGCATTCTATGCACACTACCATCTCCCGGTGTAGGCATCGCTTGGCCTTTTACTCTGGCGCTCAGGCGGACTCGCGGACTAGGCCAGTGCTTTCCCCACAGGAAAGGAGAGGTGACAGGATCCCTGCACACTGCCCGTGCACTGAATAGGGAGCTTTGGGGGACTGTCCCCACTCCTTCTCGTTAAACCCCGTGCCTCCTCCAAGCTTCCACATCCTGGAGGAAGAAGGCATCTGAAGGCCGGGACTTTCTGGGAGTTGTTTCTCGAGTTCAGGGTAGGCACCTGGTGGCAAGCCCATGGCTCCACCATGGACATGTGGCCAAGGAGCTGCTGTCTCCTTGGGACCAAAGGCTCAGGACATGTATGCTTTCTGCCCAGACTCCTTCCTCAGAGTGGATCCCTTTCCCCTGCCCTAATCTTCCACTCGTGTCTCTTTAGCAGCCAGGCTTCCTTCGTTCTGCAGGGACTGACTTGTCCTTTTCCTTAAGGTTCTTTCCACAGGCGCCACCACGCTCTCTCTCAGGCAAAGGGGATGTCCAGGCAAAGAGGATTTCGCTCCATGTGGGTTTATTACACCGTGCTGTGGAGACTAGCTCCAGCAAGCAGCAGGCAGCATTCCACAGACCCGACTCTGATGTCCCAAAAAATGCTGTGCTTCCCCAGAGGGGATGCCCTGGCAAAGAGGCTTTCGCTCTATGCGGGTATCTCCCATCGTGCTGCGAATACTAGGCTAAGGCAAGCAACAAAAGCAGCCCACAGAACCGACTCTGATTTTCCAGCAGCTGCTATTCTTTCGCAGATGTTTTCAGCTTGGCGAAACCGCACTTCGCTGCTGCTTCCTCAGCAGGCTTTGGTCGTTCGCTCTGTCGCAGCAAGGAAGAAGAGCCGCGGGAGAGCTGGTGCCTCTTGGGCCTTGCTTTCCTGGGCTCCAAGTTCACGCCCGGGGTTCACCTTGCTAAGCCGAACTAAGCAGACACAGTCGCAACCCTGCAGCAGCGTGCGTGGCCTAGCATGGCACTCTAAGCCTATTATCATCTCCTGGCATAGGTAAGGCTTTGCCTTTTGCTCTGGCGCTCGGGCAGACTCGGGGTCTAGGCCAGTGCCTTCACCACAGGAGAGAGGAGGCGACAGGATCCCTGCAAACGGCCCGGGTACTGGGATGGGGAACTGTGGGTGTATATCTCCACTCCTTCCCAGGCACACCCCTGCCACCCAGAAAGCTGTCACATCTTGGTGGAAGATGGCATCTGACTGACCGTTTCTCCATGGGGTTGTTTCTGCGAGTTCCGGGTATGGCACCTGGTGGCAAGCCCAAGTCTGCGCTTGGGACAGGAGGCCCAGGAGATGCTGTCCTCTTGGGACCAGTGGCACAGGACTGGCCTGCCTTCTGCCCAGACTCCTTCCTCAGATTGGAGCATGCGCCACTGCCCTAGTCGTCCCCTCATGTCTCCATAGCAGCCAGGCTTGCATCTCTCCGCACAGGGAGCGGGTGACACTTGTCTTGCCACCGGCCTGCTGTGTGTGCCGCGGCAGGCTATCCTGCTTCCCGACGTTTCCCAACCCCAAGGCCAAGGGCTCCTTCTCTTCTCCGGGGACGGCGTGCTGTGCCTTCCCCACACTTGCTACTGGGGAGCGTGGTGACAGAGGTGTGCAACCATGCTTCTCTCCCAGGCAGAAGGGATGCTAGGGCAAAGAGGATTTCGCTCCATGCGGGTATCTTCCACCATGCAGCGGAGACTTGCTCAGGCAAGCAGCAGCAGCATCCCCAAACCCAACTCTGATTTCCCAAGGAATGCTGTGCTTTCCCAGGGGAGATGCCCAGGCAAAGAGGCTTTCGCTGTATGCTGGTTTCTCCCACCGGGAGACTGGGCTCAGGCAAGCAGCAGCAGCCCACACAACATTTCTCAGCGAATGCTGTGCTTTCGCAGAGGCTTTGGTTTGGAGCGAACAGCACTTCGCAGCTGCTTCCTCAGCAAGGCTTCAGTAGCGTCAGGGAAGAATGTCTGCGGGAGAGCTGGTGCCTCTTGGGCCTCGCTTTCCCGGGCTCCATGTCTGCGTACTGGGTTCACCCTGCCAGGCCGAACTAAGCAGACACAGTCACAACCGTGCAGTAGCGTGCTTAGCCTAGGATGGCACTCTATGCACACTACCATCTCCCGGTGTAGGCATCGCTTGGCTTTTTACTCTGGTGCTCAGGCGGACTCGCGGACTAGGCCAGTGCTTTCCCCACAGGAAATGAGAGGTGGCAGGATCTCTGCATACCGCCCGTGCACTGAATAGGGAGCTTTGGAGGACTGTTTCCACCCCTTCCCATTAAACCCCGTGCCTCCTCCAAGCTTCCACATCCTGGAGGAAGACGGCATCTGATGGCCAGGTCTTTCTGGGAGTTGTTTCTCGAGTTCAGGGTAGGCGCCTGGTGGCTAGCCCATGGCTCCACATGGACAGGTGGCCAAGGAGCTGCTGTCTCCTTGGGCCCAAAGGCTCAGGACATGCATGCTTTCTGCCTAGACTCCTTCCTCAGAGTGGAGCCCTTTCCCCTGCCCTAATCTTCCCCTCGTGTCTCCTTAGCTTCCAAGCTTCCTTCACTCTGCAGGGACTGACGTGTCCCTTTCCTTAAGGCTCTTTCCACAGGTGCCACCGTGCTTTTCTCTCAGGCAGAGGGGATGCCCAGGCAAAGAGGATTTCGCTCCATGTGGGTTTATTACACCGTGCTGTAGAGACTAGCTCCGGCAACCAGCAGGCAGCATCCCACAGACCTGACTCTGATTTTCCAAAGAATGCTGTGCTTTCCCAGAGGGGATGCCCTGGCAAAGAGGCTTTTGCTCTATGCGGGTTTCTCCCTAGTATTCGTGCTGCGAATACTAGGCTAAGGCAAGCAACAAAAGCAGCCCACAGAACCAACTCTGATTTCCCAGCGACTGCTATGCTTTCGCAGAGGTTTTCAGCTTGGCGCAAACCGCAATTCGCTGCTGCTTCCTCAGCAAGGCTTTGGTCGTTAGCTCTGTCGCAGCAGGGAAGAAGAGCCACGGAAGAGCTGTTGCCTCTTGGGCCTTGCTTTCCCGTGCTCCATTTCGCGCCCGGGGTTCACCTTGCTAAGCCGAACTAAGCAGACAGAGTCGCAACACTGCAGCAGCGTGCGAGGCCTAGCATGGCACTCTATGCCTATTACTATCTCCTGGCGTAGGTAAGGCTTGGCCTTTTGCTCCGGCGCTCTGGCCCGGCATGATCCAACCTTATGGCCTTTAAGATAGCCAATTCCTTTGTCTGGAGTGACCTTATTGCTGATAGTTCTGGGCAAATTCATCACCTTAAAAATAAATAAATAAATAAACAGCTGGAGTGCCTGGGTGACTTAGTCGGTTCAAGTGTCTGCTTTCAGCTCAGGTGATGATCCCAGGGTCCTGGTATTGAGCCCCGCATCAGGCTCCTTGCTCAGTGGAGAGTCTGCTTCACCCTCCCATTGAGAAAAACAATTTGACTTATTTATTTGAGAGAGATAATCTTTAAATTTTACTTATTTATTTGAGAGAGAGTGAGAAAAGAAAAACATGCACACAGCCGGGGGCATCACAGAGGGAGAGGGAGAAGCACCCCACTGAGCAGGGAACCCCCTGTGGGGCTCTATCCCAGGACCCGGGTATTATGACCTGAGCTATAGGTAGACACTTAACTGAATGAGCCACTCAGGTACCCCAATGAATACAATCTTTAAAAAAAATAATAATAATAATAAACAATATTTCAGATATTATGATTTCTTTTAATGTAAGACTTGGTATAAAAACAGGATGACATACTTGTCTAATTATAGCAAAAGACGTTGATAAGTTTAGATGCAGTAGTACATAAAAAATTTAACTTCTTTCATTAACTGATAATTTAATTAGATTAAATTAAGAGACATCAAAATTTAGAGAATCTAATAGTCCTGATCTATTAATAAATGTAGCCATCCTGACCCCAAAACAATAGTCTTCAGTAAGTATATAAGCATAAGTTGAACATTTACACAAACAGGCCATTATGTAGGCCAGAAGTATATGCCAATAAATTCCTAGAGTTAAATATCAGGCTATATTTTCCAAGACTAAGGCAATAAAATTAGAAAACAATGACCAAAATATTAAATTCATATAATTGGAAGTTAACTTCATACCTAAAAAGAAATAATACAGCTAATTCAGAAATGTTTAGAATTACAGTACTTTGGTAATATCAACTCTCAAAATGAGTAACGGACAGGTGGGGCTAGGGAGGAAGAGATCCATAGGGAACTTTGTGAACAGGCTCTCAGAAATCCCCAAAATGTGGTGTGGGAAAACCAGAGTAAAGAGATAAATTGGACCACCCTACCCCAGGGAAGAGCACCCTGATCTAGGCATGTGGGATGGAGGACCACCCTGACCTAGGTGTATGGGGTGGGTCATGTGGGGTGGGTGTCTCTATGATAAACACCTGGAACCAAAAAAGAATAATCAGACCCTAAAAAGGAGGTAAGCCATTGCAGCAGTTATTGATAGAGATGTTAAAAGGATTAAAGTTGCGTGGTTACCTTTTTATAAAAAATAAACCCTGAAGGCACTCATTGTTAACTGTGTGGGGACCCCTCTTAGTTGTGAGAGCTTTTTCTATATATTCACTTGAGAAACTTCTGTCCCTTACTCACTCTCCATTGCCCACGAGATTCCTTCTTTGACTCCAAGAGACAAGAACCTAGCTCTCCCACATCATTCCCTAGAGTTAAGTATCAGGCTATATTTTCCAATGATAAGGCAATAAAACTAGAATAGAATGACCAAAATATTAAGTCCATGTAACTGGAAGTTAACTTTATACCTAAAAAGAAATAATACAGCTAATTCAGAAATATTTAGAATTACTGTACTATGGTAATATCATTTGTGAAAATAAGTGACAATAATTAAAGGTATGAAGGAAATCTAAAGGTTTAATTGTATTAATTCAAAAGAAAAACAAAACAATACAACAAAAACACCAAAGCATAAAACAACAAAACAAAACAAAAAGAATATAAAGGCAAAACCTAAGAACGACAGCAGTAATAACAAAATATTATAGAAACAAACAAATTTTTGGAATAGATTAATAAGAAAGATTTGACCAATGAGTACTGGTCAGGAATACTCAGAGATGATGAAGATAAAATAAAATACTACATGAAATGTATAAAAACTAAATTATAGACCTAAGAGACTGATTAAAAATGCTTCTAGAAAAAGAGTCTAATTTTAAGACAATAAAATTAATAGCACCATAGAGAAAACTGTATTTGTGACATAGGGGATCAATTAGAGAAGATAAAGTATTTCCTTAAATATCAAAGATAACAATTAGACTCAGTGACTCAGTCAGCTAAGCCTCTGCCTTCACCTCAGATCATGATCCCAAGGACCTGAGACTGAGCTTGACTCCCTGCTTGGTGGGGAACCTGCTTCTTCTTTTCCCTCTCCCTCTGCAGCTTCCCCTGCTTGCGCTTGTTATCTCTCTCTCTCTCTCTCTCAATAAATAAAATTTTAAAAGTTAAAAAAATTAAGAAATAAGCATCAAAGATTAATCCATAAGGTAAAAATATTTATTAAAGTGATTAATTAATTTATATTAAAATTAAATATTTCCTTGCAATTAAGTACAGTGTGGAGATAAAGTTAATAGACAACTGACATAGGAATGAACAATACTGAAAATATTTAAAACTGACAAGGGATTATTAGATTTACACTCCATGATGATCTCTATGTATGTGCATATAAAACACCATAAAATACTTTGTAGGAATGTGCAACAGGAAATGAAAGAGACAGGGAGATAAAGGGGGGGAAAAATAGCTCAACTTGAAATGACTAGTTGGTTGCCACTGTGTTTTATTTACATTTTCCACCACTTTTTTGGTCAATGAAATTATTTTACATGTATCTATTATTATCTTGTAGGACATGTTACACGAATATCATTATTAATGAAGTTGAGAATAAGAATATGATGCCTCATTTCATCATAATTGTTAAAAATGATCCCTAAGCTGGTAAATGCAGGAAGCCAGAAACGGAAATAATAATTAGCACCAGTTCAAAAGCTTGTCCACCTGGAACCTGAAAGAAAATCCAACTAGATCCTGAAAATAATGTGTGATTTGAGGAAACTGGACAGGGATATAGATTTCCAGATGCTTTTAACTTATAAGGCAATAGCAACTTAGACAATGTAATGGAAAAAAATCTATTAATTGGCAGGAGGAAGATTATTAAAAAAATAAAAACCATAAGCCAATGAACTTGGGAAAATTATGAAGAATCTACATAAGCATAAAAAGAAACAATATATATTTGCAAAGGCACATTCACATTTTAAAAAATAAGTTGAAAGGGGAACAATATGCCATAATACATATATCAATGTTTTTCATAGATGTTCAGTATAAAATAAACATTTTAAATAATTTATTTGGAAATTGATATCACATATCTGAAAATCTTGGAAGAAGAAATGGATAACCATAACTAAACAAATGTAGCAGAAAAATGATTTACAATAATAGATAAACGCTATTCAAAAATGCAGTGAATATTGGCCAAAGCTTAGAAAAATCGATAAAATATAAAATGTAAAATGAATTCATGAATGAAAAATAGAATCCCATTAAATCTAATTTGGAAAGAACTAATAATTTTTTTTTTGCCTGAATCTGCTCTGCCTTTCATTAGGTGGGACACTGACCAAGCCCACTCAGCTCCTCTCTCATGCCCAGTAATAGTAAAGTCAGGGACATCAATTACTTCTGGGAAGAATTTTAACCACTTGTGGATAGGATGCTGAAGCCAGTGGGTTAAACAGATTCTTTCTTGTTTCAGGAAAATAATTCTGAGATGTATTCTGTGCATTAAAATTGATGCTCAGTTGTCCACAATCATAATCCACTCAGTCTGAACTCATATATGTTTCTCCTGGACCACTTAGCTCTTCTCATTCTCTCCTCTTCCCCGTGATCAAATCCCAAAACAATTATTTAGGTTGTGTATGCAAGTCCTGATTTTGAAGGAAAACTCAGTTACAGAAAGAGATGAAAATAAAGATACAGGGAAAAAAAATGGTGCACTTGGGTGACTCAATTAGATAAGCATCTGACTCTTGATTTCAGCTCAGGCTGTTATCTCAGAGTGATGAGATGAAGCCCCTATAGGCACTGTGCTGGGCAAGGAGGTTGCTTAAGATTCTCTCTTCTTATCCCTTTCCTTCCACCCCTCACCTCCCATGCTGTCTTTCTCTTAAATAATAAGCACTGCTGAACTATCTTAGATTCTGTACCTTCTCTCCAGCCATGAACCTATCACTGTCTTTAACTCTTGAAAACTTCATTAGACAAATTAATGTGGTGAAGGAAGCAATATGAGAAAGCCTATTAATCTGATGAGCATGGAACTGAACAAACCCTATAGATACTTTCCCTTTGATTTCTAGCCTATCAATACCTACAGTGAGTCACATACACTCAAGAATATTGTTTTTATTGTATACTTCATATATTCATTGATTTTGGACTCGTTATCATTTTGTTGAAGTGTTAAACTATGGTAATAAACAAACTTTTAATTAACTTTTCCTCCTATGATACAAATATAACTTGCACTTGAGCTTTAGCTAATTTTATGTTCTAAAATTGCCAAAACAAAATGATCAAGGTTTCTAGATTATTTACTGTATTTTCTACTATATAATATTGTTCTATCTCTTCTGTATAAAGAAAATGAATGCTTGGGGCTCTTGGGTGGCTCTGTGCGTTAAAGCCTCTGCCTTCTGCTCAGGTCATGATCCCAGAGTCCTGGGATAGAGCCCTACATCAGGCTCTCTGCTCAGCAGGGACCCTGCTTCCCTTCCTTTCTCTCTGCCTGCCTCTCTGTCTACTTGTGATCTCTGTCTGTCAAATAAATAAATAAAATCTTTAAAAAAAGAAAACGAATGCTTGATAACTAAATGAATGCTTTACTGAACAAATTAAATATGGCAATAGCATTTTATTTTATCATGCTTTACATATTAAACTATAATATTATATCACTAGTCTACAAATAATCTACTCACATAGTCATTTGGAATCTTTTAGCAAAAGAATTCTTCCTCCTGATTGTAGTATAAAAGCCACAGAAATATACAGAAGACTCCTAGGATAGAAAGTTAAATCCAGTTATCCGTGATGCCTTGAGTAGGACCTGACCTATGTATGTCCTGGGATGCACTAGTAACTGTTACATGTGATAGCATTATATTTAATATATACAGTTTCATTTACTTCACAAAGGACATATAAATTTGAGAATAAAATATTTGATGAATCTATAAAGTCTATATCTATTTGTAACCAATGTGGTAGAATTAAGATGTTAATTTGAAAAAAAATTTCATTGAACACATACACATATTCAATTGTTTTTATATATATAAACAGCATTCTTTATTTATGTAAATAAATGCATTGTCAGTAAAATCCATTTACTTATTAATCATAAGGTTAATTTTAAGTACTAAGAATAAGAAATATGTGAAAAGATAAGTGTTCAAGAGTGCAGTTTGTGGTAATTAATACAATATGATAGGCTCATAAAAAAGATATATTACTTGAACTTAAAAGCTTCTATAATTAAGCGATGACCACTTGAAATTTGTAATTAGTCTTGCTGCAGTTTTTCCTTGCACTTATTGCCCTTCCCCAGAAGTTCATTAAGAATTTCTGTGAATGTCCTTATGTTTAATCTCATTCATAGATTCCACTGCTGATCACAAAACAAAGCTAAAAATAGAGGTAACTCTATGTGGCACTCCATCCACAAGCAATACATTCATAAATAATTAAAAAGCTCTCTACTTCATTTGTTACCCATTCAGCTGATAATTTAAATGAGTAACTGAGGCCATTTTATCAGCACTTTTAATAGAATGCGACTCAGAAACTTCACAGTGTTATTTAAGAAGAAATGCTCATGTGTTAAGGTTTTTATTTTAAATCAACAAAATAATTTTCAAATATTAAAAGCAAATGTCTCCTTTTCCTCCAAGTTTCCTTGCTATGTCAAAGTTACAAATAAATACATTACAATCGTATTTTGAGTAGTAGATAAAAACAAATTTTTTGAAACTGTCTGTGGGTTGAGTGTCTGGGTTAACTTGTATAAATATCTGAACTCATTGTATTTAGACTTTATTAGATGGTTTTTTTAGACTATTTAAAAATACATGCTCAGATAATGACAACATTATTTTATTCATTTTAATAAATAAATTATTATATTTAATCATGTTTAGATATTTATTTATTAAATTAATGATTTAATATTTAATAATTTAAATTTGAAACATTTTTAATTCTAAAAATATTTATTTAATTAAATTGATATATTTAATATAAATATTTAATAAATGATTTAATCATTATTATAATTATGCAATACATTATGTATTGTGTAATAATTGCATTTTAATAAATAAATACATGTATTATTTACATTATTTTATTTTATTTTATTTAGTTGACAAAGAGAGGAAGAACGCAAGCAAAGGGAGCTGCAGGCAGAAGGAGAGGGAGAAGTAGGCTCCCAGCTGAGCAGAAAGTTCAACCTGAGGTTCCATCCCACGACCCTGGGATCACCACCTGAGCTGAAGGCAGATGCTTAACTGGCTGAGCCATCCAGATGCCCAAGGCTTTGTATTCTTTGCTTCTAAATATTGATGCTCCTTCATCTCTGGAGTTAGTAAATTGATGTTGAGAATTCATATCAAAGAATTGATAGTAGCTGTTAAACAGAAACATGTAATTTAGGGAAAAAAAAAGAACAGAAGGAAGAGAAAGGCCAAAAGTCAAAAGCACATTAATATAAAATTTAATTAGATAAATAAAGCTGATATTCCTGAAGGGGGCTAATAAAAGAGCTGCAAAGAGCTGATAGGATTAGGAAAATTGTCCACTCCTGGTCATTTCATAATTTTAAACTATTCCTTATTAATAAATATACTTAGTTCCAGAAACACAACAACATAAGGACATTTCCACCAAGTTTCCTCTAGCAGCATTTACAAATTAGACGTTCAAACAATGCAGTTCGTTACATGTTGCATCTGTATCTTAAAGTTTAAACACTTTCCGTGACACATTTTCTAAAAATTAAAATTAAAAAAAATATATATATGTATATATATATACATATATATATATACCTTATCCCTAAATGAAAAAAAAATATATATATATACATAGAAACCTTATCCCTAAATGAAACCTTTCTTTGTTTATTTGCTTAAATAGGTAAATTAGCAACAACAACAACAACAAACAGCTAATATTATAGTGGTAGGAACAATTTACCTTTTCATTCATTGCTATTTTCTAAAAATTCCTATTTTATTTTTTTCTCAAGTCTGTCATAATAATTTTCTAAATCTCCTGCCTTATTCAATTTTTTTCTTTTAGTGGAAATCTCTATTTCATAATTATTTTCTCTTCCTCCACTCTTTGCTCTAATAATTCAATGTATTATTAGATTTTTTTTTTATCCAGATATATCTTCTCTTTCTTTTTTTCTTTTTTAAATAATTTGATTTGCTGGCATTTTACATCAGTACATGCTTTCTTATGGATGTTAGAAATGTCTGTGGAACTACTAGAAGAATAAACTTTTTTACCTTTAAAAGTTTACAGTCTAGAGTGCCTGGGTGGCTCAGTTGGTTAAGTGTCTTCCTTCAGCTTAGGTCATGATGCCAGAGTTCTAGGATGCAGTCCTGCATCAGCTGCCTGCTCAGCAAGGAGTCTGGTTCTTCCTCTCCCTCTGTCCCTCCCTATTTCTCTCTAATAAATAAATAAAATCTTTTAAAAAAAGACTTACTGAAATCTGAGACTGAATTACTAAATTCAGTCTTAATGGAAGACAGCTAAACAAAGCAATGATCAGAACTGGAAAATTTAGTCAGATCATGGTTTAACATTTTTGGTTGACACAGGACCTCTTTCAGTAACAACTTTCCCTAAATATCAATTTCTTTTTAAGGCAAAAAAATTTGACAAGAAATCCAGATCCTTCTCATCATTTTCATATAAATTTAATGTGACATCCTCAGAGTATATAATCAAATATGTAATTATTTTATCTGTTGCCTTGTATATTGCCTGTATCTTTTTCAGACTCAAAGTTCCATTGAGATAGAGTTTTTTTTTTTTAAGCAGAGATTTTTAAAGTGTTTGATATATACAAGATGCTTAATAAGTTTTTACGAAACCTATGTATTACAGAAGCCTTAAACAGGCTTTAAAATAATGTAGGTGATATTAGTGGTCATATCAAACAATTTTTAGGTTTCAGTCATGTAAATAACTACATTTCTCAGAGACAGAGAAACATACAAATGATCTGGGTCCAGTACGATAATGCTAGCATGTGTTGTAAATTCTCTTATATGACCTTATTCTTGCAAGAATTGGTTATGTGGCAGAAAAAGTATCACTATCTTATACTTTATTATTTAAAGAGATTTATGGAAGTTGTTAATTTCTTACACTACCCCTTTGTTTCAGTGGACCCAATTTCCGTGGTAATGGTGAGAGGAAAGTAGGCAATTTAGGCAGTAGCAAAAATCTCCTACAAGGCAGTATAAAATAAGGCTTGTTCTAGATCATGGGTCTGTCCAAAGGGGAATGTTAAGGGGTAGAATGGATGATGGATGCATTGTGGACTTATAACTATAAGATTAATACTGTTATGCCCCAATAATGGGTCTATGATTAAAGGAGCGAGACTGATGTAAAGCTTTATTTCATGCCAAGCATCAAGAATCTTACCGAACGTTCGGGGCCACACCTCTTATGAGAGAAGGCAACCCTTCCTGTTTCACAGACTAGCTTTTAAGGGCAAAGGCCATGCAGTCAGGCCTGGCCACACACAGGTGACCAATGAGATTTTAACACACACAGGAAACTCCACAGTGAGGCTAGGTGATCAAGTGAGCTTCAATTTACCCTAGTATAGACATTTGACCCAGCCTATTACACCTTGATTAGGATTGGTGCCAAAAAGGTTCCCAAAGGGCGGAGGAGTGGGGCATACTCCTTAGTATCTAGGGAGACAATATGCAAACCGCCCCCCCCCCCCCGGCTGATTGATGTCTCCACCTGGCCTGACCCACCCTTGTATATGGGCTTTGTTATCTGGAGCTGATTTCCAGGACTTGTTTTTAAGTAAATCCCCTGGGGGAAGGGGAGCAAGGACAGTTTAAGGGTTAACCTCAATGAAAGCCTCTTGCTAAAATATAAAAATATAAAATAGGTCCTTACATTACAACAACTCAGTAGGGAAAGTCCCAGTGTGGTGATAAAAGAAGTGATGTAACTTGCATTGCACATTTTATTTTTAAAATGTGTAAGTTGTATTTTTCCGTGCCATGACATCATACTTTATCTTCATCTCTGTCTACTAGTTTAAAACTAGTTAAACAAACTCAACAATTTATTTAAAAATATTTCATTTATTTATTTAAGAGCTAAAGCCAGAGAGAGAGAGAGAGAGAGCATGCACAATATGGGGCTCGATCCCAGGACTCTTGAGATCATGATCTGAGCCAAAGGCAGACACTTAACTGACTGAGCAAATGAGACTCCCACAAACTCAACAATTTTATAAAATTTTTATTTGTTGGTGTGCCTTGCTGGAACAGTCAGTAAAATATGTGAATCTTGATCTTGGGGTTGTACGTTTGAAATCCACCTTGGGTGTAGAGGTTTTATTTAAAAATAAAATCTTGGGGCGCCTGGGTGGCTCAGTGGGTTAAGCCGCTGCCTTCGGCTCAGGTCATGATCTCAGGGTCCTGGGATCGAGCCCCGCGTCGGGCTCTCTGCTCAACAGGGAGCCTGCTTCCCTCTCTCTCTCTCTCTCTTTCTGCCTGCCTCTCCATCTGCTTGTGATTTCTCTCTGTAAAATAAATAAATAAAATCTGAAAAAAAATAAAAATAAAAATAAAATCTTTAAAAAAATTTTTTTTCATTTTTTTATTTAAGCCATTGTATGGCAGTGTTGATCACTATATTGTACACATGAAACTAATATTAACCTTATTTTAACTAACTGGAATTTAAATAAAAACTTTAAAAATAAAATAAAAATAATAATCATAAAAATAAAAAAGAGGAAAAATTATTTGGCAGGCAATTTTCTTAATTGCATTATTATTTATTATTATTATAGTCTGTGTGTGTCAGTGGGAAGAGGCTGGTATTACTGTGAGTTCCATATCTGTGTTACACTGAGGTCCATGTCTGTAGTCAGTCTTTTTTTTCTTTTAATTTATTTTCAGGGATCCAAAATTCATTGTTTATGCACCACACCCAGTGCTTCATGTAATAAATTCCCTCCTTAATACCCACCACTGGGCTCACCCAACCACCTGCCACCCTCCTATTCAAAACCCTCAGTTTGTTTCTCAGAGTCCACTGTCTCAGATGGTTTGTCTCTCCCTCCGATTTCCCCCAGCACACTCCTCTCCAACTCCCAGTGTCCTCCACGTTATTCCTTATGTATTGAGTCTTATAAAAACTTTTATTTCTTTCCCTATTCTGCTTTGCATATGCTTACCTTAGATGTTAAAATGTTATAAACCTCCCCTGCCTGGTCCATTTTCTCTCTCTTCTCTCATGATTTCTCATGCTCTCCCTGCCAACCCCACGTGCCTTACAATATCTGGATATGACTAATTTCTTCCTGAGCTACTTTATTGTACTCTCCCATATGGTTGCCCTGCCCTCTTCTGTACCATAACTTCTATCCCCTGCATTAGTGCTTTAACAATACCTAATTCTTTTCACTACATCTGTATCTTTGAGTCAATACTCAGTAGTGCAATCGCTGGGTCATAGGCTAGCTCTATTTTACTGGAAAGAAGGGCCATATGCACCCCAGTGTTCATAGCAGCAATGTCCACTATAGCCATTCTGTTGAAAGAGCCAAGATCCCCTTCAACAGACAAATGGATAAAGAAGATGTGATCTATGGATACAATGGAATATCACTCAGTCATCAGAAAGGATGAATACCCAACTTTTGCATCAACATGGATGGGACTGGAGGAGATTATGTTAAGTGAAATAAGTCAAGCAGAGAAAGTCAATCATCATATGGTTTCACTTATTTGTGGAAACTAAGGAATAGCATGGAGGACATTAGGAGAAGGAAAGGAAAAATGAAGTGGGGGGATTGGAGGGGGAAATTAAACATGATAAACTATGGACTCCAAGAAACAAACTGAGGGTTTTAAAGATGAGAAGGATGTGGGGATGGGTGAGCCTGGTGATGGGTATTAAGGAGGGCACATATTGCATGGGGCACTGGGTGTTTTACACAAACAATGAATCATGGAACACTACTTCAAAAACTAATGATGTATTGTATGGTAACTAACATAACATAATTTAAAAAAAAAAAGAAGGGGGACAATACCTAACACTCAATCTTTGCTAGTTTCTTGTTTACCTCCTTTCAAGAGTAAGCTCATTAGTGTTTTTTTTTGTTTGTTTGTTTGTTTGTTTTTGTCTCAACTAAAAGAAGAAAAATAATACACATTATTTTGAAAACTTTTTGAACAGTGTACAAACGTTAGTCAAGTCCACAATGTCTCATCTCTTCTTCCTCCTAACATGGCTAAGTTGAAAAACCCTTTATCTGGGAAAAGATCATTCTCCTGCCACCTTGTGTAAGATTTTGGCTTTAGCTTAGATTATCCTTTCTTTCCTTTTCTGAAAATAAGTTGAAAATATTAATAGCCTCAGTTTCTTCTTCCAAAATATGACTGCTTCTTTACCAAGTGCAAAAGCAACCCATTTTGACCACAGTAAACAGCTTGGACCTACTTTTTTTTGGCTCACTGTTTTAGTGAGACAAGTGGAGTGAAGATGACACACCATTTCCAAATGTATTAATCATTGGTAGACCATACTTCTAAATTGAAGTTTTGTTGCCATTAAACTACGACCAGACTCGCTATAATTACAGAGGTAAATTCTTTATATTTACTATATTTGAAATTACCATATAATACCAAAATAAAATTATGATTATGTGAAGAGTCTGTAATATTAAGAAGATGACTTTGAAATGATTGCTTATCTAAATGAAATTTCCCATTTTATAATCTTGTATAAGCTTCTGTTGTCATTTCCGATTTAAAATCTATTAGAAGGCACTCTTATTTTCCCTTAAGTGGGAAGTCAAATGTGGAACAAATTCATCCCAAAGGAACTGATTCTATATTCCACTGAAGACCAGGTGGCTTCCATGTGGCATTTTGCCTCTTGCATATTGTTCATCTCCTACAAAAAATGGGGGTATGCTCTTTAGTAAACTAATTCAACTCAATTAGAGACATTGTCTTCAAGGGATAACATCATAGAGACTAGAATCAGAATCATACTTTTGGAAAAATTGGGCCCAGGTTTTTTGTTTTGTCTTGTTTAGTTTTAAGATTTTATTTATTTATTTGACAGACAGAGACCACAGGTAGGCATAGAGGCAGAAAGAGAGGGAGAAGCAGGCTCCCTGCTGAACAGAGAGCCTGATGCAGAGCTCGATCCCAGGACCCTGAGATCATGGCCTGAGCCAAAGGCAGAGGCTTAACCCACTGAGCTACCCAGGTGCCCCTGGGCCCAGGATTTGATGGCTTCTTTCATCAATCTTATAAAACCTCTTTGAACTCTACTGGATGCCAGAACTGCTTAAAAATATTTGGTCCCTTGTAATTTTAACCTTCCAGTATTCAATGCACCTGGTCCATGTAATATCCTATAGTATTTTTGTCAAAAGTGTGTGTCTTGGGAGACACATTTCAATTGGTTGCTTACATTTCTGCATTTATTATTTGTTCTAGACCATCCTTTGAAGATGGTTGTATTAAATAGACTTGGAAGACAGAAATAGTATCTCTTTTTTAACTTAACCTGTTGGGTTTGCAAATATTATCTGCCTCTGTTTTGATTCTTCTTGTGGGAACTAAGGCTCAGAACTGATATATAACTCCCACCCGTACACACACACACACACACACACACACAAATACTGTTAATATTATGGCTACCTCTATTGCTGTGAATAATAAACTATATTATTTCTGAACCATGAGTCTGCGTCTTCTATCAACACCCAAGAAACTAGGGCAGACTCATACACCAGCTTTTAAATAAGGGAAAATAATCTCAGATGCTTTATATTTTTTGATAGTGTTACCTACTTCTGAACATATGACTGAACACATATAAAGCTGGAGCCATGACCATTTAGAGCTTCTCCTGTGGAAGAACTATGCATTCACTAGTAAACAAAAGTAGTTTCATCTTTTTTTTTTTTTTTTCTTCGTGGACACCATTTCCTCTCTCACACTGTTGCTCAAATTGGATGGAGTCTAAGGTCCTTTGAGGAAATTTTTGTTTAATGACTCAAAATAAAATAGGAAGAGTCTAAAGTGCTAAAAATAATTCTAGATAAAAAGTATAAGATCATGCCAGAAAGGATAGTAATTTTATTTAACAACTGCCTGTTCACCCCTTATTTGTTCATTAACTAATCTCCAAATTCCTGACTAAATCCCTTTTGTAAGCCAGAATGTGAGCTAAAAACTGGGATTTTAAAAAATTTTCATTTGAAATCCAGTTAGTTAACATATATGGTTGTATTAGTTTCATGTGTACAATATAGCATATAGCACTCAGTGCTCATCATGAGAAGTGCTCTAATTAACCCCCATCAATTATTTAATCCATCACTCCTTTCAGATCCCCTCAAGTAACCATCAGTTTGTTCTCCGTAATGAAATGTCTGTTTCTTGCTTTGTTTCTCTTTCTATGTCTTATTATTTCCCCTTTGCTTGTTTGTTATGTTTCTTTTATTCCATATATGAGTAAAGGTATTTGTCTTTCTCTGACTGACTTATTTCACTTTTAGCATTATACTGTCTAGTTCCAACCATGTTATCGCAAATGGCAAGATTTCAGTCTTTTTTATGGCAGAATAATATTCCATTGTATATACATACCACTTATTCTTTATTTATTCATCAATTGATGGATACTTGGGCTCTTTCCATATCTTAGCTTTATAAATAATGCTGCTATAAACATAGGGGTGCTAGCATCCCTTTGAATAAGTTTTCTTATATTCATTGGGTAAATACACACCAACAGGATTGTTGGATCACAAAGGACTTCTATTTTTAAATTTTATGGAAATTCCATACTGTTTTAAAATATGGCTGTATCAGTTTGCATCACCAACAACAGTTCACAATTGTTACTTTTTCTTTTTTTTTTTAAGATTTTATTTATTTGACAGTGAGAGATCACAAGTAGAGAGAGAGAAAGGAGGGAGCATGCTCCATGCCTGGCAGAGAGCCCAATGTGGGACTTGATCCCAGGACCCTGAGATCATGGCCTGAGCTGAAGGCAGAGGCTTAACCCACTGAGCCACCCAGGCAGCCCCCACAAGTGTTACTTTTTCACATCCTCTCCAACACCTTTTGTTTCTTGTAGTGTTGATTTTAGCAATTCTGACAGGTGTGCGGTGGTATCTCTTTCTAGTTTTGCTTTGCAATTTCCTGATGATACATGATGATGGCCATCTTTTCATGTATCTACTGAACATTTGAATGTGTTCTTTGGGGAAACACTTGTTCATGTCTTCTATCCATGTTTTTATTGGATTATTTGTTTTTGGATGTTGACTAAAAACTGGATATTAAGTAACACACAAGACAGGTTTCCTTGAGCTTAAATTTTATTTGCATGAGTATCATTAACAGGAAAAAATATACATATGTGTATGTACAAGTGTGTTTATGTATACATCTATCTATATATCCTCTATCCCCTGTCTTCTAATTGTGGTAAATTCTGTAAGATGGGGAATGGTATAGTCTGAAGAAATATGCTTCTGGATATGCTGGGTAAGCAAATTTAATTGCACTCAGATGCATTGGATATAAGTGAATCACTCAAATGAGTTATTTAATATTATATAGAAACAAATTAAAATTTTATGTAGTTGAAAATAATAGGTAGTTAAAATAATTTTTTTGTTTGTTGTTTTTGTGTCTTTTTTTGTTTATATATACTATGGTCTGTTATGGAATCTAACTCTGGAAGTGATAGTATTAAAACATAGGGGCCTTTGGGAGGTGATTAGGTCATAAGTGGGATTAAAGTCCTTTTTTTTTTTTTTTTTTTTTATTTTTTATAAACATATATTTTTATCCCCAGGGGTACAGGTCTGTGAATCACCAGGTTTACACACTTCACAGCACTCACCAAAGCACATACCCTCCCCATTGTCCATAATCCCACCCCCTTCTCCCAAACCCCCTCCCCCCAGCAACCCTCAGTTTGTTTTGTGAGATTAAGAGTCACTTATGGTTTGTCTCCCTCCCAATCCCATCTTGTTTCATTTATTCTTCTCCTACCCACTTAAGCCTCCATGTTGCATCACCACTTCCTCATATCAGGGAGATCATATGATAGTTGTCTTTCTCTGCTTGACTTATTTCGCTAAGCATGATACGCTCTAGTTCCATCCACGTTGTCGCAAATGGCAAGATTTCATTTCTTTTGATGGCTGCATAGTATTCCATTGAAGACCCCAGAGAATTCTCTTGATTCATTCAGCATGTACGTTTGCAGTGAGAAGATAGCCATCTATGAGGAAGTGGGCTCTCCCTGGATCTGCCCATTCCTTAATCTTGAACTTCTCAGTTCTAGAACTGTGAGAAATAAATTCCTGTTCTTTATAAGCTATAAGTCTATATCATGTCCGTTATAGCAGCCTGCATGCAGAAGGACACTATGACCTAAAATGAGAGCAATAAATATAAAGTTTCAGTAAAGTCAGTTGGTACAATGTTTTTTTACTTAGAGAAGACATGCTGCTTCATGTTAAACCTTGATATTGTATATGTTTCTTGAAGGGCCACTTCTTACTCTTTTGTGTGTTTTCCACAAAGTCCCGGATGATGCCTTACATAAAGGTAATATTTTATAAATACTGTTGGAAATATATACTTCTCTAAAATCTTATTTTTCCTACAGATTACTTGGATCCACTTTGCCTTGTGTAGAATATTTGAAATATATTAAGAACAGAATGTCTCTCTAAATAACATTTAGAATCATCATTAGTTTATGACTCCTGACTCATTTGTTTAGGCAGTGATACTGCTGCAAGAACACTGAAGTTTGTAATATAATTTTTGAATTAATCACCAAGCTAGTTTATTTTAACTTATGAAAAAATAATTTCTCATGTTGGTTTAATTCTGCTCTTATGATATAGTCATGACATTTTCATTAAAATAAAGTAGAAAATAGAAGTAAATAATAAATGAAAAATAAAAAATAAAAAATAAAAGTAAAACTCTTGTGAAATGTTAAACTTTTCTTACTTATTTTGTTTTGCTTTTCCTCTCCCATGCTGGCAAGCTGTATTTTGCAGATAGATACAATTTTCTAGTTGCTAGGTTTGTTACTTTTGCTAAAATTTTCAAAATATAAGAATTTGAATAGTCATGGATTGTTTATTAAACTCCTTATCTACACTTATAAAAATAAAACAATGATCGTGACCTGGGTATTTCTAAAATTGCAATCTGTTTTTCTATATTATGTTTTACAATGTAATTAATAAAGATTCTGCATATATTAACATCCATCCCCTTCTATCTCATCTGTATGTCCATTACAGAGCATGTATAATTTCTATTCATTGCTATGTTGTGGTGAAGAGATTGTCTGAAGTAGTCCTTTATTTATGCAGGTAGATCTTAAGCTACGGTGCTCTTGTTTATTTGCTTGTTCGTGATCAGTATGTCTGAAAGATGTTAACTATTGTATCAGGTATGACGATTAAAAAATATTATTGGTGCCTGATACACTGTGATGAAATAGGTAAGTCGATTCATAATTTGTTAATTAAATTAGAAAAGAAATTCCTTTGGATTTGTCCTTTATTAAGAGTTTTTTTTTTTTTAACGAATTCCTTGGAATGTTTTTTGTGTAATATATATCACATGCCTCAACATTTAAATTTGAATGTAGAAAAGAGTTATGAGAATGAGCCTAGAAAATATTGTTATGAAATATTTTTGTTCTGTTATATTATGTTAACTTAGGAAACAATGGTAGTTATTTTTATTAGCATTTCCTACTTTCCACATGCCCTTACAGATGAGATATCATGTTTTTCCTACTCTTTTTATCGTGGTTGTTATATTCTTCATGATCAATAACACTCAATGAAAATTCATGACATTAATTTTCTTTGGGAAAGTGATATTTTAGCAAGAATCCATGACCAAAAATTTTAGCTGTTGTTCTTCCAGGAGATGAGACTATCAATGTTCCCGAAATTTCAAGAAATAGAACTTATTAATTGTGTTGGTTGGTGTTTATTGTCTCTGAACTTAGAGGTGCATAATTCAATTTAAAATTTATTTTGGGGGCGCCTGGGTGTCTCAGTGGGTTAAAGCCTCTGCCTTTGGCTCAGGTCATGATCCCAGGGTCCTGGGATTGAGCCCCGCATCGGGTTCTCTGCCTAGCAGGGAGCCTGCTTCCTCTTCCCTTTCTCTCTGCCTGCCTCTCTGCCTACTTGTGATCTCTATCTGTCAATTAAAATAAATAAAATCTTAAAAAAAATGGAGTGGACCTTACGGAGGTTCTTATCTGAAATTGAGGGACATTATAAAAAAATAAAAAATAAAATTTATTTTGAAATGAAAAGAAGATCTTACTGAAGTTTAGGCATCCCACTTTATATCAGGCCTCCAGTACATTCTAATTTATTTATAGAAAATATCATAAACATGAATGTCACTTTTCCTATTGCGTTTATACTGAAACTGCAATGACTCAAAGATGTCAGATCTGAAAGGCACTACCTTTCTATAATTTCTGTTTCCTAGGAGGAATGGATATACCATTTTAGCACAATTATCCAACAGTATTCAAAACCACCATGAATTTTAAAACATAGTTATTACACCCTAAAAATCAAGTATGAAAATGTATAAACAACCAAATCTCTATCTGTAAATGAAATACTCCCACACAGACGGGTTTTAAAACTTTCTAACTTAAGGGATTTCATATCACAGACTCAGGGTAGTAGTTTCAGTGCCTACAGTATACTTTCAGGGAGAGAGTAATGTAAGCTCTGAGTCACTTTCTGCCTAGAGATGACCTAATAGTGGTTCTGGCATTGTTTGTTTGTTTTTGAAAATACGTTCCTGGGCGTCATCAGAAAATGCAGAGTTTGGCAATCTATATAAATTAATGATGATCTATTTGAATGTTTGTCTTTCATTACATCAAATTAACATAATTGGACGGAAATTCCACTAAATTAAGCATTGTTAGGAAACGTGTAAATTGGAGCTGCTCAAATAAGTTGCTCTTTGAGCTATGTGATGTTGGTTCAGGATTAGATAAGGAGTTTGAAGGCAAACCAAAATCATTGCTTCCTTTTTTGAGAGATTCTCAGCATATTTTCTTAAAATTAGCTGAAATAAACAATGTGTTTGGTCGCAAAGTGATTTGCATTTTTGCACAAACTCCCTATCTCCTTGAGAATTATAACAAATATTTCATGAAATATCATTGATCTTTACTTTGTTACACTGCTGTAAAGTACATTCAGAGTTGCCAGTTAAAAGTGTTAGTGTTGAGATGAAATGTCATGCATGTTTCTTCACTTCCATGCAAATGAACATAGTAATTTATTAAGACACAATGAAGAAAAAAAAATTGACAATGAGTTCCAGATTTTAAAAATCACTTGCCATTCAATCCAAATTGTGAGTTTGATCGGTTACTGAACCCTTTATAATGCACCCCCGGTAATTTTACAGAGATTATTTTTTTCTTACCAATTCTTGATTATTCTGTCTTGCAATGCAGAGAAAGCTAACTAATTTAAAATAAACTTCCGTTTATTTTGATTGTTATAAACTTAAAATTGATTAATTTCCATATACAGAGTTTAAAATGTTCACAATTTACATTAAATATATATTCAGTGTATACCTTGGAAAAATTATACTGAAAATTGAAATTAAAATAATATTGTGTATAGCTGCAAGAAGCCGCCTGTCCCATTTCATCTTACTATATAAGTTGTGTCAGGTAATTTATAAAATCCCTACTGCATAACAAATCTATTTTTTGTTGGAATGGGTAGTAATGTTTATTCTTATTTCGAAATAAGAGTTGGTCTATGAGTGCCTCTGCAACTGTATTTTTCCTAAGTGGCTTCATGGTCTTGAACTGAGAAAGCTCAGAGCATTAAACATCAAAGTAATATATTTTGACATAATTAGACATCAAGGAAATGCAATTAAAATGACACTGAGATATCACTACACACTTACCAGAATGGCTAAAATAAAATATAATGACAATCCCAAAAGAAAAAAATATACCATTTGATGATACACAATGGCAAGTTGTACCATAACTTAACCATCTCAGACTAGTGTAGTGTTAAATTTGTTTTTCTAAGCCATGTTTTGGGTCACTTACCACTTTTCAAGGATATAAAGTGCTATCATTTTACTTAAAACTGTGAAATTTGGTCAGATTTAAATTTCAATTTATGTTAAAACATTCTGTAAACTATGTTAAACTTTGACATTTGTTCCCTCTGTTCAGTGAATAACACTATATCATATTCTGAAAAATACGCTAATTTTCATTTTGAAAAATATCCCTTTTTCCTCTTATGGTAATTATTAATATGAATTAATAGTAGAATTTGATATGGTTCCATATGACCATAAATACTTTATTGTATATTATCAAATTTAATAATGAATATAATGTACTTCTTTGGACAATTTTTAAAGACCAGTCTACCTTTAAAACAAAAAAATGGAGACGCACTTCTTTAGTTCACACAAATTTCATTTTATTATATATAACCTCAGATAAATTTCAACAAATCATAATTTATTAAAATTATGTCTACTTAAAAATCTCATAGAAGAGTAAAACCATCAAAAATAAAAATAAACACACACAACACACACACATCACTCATGTATTGGCAAATCACAATTGCTGTAACAATACATTAGGCATTCCACAGTTAAGGGCTATCAAAATTTCCATCAGTGACAAAAAGATTTGTATCCAAATGGACTGATTTTCCAGAATCCAAGAAAAAGTCTCCTAGGGTTTATTTAAAGGTAAATATTTGAACAAATACTTCTTAAATTTAGGAAATTTAGAACGTACAATTAAAGAATATTTGCAGTGCAGACTATATTCAATCCTTCCTTCAAAATGTGCCTTTGAGTACATAATTCTGTTTTCTCTATCTAAATTGAGCTGTCCTCCAAGGAAGTTTTCCAAAATGTGTGTCTCTGTGTGATCAATGTTCTAAGACCTAACATGCTTCATTGTATTTTTACTGTGCTCCCAAATTTAATCAATAATTTGGATTGATGTATAATATCTAGGTTCAAATATCTTTTCCATCTATACAAACACCCAGCTGTCTCCTTTATATGCTATTACTATTGAGAATTGTGCTGTCAGTATTATTCTTGTACATTTTAGGTGATCTGTTCTTCTCTTGGGCATCATTTATGCTCTTCTCTGTTTTTGATATTCTTAAAACTCACCATAATGTATACGAGTGGTTTTTTGTGTGTGTAGTTTTTGTTTTGTTTTGTTTCTGATATCTCATGTTTGGCATCATTTTAAGTCTGGTATCTTTTATCTTTCTTTAATTCTCCAAAATTTATCTCAGTACTTATTTAAATATTTTCTTTATTTTTTTTTTCTCTTCTGCTGCATTTAGGCAGAAGTCATTAATTTGTTTGTTTGTTTGTTTGTTTTTCCCAACTCATTTATTCATTTTACAGCTATGTTTTCTTAGTCTCCATTTATTGTATTCTTTATTTCAACAATTTTTACTTAATTTATATTCACAGTATAGTATCTTTCTTTTCCTTGTATATGTATATCATTATTTTATCATATACTTTTAAGCTATTTTTAAAAATATTTTATTTATTTATTTGACAGTGAGGAATCACAAGTAGGCAGAGAGGCGGGCAGAGAGAGAGGAAGGGAAGCAGGCTACCTACTGAGCAGAAAGCCCGATGTGGAGTTTGATCCCAGGACCCTGAGATCATGACCTGAACCGAAGGCAGCGGCTTAACCCACTGAGCCATCCAGGCGCCCCTTTTAAGCTATTTTTTATAAAGTACAGTCATTCTTTTTTTTTTTTTTTAAGATTTTCTTTCTTTATTTATTTGACAGAGAGAGATCACAAGTAGACAGAGGGCAGACAGAGAGAGAGAGAGAGAGAGAGGGAATCAGACTCCCTGCTGAGCAGAGAGCCTGATGCAGGACTTGATCCCAGGACCCTGAGATCATGACCTGAGCTGAAGGCAGTGGCTTAATCCACTGCGCCACCTAGGCACCCCTAAGTATTTTTTTTAATTCCTGTTCCAATAACACTTGGATTGCCATATAAAGTTAACCACATCACCTTATTTAGGTAAGTAATTGTACTTTTTATGGGCATAGTTATTTTGGTCCATGAGTTCAGCTCCTCTTAGGATCATCAAATCTCTGTAAAGCCTGGGTATGCTAGGATTTTCTAAGCAACAATAAAATACATTGAAACCTGGAAGCTTAATTATAATAATGGTTTCTTTCTCAATCATTCACAATAGTATTCCATTCTGAGTAGCTTCCTTCTATTTTGCAGCTATAGTGTTTGGAAAACTTGAATTGTGATATCACTGTGATAATGTGAATTAGTCAGGGTTTTTCAGAGAATCGGGAAGAGAAAAAAAGGAAGATATTCTCCAGGGCCAACTCTAGAAGTGACTATTAAAACATCTGTCCAAATTCAATTGAACAAAACTCAGAAATGCCATCTCCAGTAAAATACAAAGAAGATTATATATAGTTCTGGGCACACACATCTCATTTGACCCAATGATATACATCAATGAAAGACTGAAGGCCGACCACCACTCCATGGGAGAATTTAAAAATAAATTTACTAATGAGGCCAAGAATTCAGAATCACAAATACTTCAGAAC